>NW_008795524.1:271733-280793 GCF_000699145.1 Aptenodytes forsteri
ACGGGGGGGGGGCCCTCCAGCCGCTGCCACCGCTTTGTGGGGACGGACCCCCGTTTCCCCAGAGGACAGTGTTTGGCGTTCTTCCCACTGCTTCCCAACTGCCCCAAAATACTAATACAGCACTTACAGGAAAAAATGGCTCCTTGGCTGGGTCAGCGGTTTGTGTCTCAGTTCACCTTTTGGAACGCCTGAAAATTACCTGATCTTTTCCTAAAACTTGATGATAAGCATTTGTGGAGGAACTCACAGAAGCTCTGAAGTGACATAAAAGTTTCTGAAAATCCTGCTCCCCAGGTCTTTGTAGCTTTCATACCTGTTTGATCACAATGATTTTTTTTTTTTTTATAGCAATACTTTTTGTGGTTTACCTGGCGTTCTGAATGGTTCTTCTGTCATAAGCAGTAGGTGTTCAAATGTGAGTTCATACTGTACTTGAGCCCATTACAGTCTCCTGTCAGGAATAAATTAATGCTGCTTCATAATTTTGGCCATAAAGGGGGAACCTTTAGCTAGGTGGTCCAATACATTGCAAACATTATACAGTAGAGAAGATAATGCAGAAAGAAGCTCTGTGATCTTTATTTTTTTGTTTATTTATTGCTAATCTGTGAAGAAATAATTGAGCAATAGAATAATTCCCTGAGCATAGATTATTGATTAGTTCGGTTTTCTAGGATGGGGATAAGAGGAGAAACATTGCATGGGATGTATTTTAGCAGATGCTAGTAGCTTGCCCATCAGAAATAGCGCCCATGCTGTCTTTCCTGCACCTTTTTCTAGAGGACTCCAAAACAGAATGGAATTTGAAATACTCCGTTCTCAGCTCAAATTGCATTAATCTCAGAAAATATTTTAGCTGTTATTGAAGAAAATAGTGCTGTAACTGAATGATTAAGGATGAAGAAGAGGGCTTTCTTGCCAGTGTGTCTGGTGGTCGGTTTATAGGTAGTTTGCTCTGATATTTGGTTGCATCACCATGATGTCGTTAGACTAATTTAGCACTTTGGGAAAAGATTGGTTACCTGTTCTTTTATATCTCTTGTGAGAAGGTATAGCGGTTGTGGAGCTCAGCTTGGCTAGAGAGCAGGCAGGCCACTATACGGGAAGGGAAGTTGTATGGAGCATTACTAGTGTTATTGTTAGGCTTTCCCAAAAGTTGCTCTTAAAACAGCTGTGTAAAGAACTTTTCTAGTTTTTATTTTGCTTGAACAGAAATTGTTGCAAAAAGCAGAGATTTAGGGATTTTTGTTTCCTCCTGTTGTTCTCAGGTGGCAGTGATTGGAAAGAGAAATGAGATTTTTCACGGGGGAGGTAACATGCGCTGTGGATATGTTTCTGTACATTTAGCCCTAGATTGTTTTGGCTGAGAGTACTGCAGAGTTGGTGTCTTTATGCTCTAATGTAAAGGCTAGGTATGGGATGCTTAAGCTTACTGCTTTTGGACTTGGCTAATTCATAGTAAGGTAAGCATCCTACACTTGGAAATAACCTCCATGTTCTGTTTCCAAGAGTTTTGATTGACATTTGTGGCATTGTGCTAGGCGCATGGTTTTGCGTAGGGGTGTGCTAAACAGGAAATTTTTGGGGACTAGCTGGGGTGTTTTGTCATACCAACTTCTAAGTTGATATCCTCCGGTTTATGTCCAAATGAAAGACTTGGAGTGTAGGGGAAAACCTTGAAGACTTGTGTTGGTACAAGCAGCTGTCTGTGCTTTAGAAGCACACATTTAAAAAATTCTGTATTTTTTTCCTCTATTTTAAGAGATGAAAAGTAAAGTAAAAATGAACAGATTCTTGCAACGGACCATGCAAAGGCTGTTCTCTCTACTCCATGTGTACTTTAACAGATCCCTGGTGCAGTGAGGCTTTTCGTGAGGGAGGTGATCCCAGCAGCGTTGGGACCTAGTCCCTAGCGAAGAACTTGAACACAGCTCTAGGAATTGAATGTAGCTCATCTTGAATTTGTCTAAAACACTTAATTTCTATGAAAGCAGGTGTATGGTTGGTATTAATCTGAAAAATGTCCTTTATATACTCAGTCTTTTCTAAACAAGATGCTTTTTACTTACATATTGCTCGAAGATGAAACTGTGATTGGAGGTTAGGGAAGAAGAATAACATGAGGCAGATGAAATACAGTTTGTACCTTGCTTTGCTTTTTCACTCAGGTTCTTTGGGACAAAGGTGGGAGTTTAAACAGTGATTAAATTGTACGTTAGGTGAATGCATTGCACAGTTGGTTAGGAAAGATAACTGAAAATAACTCTGATTTCTACTGTTGGAGATGTCTTTATTTCTTCTTTACTTTGTCTGCAGCTGTGTCTTGAGCTTTAAAGTGTATTTTTAAACCTGTGGAGCAGGAAAACCTCTCATTTAACTTCAGGATCTTGATCAGTGGACTTAGATGATCCAAACGTAGTTTCAGGGTGCTATTGTATTAAAAGAAATGCTTATATGTGGACACGCATCATATATTTTACAGCTTATTTGAGACTAAGGTGATATGTCGCTCCTTTTTTTGCCACTGTTGCTAATTATCCTGTAGAAAATGGCATTCTCTTTCCTGCTTCCTGCATATTTACAAGAATTAGAAACTACGTGGAGTGACAGGGAGCCAAGAATTGCAAGTCTGACAAAGAAGCATGATGTAGTAGTTTAGCACGTCAGTCGTAACTGGTGATGTGGAGACTCTTACAGGAGCCTCCTAAGCCATGTAGAACTTTATGGAGACTGTTCATAAATATTTAACATAGTTTCAGTGGTACATTAAAGATTAATTTGGCCCGTGAGTGGAAATACTTAAGAAAAAAAAAAAGAAAAATACACCTGAATAACTTCATTTTAGGAGCAGGTGTTATAGCACACAAGTTAGCTTGCATGTGCAAAATTAGTGTGATCTGCAAATAAGAAGCAGTCGTGATAGTCAAGAACTAATAAAATGACAATTGGCTTTCACAGAAAATTCATCTGACATATTGTCAGAATTGGACAAAATAAACTAGGGTTTCTTTTATTTCTCTACCTTGCACAGAAGGATAATAGCGTTAACATCTCAAACCCAGCTAGAATGAAGCAGTGACTTTTGGCAAGTGATAGACGGGCTTTCTGGAGATCTTTGAATGCTGTCATGGCAATTCTTGTTCCAGTCGATAATTCTTCTTCACTGGATATCAAAACCAAAAAGAGAAAGGGATGGCATATTCTCTAAACTAGATTTCTTTTCATATAAATTGAAAACAAGTGAAAAGAACATTTTGGAAGATTTTGAATAGCTCATGATGACTGTTGCTTAAATTACTTAAGTTTTCTGGATTGTTGAATTAGTATTGCCATTTTCTGTGTTAAAAATGGCGCTGCTTAAGTAGTGGCGTACTACGAGTTTTTGTTACATGTTCATGTGACACTTTTTTCAAGGAATTCTTTGTAATTTTTGAAAATATAAAATGCTTTATCAGATGAAATTTAACAGTCTATATATGCAAGGCCATTTTCTTGCAAATGTATGTATCGGGGAACATCATATATAACAAAGAAAATCCCAAATGAATTTTAAAAGTGAACACTTCTATCTTTAGCGTCTCTAGTCGTTAGAGTCCACTTTAGATGACAAAATTGGTTCCTTCCTACGACTTAGAAACTGAATTCACATTTACTTTGTATGGAAAGACTTGAGGAAATAGAAAACAGTCTAACATTTTACCTCTGTCATAATTTGTGTCAATTAAATGTTGGTGTGGTGTTTTTGTTGTGTTCCGTGCTGTGTTTGTTTGCTTTTAGGTATTCCTAATTTTTAGTTGTCATCAAAGGGACAGATCAGTTTACTCTGTATTTTATATATGAATTTATGGGATTACAACAGGCAAAGGTGAGATGCTGGGATTTTAGTTGAGGCCACTTTGCAAGCTGAGTTGCTGCGGTTAAAGGCAGCATCCGCAGTGCCCAGCTGAGCTGCCTTTGCCTGCACCTGCACAGTACCGGTTAGGCGTCCGGGTAAGGATAGGGGTCTGGAGACCCGCAGAGAGCAGTTGCCAGGCCATTACACTCCCTGTGCCTTTAGGTCAGCTGTTGAATTGGTGGATTTGTGGGTGTTTTGGTTTGATTCATATTTTGTAAGATGAGAGTGGCTGGAGCTGAGGTGCGGTGGAAGATTTGGTGTCTGTAACAGAAGAACAATACTCAAATGAGCTGTAGAAGTATAATGGTTATGGGATCCCTGAGTGACTGCTGGTGGTAGCAGTTGTTAAACGTCAAGGTAATGTTTTGGAGTATGCAGTGTATGTCTCTACTAATAGGGGTAACTTCCTTCATTTCATCAGGTGCTTTTAGATATCGAGGGCTTGAAAACTATGATCCCTCTAAACAATCGAAGTGTAAGTAATTATAAGAGGATTACTTCATATCTGGTTGCTTAGGCCAAATTAACTGACGCCTTAACAGACACAAAAATAAAACAGGTTATTTCTTTTGGCTTCCTGTAGACTGCTTGCATGTTTTTAGGGAACAACAAACATTGTGGCAAGTGCGTCTGCTCCTTTGAACTTGTAATGTTTTGATTTACATGAGCAAAGCTTGCTAATTTAAGAGTAAGACTAAAACAAATGTGTCAGTTGCTCGGGACCAGCCTATATATGTGACAGGAGTAATTGTAATTAAAACTAGACATTTCTTTAACAATTTTTTTTTTTCTAAAATCCCCAATTGCTACCGCCCAGCCTTGTATTACGTGCTGTATGTAGATTTGCTTCCAAGAGTTAAATTATTACTGGCTGACTCTTTCGATAGCTTTCATAGTAAAAAATTCATTGTTTGACAACATTATAAAAAGCCTTGCGTAAGTTTTACTGCCGTTTTTAGCATTTTCTTTCTTCTACCTTTTACTTAAAATTCAGTATTTCTAAAACTAACGAGCCTCTCGATAGAGTCACATGAATGAGAACATTTATTTCTACTTTGTTTTTCGGTCATCAGCTGACACACTGTTCTCTGTCCTGCAGTTTTTTTCCATCACTGTAAATGCTGTATTTGGGTGATGAATGGTAGACGTGCGTTCTGTTATACATAATTCAGACACTATTCCATTTGGAATCACGCTGGAATGGAGGCATTGATAATTTCCAAGTAAATGAGTAGGTAGAAATCAGACAGCTTATTTATTTTTATGGGTTTAGCTTGTCAGCTTTTGTGAATGTTTGTGTTCTCTCACATTCTTGCTGTCTAACTTTGAATTTCCAGGGACCATCATGTGTCTAGAAGCATTTAATTTTACCCATGCATATGAAATGTAACCCTGTGGTGGTTTTGGTTGAATTTCAAAATACAAAATGTAGCACAGTAACAGTCTTATGAGCGATCCGAGATCACTTCAGGTAGATGGAAGAAAGTTCAGTGCTTAATTTTTACTGTCAGTTATGTTAACTATGCATTTTGAAGTGCAAGAAAAACTGACAGCATTTAGATCTATCATTGTGTTTGTTTTTCCAGCTGTTGTAAAGTTTAAAAAAAATATTGGCAACAGTTGTCATGGTACCTTCATATTAGTAAAGCCACTATCTATTAATGAAAACTATTTTCCTTCAGTTTCCTCAAAATTTGTTCTTGTATATGGAACATCTACATGTCTATAAATGTATATGTGTATATAAAATCACATTCTTAGCAATTGCCTGACCCAGAGGATAAATAAAACCTAGGCTAGGTAGTGCTCTCTAGCTGACTTCATATGTATGCCTGCTCTCTTGGAGATCTGATTCATAGTAAATGTACTCTTGAAACAAAAATCCTAATGCTAAAATAAACTGTCTTTTCTATCTTACCTAGATAAACAGTGACAATTTTTATACTTTTGGGCACTTCCCTGGTGTAGAAAGCCTTCACTTCCATGTCTGCCTTTCTCGAGGCTCCTTTCTGTAGGAGCGTGTAGATTCTTTTTAGAGTGGAAGTTCACAGCATTTTGCTTACACTGATAAATGTGAGCAGTGATTGAGTTATCATAGTTTTTCTAATACTTCAAGTGAAAATTTATTCACCTGGAGCAGAAATGCAGTTTTAGTACTGTTTGTAAATGTGTGAAACTACTTGGGAGAAATCTCTTGTAGCCTATTTTTCCTAACCATGGGTAATGTCCGTTAAATTCTGTTATTTATTGGATAACTAGGTATAAGGTTTTTTTACTGCATATGTTACTAACCTGAGAGACTGCAAACTTAAAAGTTGAATTGATTATATTAGAGCATGAGAGCATGAGTACGGTTTGTGTGACACGGTTTCAGAGGTCTGATACACCAATCTGTTCTCTGGTAGTTTTCTAATATTAGTAGAAGTCACTTTTTTTACATCTATTGCTCTCTAAACCCATTTTTTATATGCATATTTTCCAGAAATAAAATTCAAATTCCATTACTATCTGGAAATCTCAATATTTTCTTTTTATTTTTTTCTCCCCTTTGCCCTCAGATATGCGTGATAAAATGAGGAAATGGAGGGAAGAAAACTACCGAAACAGTGAACAGATAGTGGATGTTGGAGAAGAGTTAATTAATGAATATGCATCTAAACTTGGAGATGACAGTAAGTAAACAATCATTATTTTTAAAACTTCCATTATCTGATTTTGTTTTCTCTTTTCAGCCTCTATTTTGTACTTCTGTGTTGCCTTTCTGTATCTGCTGATGTTGATGAAAAATAGATTACTTTCTTAGCCTAATAGGCTGCCAGAATTCCTAGCTTTTATTTATTTTTCAAGTATGGGCTGCAGTGAAAACAGATGGAAAAATTACTTACTAGAACTGTTAGTTTGCTAGATTAGTAAGACCATTATGTGAAAACTTAGCGTGAAACTGTTATCTAGCTGTCATTTGACTGATTTTCTGTTCTGCAACACCACGGCAAAAATAGAAAAGTGTCTTTTTATAACAGAGAAAGCTAGTCCTTAATCAAGTTATGCATACTGCAGGAACTGATACTCTGTTTTTATTCTAACATTACATTTGTGATATTATAGTTGAAGGTAAGTCTAAGTTTCCACTATTCATGAAATTATTATTTTCAGGGGATTTTAACTACCTTATACTAATATCAGTAGACAGAAGCTTGGATATAACATTTCATACTAAAAGATAATTTATCAGAAACATCACAATACGATAGCACTCTTCACTATAAGCATAAAATAAAAAAAAATATTAACAAAATGCTATCAAGATTGTATAGGTTTGCATATTAATCTCATACAGGTTTTTATTTTGATGTTCATTCTTTCTTATTTTTCCCTAATTTCAGGTGATTTAATATAGACATTCTTTAATACACTTCTCTTGTAGTTCTTTAATTTTATTAACTGCTGTTATATAGCCACAGTAGTGCATTGTATTTACTAATAAAAGTTACAGTATTTGATACGATTTTGTTCAGTTAGTTACCTTGTTCAGTTAGTTTAGTAAGTTAACTTTAATTTCAAATACCCGACTTCATACAGTGTTCCAGGAATTAAAATCCACATAGTCATTTTAGAAAGACACTCTGCCTCCCTTTCTTGTCAGGTGAGGAATCTTTCAGTATTGAGTTTGGGGTTCTGCAGATAGGATTTGTTTTATATCGATGCTTTGCTATGGTTCTGTCTTGCACCCTCCGAGCTCTAATTCTGTTCTAGAGTTCTTTCTGTTGTAAGGAACTTGGCCACTGCAAATGTTGTGCTTTTTTGGATATAAATACATGGATCATTTACCCAAAGTATCACGTATGGAAGACACCTCTATGCATAGCAGTGAGTCATGAAGTGCGTTTGGAGATTCAGTGCTTGAAGAAGATACTGCACTGTGAGGGGGTCTTGCACTGTAACCATGAGGAACATGCTTGGTTTAAGACTGCACGGGTAGGCTTAATACACCCACCTGCAAGAGAGTTGTCGTAGGTTCCCTCTGCTTTAGAAGAACTCTGAGAACTAACCTTGATTTTACTTTCTTCTTACCATGTTGCTAGTAATTTGAGAACTGTATTTTAATAAGAAATTGTTGAGGAGCTTGATACTACTCTCAGATCTTACCGATGCCTTTCTGAAACATTGTTCTCAATAATACAGGCTGAGTCATTCCTTTCTTGTCAGTGCTGAGTTTGTCCTCCTTTCAAGATAGATGTACTTTGTTCTTTTGTAAACTTGGCATTCAGGATTCATTAGGTAAATTAGCTGCAATGTTCCTGAGGTTTTTAGCAAATGCATAGAAGTATCTGAAATTTATTTACATATTTGCATTCTGTTTATTTTTTTTTAAAAGTAGTATCAGAATAGCAACTGTATACAGTTTTAAAAACAAACAAACAAAAAACAAGAACCAAAAAAACCCCAAACACCTATAGTAGACCTAGAATTCTTTCTTGGGTAGTCACAGAAGGTGAATGAGTTGTATATGATGGATGTTAGTCTTTTTGCTTCACGTGTTTTCAGAAAATACCTGGATATTACAATGGCTAATTTCAGAATGCATATAGAAGGGAAACTAATGAATGCAGTGGGGTAGATTATTTGGGTTTCTCTGTAACTTGCCTCCTCAGGTAGAAGACATCCAATGTAATTGGGAGAAAAAAAAGATTTTTATCATTATTAGTGTTTTTAAAATAAAAATAACTTATTGAATATTCAGTCTAAGGGGTGGGGATACTATTATCCACATAATGATTTTAATGAAAAGTTCGGATTTTCTTATGGACAATCAGTAGTCCAAAGCTATAGAGTTGGACTTCAAAGTAGAGGAGGCGTTTTTTGGATTTTTTTTTTTTTTTTTTTTTTTAACTTGAACAAGAAAGCCCTAGTACAGATCAGAAAAACACGTCCCTCCGGACTGGATATATGATTCTTTTACAAGTGTTCTCTTACCTAATATCTGACACTAACCTGTGCTAGAGTTAGAGTATCGAAGTAGAGGTTTGATCGAATGGGGAGAGCAATTTCATAAACTATAAAAGCATCTTATTCTTGTGTTTAGATTCTGTTTTTTAAATATAATATATAATTTATATCATGGTTATGTTATCTGTATTTTGTCTGTATGTATGTATTTTTACATT
>NW_008795524.1:283459-312700 GCF_000699145.1 Aptenodytes forsteri
TAATATATAATTTATATCATGATTATGTTATCTGTATTTTGTCTGTATGTATGTATTTTTACATTAATGGAAAAAATGTATACATTATATAATAAAAATAGAATATGTGTCTTACAAATAGTTCTAATGAGGAAGAGGGGTTACAGGCAAATTAATGCCTGTTTCTCTTCTTTTGTATACTTAGCAAGAAATATTGGAAATTCGTATCATAGAAACTATTTTTAAAAATGAGAGGGCCTCTGTTATTTTTATTTTATATTTTATTTTTATCTTATATTTTTAATTTGGAAGACATTTGCTTCTGTTTCAGTTCTGTGAAATATTGGGTGCACCTGATTGGATTTACATGAGTTCAAAACACTTAGTACTTCTAATACTCACATTAAATGTTTCCCTCTACTATATCCTCTCTTTTCTGCAACTTGTGTAGCTATGCTGTTAAGTTCTTTATGTTCAAGACCTCAGTAGGCCTACAACAGAGATAATGTAATCTGTTACTGATTTAGAGAAATCGTTCAAATCTAGGAAGAAGACAACATTTGTAGGACTTTCAGCAGTGAAACAGTTAAGGGAAACTTGGTTTCTTTCTAGCAGAAATGGCTGTTCTTCAGGTCTCATCAGAGAGCAAGTCCTAATGGGGATCTGTTTAGAAGACTGCAGCTATAATGTTAGGAAAAGCAGAGGGAGCTTTTTTGCCTTTCAAGATGTCAAAAGGTACTTTGTTACTAAAAGCAATAAAATTGCTTAAATGCGTTTTTAATTAATTCCAGCAGTTTTTTTAAATGTCCCTGTTTCAGTAGTGATCCACAGGAGTAGAAGGGGAAAAATACACATACAGAATTCATTAATCTTATTTACATTGTAGGTGTTTCCCATTATCTTAAAAAAAATCAATTATCTGTATTTAATGTCTCTTTTGTGTCCAGTTTGGATAATATATGAACAGGTGATGATTGCTGCCCTGGACTGCAGTCGAGATGATTTGGCATTGGTAAGTTTTCAAGTTGACTTTTCCCTCAAACCTTAAGTTTTCTTCCTGGGTATCTCTTCCAGATAGTTCTTTGGACAGTTACAGGATATTCTGTACTCCATAGCTTGGACTTGTAGAATATCTATCGAGAAACACACTGCTGGGAAGAAACTGCCTCCACCCACCTTCTCTAATGTGTAACTTTTGTTTAGACAGATCATGTCTCTTCCAATAGCCATGAAAATATTTACAGCTACTCTGGTATGGGCTAAATGTCAAGAATAATATTGACGTTGCCAAATTGTACAGAGAGTGTTTGTTTATTGAAAAACTCTCAAATTATACTGGTTTTTTGAATGTTTTGAGGTAAAATGTCCTGTCATGCATATCGTATTATATGTCATGTTGGCTATCATCAAAGAAAGTCATTGACATACTGATGAAGTCTTCAAGATGAATAAGGAGCTGGACTGCATAATGTGTAAGGAAAGGCTGAGAGATCTGGGTTTGTTAAGTCTTGAGAAAGCTAAGAAGGGGTTTTATTGCTATCTTTGAATCTGTACTAATGGGATGGTATAAAGAAGGTGGAGACAGATTTTTGTAGATGTGCAGCAAAAGACAAGTGTGAGAGACGTAAGCTGCAACAAAGGAAATTCCAATTAGATATTAGGGAAAAGTTTTTAACAGTGGGGTTAGTGAACACTTTGGGACAAGTGGCACAGAGAAGCTGTAGAATCTCCTTTGGAGATGTTCAGAAATGGATTGGGATATGGCCCTGCACTCACTTGGAAGCTGGCTCTGTTTTGAGTGGGGATTTGGAGCGGGTGACCTCTGAAGGTCCCTTGCAATCCAAATTATTCAGTGATTCTTGATAAAAATATTGTTAATGGATATTTGGGTTTAGCCAATTTGTATGCAAATTTATTTGAATTATACAAATAACAATTAAGATAAAATGAGTTTATTTAGAACTGTAACACCTGTTCACTAGATTAAAAATGAAGAAACACCGAAACAAACAAAAAACCCCAACCAAGCTTAGCTAATCCTTTAAAGGCAGCAACTGAAAAAGGCACGAGTATGTTTTGCAGGCAAATTTTAATAATCTTTTCATCCCTCTTTCACAAAACGCTGGTGAAAAAAGCCATGAGCTTGTCTTGTGCCCTGAAAGCCAGCAAGCTCGAGCTTACTCTAAGTAGAAAGAAAGATATTTTCAGGAGTCCGGGTCTTTCATGGGGATTACTCTTCCAGTGCCTTGTTCTCTGTCAGATGGCAAAATACCCCATAAAGTCTTTGAGCTTCATGTGATGTCATTTGGGTGAAACTTAATGGTCTGTGATATACAAGAGGTCAGACTAGAGGATGTAGTTGGGAGAAGGGCAATTTGAAAGTAGGCAGAACTAGACAAGTTTATCTTGCATCCCATACGTATATGGTAAAATGGAGTATGCTGGAAAACACAGCACAACACGCTGAACTTGTCGTGAACCCACTGAACTTCCCTTTCTTTTGTTCCTCAGAAGAAAATACTGTTGTAGTGTAGCTGTCTGTTTAAACAAAACCAAATAGACTTACTGTTTAAATAAATGTATTTCTGTTTTCTGATGTATATCTAAAACAGTTTTGGTCTTTATTTTCAGGGTCTTTTTAGGAAGACTTTTACAAAATTGTTGAGGGAGCCAGCGTTGAAAGATCAGTTGTGAAACACTATTTGTTTTTACTAACCCTGGCAGGGATTTTAAATTTCAGTTTCTGTGCCCTTTAAGGAATATTGCTTGAGATGAGGGAGTGCAACATTTCATACGCAGCTCAGAAAGGAAGTTAAAAGCTTAGAGGGAAACTTAGGGGGTTTTTTATTTTTTTTTAAATTTGATTGATTTATAATAAAGAAGTAGTTAATTCAAACAAGTCAACATCATAGGTGGTTTTTTGCTACAGCTGTAGCCCCAAAGTAGACAAACAGCTTTGGAACTTCAGTTTTTTAGCAGTGAGCTTTTGACAGCTGTGATGCATTTTGCTTAGGGGGATAGGTCTCATCTGCTCCAAATGAGGAGGCTGAGATGGTTTTCAGAGTCATTTATCTGACTGTTTTTTCTTTTTCTTTTTTCTTTTTATTACTGCTATACTCTCCGTCCTGCACAAAATGACTATGCATAATGCATGCCCCTACTGCAATCAGCCAGTTCTTTCGTACGCCTGTATTAGTGAAATTAGCTACTGTTGGCAGGCACTTGCACTACCAGTGTTTTACGTGCTGAAGTCCAGGTTTACATTTCTTTGCCTTTGTCAGACCTTTAAAATTAAAAACCTATGTGATTAAAAAAATCAGAAAGCAAGTTAACTGCAAATTAAAGTTTCCCATACAAATGAGATTTGCCATTGTAACTGCTGAGTTTCTGAGAGAATCTCGAAAGTAGCTTATTGACATAGTGTAGAACCAGTCCTCAATAACATTGGGGATTATGGGGATTGCAGGTTAAATTTAAAAAGAGGACATTCAGCGCTGCTGTGTCCAGAACATTTTGAAGATATAGGTAGTGCAGTTTATTCATGCACTTCTGTTTTTGAAAGTGTTGCAGTGAATTGTTCATGACTGTCTCACAACTTTTCATGCCACTTTATTGTGTCTGATGTCTTAATCTACAGGAGTTTATTTTGGCCTTCTGGCTGCTGTAGTCGGTTGGATAATGATCATGTAGTCAGATCTAATATGAATAATTCTGATTTTGTACGACTCCTGCACTTGAGTGCTACTTCATCAGCTTTTTTTATACTGTCAGTGGCATTTTTCTAGATGTAAAAGTCCATCTGCAGATTGTGGAGTTTAGTATTATTGCAAATGCTACAATTTTTGACATGTAAAAATTTTATTGGAGAAAAGCAGCTCATGTTTTTATACTGAAAATCACTGTCCTTTGGGATTCCCAGATCACTGGGCCACAGGGTGAATTTATTGTCTGCAAAAGTTCTTTTTAAAATCTAGAAGGTTGTACAAAAGCTGGAGTGAAACTGCTTTTCTGGAGTTTTATATAAGTTTTCCTGTCTCTTAAGAATGTTCACAGATTAGTTCAGACCTCATGTAATGTGCTGCTAAGTACATGTAATTTTTTATGACAATTTGTTGTCCAGAGCAGCAACGGTTCACCTAGACATCGCTCAGAGTGCCAGTAAACTGTTTCTTTACTAAACCTGAGTCTTGCTATGTGAAATTGCATTGTTGAGATCTTGGTTCATTGGAAACTAAGATGATCATGGTGAAAATAATTCTGTGCTTACTTGAGGCTGAGCATTACTTCTTTGATTACTGTTTCCTTTCTCTCTTCCTTCTCTATTTTTTTGCACCTGAGAGAGATGTGACTATTTCTCTTTGCTGTGCTCTAGCCACCTGTTTATCTACAGAAACAGAGAGGGAACTTGCTAATTTTTACTGATTTGCTTCTGTATTTTTCCTTTGACCAGTGGACGTGGTGAGATGGAACAGATTAAGTAGATAGGCCTCTGCTAGAACCTTAGGGCTGAAGAACAAGTTTATAAGCTGAGCTGTATAAAAAAATGCCTGGAGAAGGAGGGTTCTGTCTGTAGCTTTTAATGTGATTCAAACCACTGGTCTTTTTGAGAGCCTGGGGACTGTCCTGCCTCCCACCATAATGAGACAGCTACAAATATTGCAATGCTATCTAGCCACATTCATGATATGGTTAGAGTTAGTTTGCTCTGGGGAAGTTGTGACTCAGTCCCTCTACCAAACATCCTTTTTCCTCATCCGGAGGAATCTGCCTGTGATGAATTCCTTTTATCCAGCCCAGGTGTCTCATTGATTTCAGGAGTCAGAAGCTATGCCTTTTCTGCCAGGAGGCTCAACCCAAGCCAGTGACAAACATTTGCTTTGGATTTCAAAGTTTTATTTTAAAAATAAACACAGAGCATAGTATTAGCATAGTTTGTTCCATTGTGAGATATCCATTTATTAAAGAAGTATCACATAAGCTCTTACCGTCTTTATTTTGTTTTTTACTGTCTTGTGTTATTATGAGGCAACTAAGTATACTTCAAGTTTTAATAGTATCAGAACTGTTTTAGTAGGTTAGTTTAATTTTCTAGACAAATAACTATTTCCAAGAAGGCCTGACGATCTAACGACCTATATGGAAGATATTTCTTAGAATTAGTCTTCTAACAGACAAAGTTTCAGTTTCTGAGCTTTTCTTTATCAATACATTTTATTGCTTATTTCAAAAATTGGTATTTGCTTTTACTCAGAAGTGCCATTTCAGGTTGTTGAATTACCAGCCAAGGACTTTTTTGTTTTCCTTCCAGCTTCTGTGTAGATAATTATATTCATAATAGTATTTTTGGTTTTATTTGTATAGTTTTGTCTTCAGGAACTAAGGCGGCAGTTTCCTGGGAGCCACAGAGTTAAACGATTGACTGGAATGCGATTTGAAGCTATGGAAAGGTAAAACCTGAATTTAAAAAAATGTACTTTCTGTCTGGAAAGGTGCTTGCTCTTTCTTAAAAAGAGATTCAGGCACTATAAAAATACGGCAAAGCAATGCTGGGCAGTTTCTTTACAGAAAATAATAGTGTGCATGATCATAGTATAATGTTTAGACATTTTTATTGCATTTATGCATGTACTATGCAGTGTTATATTTTTGCAATCTTCCCATCAGACTTCATAGATTAAAAAGATCTCTTACTCGACAGCATAAGTCATTATACAGTAAAACACTAGGCACTTTTTTGGTGAAGTCTGTGAGGTATACGTTTCATCTCACAGAGCTAGAGCAGCATATGAAAATCAGTGCCAGCGTTTTTTTGCCTTCATTGTTCTCCTGTGCTCCTAATTACCGCAGGATGTAGTTCTTTTCCCTTGTTTTCTGAGTGTGGATAAATCCAGTAGAACTTAATAAGGATTAAATCTATAGAGTTTGTTATAGAAACAACTCAAAAAACATATGGAATAGAATGACAGAACCTAAAAATCAGACTGAGCTTTTTGAAATATCCTATAGAAGTGTTATAACATACTAAGTTTAACAGGAATTACTAAAATCATGAACAGCTTAAAATGTTACAGCTTTACAAGAAGAATGACCTCAGGGCTTGAGGTTGACCTTTATTGTCCACCTTTCTCCTTGGATACATCTTTGATAACATTTTGTTCTAAAGCGCTTGTCTTGGGTGTTGAGAAGGACTTCCAGCTTGCAGTGACTTTGAATGCTTGCAAATCTGTTCCATGCCACATTCTGCATACAGAATTGGTGAGATTTGGAGCCTTTGGGACATCTTGGTACAAAGGAATTAGAACTTAGAAGTAAACCCTAAATGCTTTTTTAAACAAAATTATTTATTTAGATGTACTTCATCCATTACATTCTTGCAAAATTAACATTGAAAATGTTATTTGATATGAGCCACCAATGAATGTCCATTGCTTGGCTTGAAAAGAGTGGATAACTGGACTCCACAGCCACAGGAGCAGTCTCGAGGCAACTAGATGTTCCACATTTCACACTCACTTTATATCAAATGCACATTCATGAAGAATTTCCATTAAATTTAGCTCTCTTTCTGTCTTCATTTGATATAGGGTAGGAAGACAGTGAGAGAATGGCAGCAGATTTCCCCCCTTCCTGAAACCTATTCAGAAGTGCAAAAGATCATAATTCTGTTTAGGCTTATGTGACTATGTTGAAGATGTTATTGCATGGGAACAGATCTTTGTGGGAGATGACTGCCGCACAAACATTATGTGTTGTTTCAGCACTGAAGTGCTATTGAGCCACAGTTTTCTGAAAGCGCTTATAAAAATTGTCTCCGTCAAGTTAGATCCTTGAGATTGGAATATCAGGGGAGCAGAGGCATTAATGAAAGCTGAGGTTTCAGCTTCATAGATTTTCTCCAGAAGTCAGAGAATAAAGGGGCTTCAGCTCTGGGTGGTCTTGAACAGGAACCCATCTGCAGGTGTTCTAAGCCATGCCCTGGAGAAGCCTGTCTCTCTCCACTGACTATAAATGAAGCCTAGGGAGACTTAGGCTGGAGGGATCATATTTTCAATTGAAGTGAGCTTCTTGTGAAAGTCCAAGTGACTTCTAGGATCTAGGAAGGATCCTGCCTTCCCCAGCAGGAAGAGGATACAGTGAAGAACATGCCTGTAGACTGAGACATCCCTGTAGACACTTGCAAATCAAAAGAATAGTATTCTGGAACTTCACCCTGTAAAGCTGGGGTTATGGCCATCATGTTCAGTCTTGTAAAATGCATTTGATAAAGTAGCAACTAACAGAGAACATGAATACAGCATTTTACAGCACGTCTGCTCAAGTCTGTAGCAGTCACCTTCTATTTGTTTATGCTTTTGTGCTTCCTTTCACATTCGTTCTCATACCTTATGGTAACTGGACTGGACAGTTGAGCTATGCTAATGTTAGCAGTGCTTAGGGAGCAGTGAGAGTATGTAAATGGGTGTCCAAGGTGGGAGGGGGATGTGTAGCATCAAAATCAATCAGCAGTACCTCTGAAAAACTGGTTGTCAAACTATACATGAAGACACAAAGTATGCCCTAGTTATGTGGTGATAGCACAACAGCTGTGTAGTGAAATGTGTTTTGAATTGAATTATTTGTCCAGTTTGGGTCATGTACATAACTAGCTGAACACACAGATCTGTTTCCCAGAAGGTTTAAAGCGTTTATAGCAGCTGGAGTAACCTGTTTCGAGCATACTTTAAATAGCAGAATTAATTAAGAAAACCTATGTAGTGATGGTGGAAAACATTTTCTTTCAGATTTATGGTATAGTCTAAGGGTGGACTCTTGTGTGAATCCCCCCAGTTTACTGTATGTGGCTGCTTATACTTCATAAAATCATAACAGAAAAAACTTACATGAAGTTTTAAATTACAACAACGAAGTGAAAAGTCATTATTTTGGATGGCCTTTCAAATTTTGGGGTTTCTGTTTCTTGGGAGAGGTGAAAGGGAGAGTTGGGATGTGATGATTTGCTCTATTGGGTACAGAAAAAGAGAGAACAGACAGGCGAGTAAGAAATTGGGTGTAAAATCTATAAGTTGCTGCTGAAACAGTATTCCATGAAGCAATTACCATGTATTTTTTTAACTTGGTGACATAAAATACTGCTGTTCATATTTAGCACTCACTCAAGAGAATTTTGTATGAATATAGTTTGCTTAAATATATTCGGTATAAAAAGTGCAGGAGGGTTATTAACTATTGCAAGGACAGTCAAAAAGTCAGGAGTTCTCTCTTAGCAGAAATAGATGTGAATATTTTCTTTGAACAGGTATGATGATGCTATCCAGTTATATGATAGAATTTTACAAGAAGATTCAACTAACACAGTAAGTTTAAAAGATTTTTCTGAACTGCAGTGGTTTGTTTGTAATTGTGATTACATTTTGTGGGTTTCACTGTGGAAAAATGTGTGCCTGTATTACTGTATTTGTTTCCTTTAGTTTCCTATAACCTGTTACCTTCATTAGAACAAATGAGATTTGTTTCATGATGAGAAGGCGTGATGTAATACATGCTTGAACAGTGAATTTAGAAGACAGGATTATAACTATTAGATTGTGCCTTTCAGCTTTTCCATTTTCCCTGAATATTCAGTATTTAAAGGACCAATATAGCCTGCCATGTGTCTTCTGTCTTCCTAATGCTTAATCTTGCTTAAAGATTAAGCATGAATACACTCAGGTAGTGCTTGAATAGCAGTTATTTTGATTTATTGTCTGGGACACTTTACTAGTTTTTGCATCAAAATGCTATAAAGCTTGACAATCATATAAAAAAAAAATCTGAGACAGACTGTACTTGTCTTCTAAGCATTTTCTGAATACTGGTTGTGTAAGACACCTTGAGCTATTAGATGCCAAAATGAAAGTCTAGGGAAACTTGTGGCAATATATTTTCATGCATTTTTTTTCCCACAAGGATAAAACTAGAAATACGCAGAAAGTATGGAGTTTCAAATTTTTATATCACATGTTGCAGAGTCAGTTAATTATTATTAATCATTGTCTGTTTGAGGGCATATGTTTGTCTGTGTTACTTGGTCTTGAGGAGCTGGTTCTCTTTATTGGGTAAACTTTTATGTAGGTGTAATACTTAGGCTATTGCAGATGTTTTGGCAGTCTCGTGTAAACCTTCCTTGGTGCGTTTTGAATCCCTACCTTTCTTCAGTCATCTTATTTAATGTGGTCAGCTATTCAGAAGGGGAAAACACACAGAAACACAGATAACTAGGGTATGCCAGAGCTGGGTATAGATGAAGTGCCATCACTTAAACTAAGTAAACCATTAAACCCCCCCCCACAAAACAAATTAAAAAAAAACCCAAAAAACACCACCACCACCAAAAAACACCCAAAACCACCAAACCAGAAAATTATTTTCAAGGCAACACATCTGAAAACGTTAATACCAAGTTAAGCACTCAGATGACAGTGGTAGATTAGAGTCTGTGTCTTTTAGCAGTGATAGAACTCCTATTTTTTGTGCAAGGGTGAAAAGAACTATTTTAATTCTTCACTCTTATTTTTCGCTCTCCCTACAACAGTACTACTTGAACTGTGTTCTGCGAGACAAATGTAGGTGATCTGCGGTTGTCCTTTGAAAGTCTATAGAGTTTTTGAGTAGAAGTTTGAGCACAAGGTGCATAGCTGCCTGCAGTAAATGTTGGTGGATTTTATCAGTGTAGGGCCCAAAGAGTTTCAGAGACACTAAGTCTTCAGAGTCGTGTTAAAACAAGATGGAACCCATCCACAGTGAAGGCACAAGAATAGGTCACCTAGGTGCACATTTTAGGACCTTTTGCTGAGGCCAGTGGAAGATGGAGCACCGTATTACAATGACTTTTGTGGACCACAGATCTTTGAAGTGTGCATTTTTGGCAGTTCTACTCTTCAGCTGTCTCAACAGGGCTAACGTCATCTCAGTGGTTTGTTGGATAGTTTTATAAAACAAAATGATATATTTAAATAAGTAATATGCATGACTGTTACCTAATTTGGATTTCCTCCTTAACAAAATCATAAAGATCATAAAATGGTAATAGTTAGAAGCATAAGATGTAAATATTAGAACAGCTGCATGATCTATTTGATTTCTTAAGATCTGAGAACAGAAGTGGAGTGTTAAATGCAAAGCAAGGGTTCCTTGCTATATAACTATAGAATAGGTTGACTAGGCCTTGCATGTGAAGAGTGAAAGTTAAATAGAAAGTTTTGATAAATTGTCATGTGCAGATTTCTTTGTGTCTTTTACCTGTTAATTATTTCCATGCACACATGTGGCTGCTGTAGGTAAATAAATATTTCAAGATTTTAAAAAATAAACTGTTGTTGAGTTTGTCTTGGCACTCACCTTAGGCTGCTGTAATAAATATTTCAAGATTTTAAAAAATAAACTGTTGTTGAGTTTGTCTTGGCACTCACCTTACCTTATAGCAATTTCTTCTGGTTTGCTGACACATGGAGTTGCTTATATACATTAAACATTTTGGCAAGTGCTGTAAGTGAAACACAGACATTTGTTCACACGAATCATGTAAAAATCATACTTTGCATTGACTGACAGTTTAAAATAGAAGCATGGAAAAAGCTTTTTCAAAAAATTATTTATTTTAGACACCTAACAGACTTTTCCATTATGAAAAGTGAACTTTGAACTCAAATTATATAATGGACATTTACACTTTCGGATGAGGTTTTGTTGCATGCAAAACTGAAATCAAGATAACAGTAATTATTCTATTTCATTTCTTAGGATAGAATTCAAAGTACTCTTTTTAAAAGGTGATAATCTCTCCATGTTTTATCTCACTATGAGCTTACTTGCTGAAAAAGATGACTCATTTGACAATGGAGCAATGTTAATGTTGTCACTTCAGAGATTGTGTTTCATTTTTCAAAGCATGTAGGCGTTGAGCAAGAGTCTGTCTCTTCTCTGAAGAGTTTAATATTAATGAATGAAATGTGACTCTTGTGAAAAGCACAACTTGTGTGCATTTTAATAGGATAGGAATGGGAACCTTTTCCATTCTTGTCCATTTTCGTTGAAATGAAGGCTTATTAGAGTTGTAGCTGGCGGATTACTCTGTTGTTAAGGCTGCATAACATTTTCCATTGTAGTGACTTTTTTATTAATTGAAATTTAATGTAGTATCCAATTGAAAATCTTTATACTGGTGCCAAACAGTGGCTGAGTTGTTTGTAGATCTTCAGATAAAATGCTTAGTCTGTTTCTCAGAACAAAATAAGGCGGGACATTGTTTTGTTTTGTTTTGTTTTTTAGCAGGGTTGGTAGAAAGGACTTTTTTGTTTGTTTTTGCTGTTAATGTATTTCATTGAGAAGCCCTCATGCTGCTCTGCTTTGGAAGAAAGCCTTGGATACCAACAGGAAAAGAGCTCTTGGTAGAATGCAGCTTTTATTATACTATGAGAAAAACACCCAAACTGGCTAAGTTACAGGCATTTGAAAATCTTCGCCTAATGTTCTCAGTAGAGACTGCTGGAATTTTTATTAAATACATCTTCTTAAAATCCCGATTGTATTGAGCATGATCTATTCCAGGCTACAGAGACTAAGCAGGATTTCCTTGCAGTTGCAAGTAGTTATTGTTTGGCGGTATCCTATGTAAATTCAGATAATACAACGACTAAACTTTGATAGAATTTTGTAGTATGAGATGTCATGCCACATTCAAACTCTAGGCATTTTTGTATCGTAAGATGATCTCCACAGTGTTCTCAGTATCTTTATTAGTGTTCTGGATGCTACATTAGGGATCATGTTTTGGATGGATTGCTTGTGTAAAATTTGGTAGGAGATTTGCATGGAATTGATATATCCATATTTTCTATTTGATACTTAAGTCCTCATTTCTGGGAATGGAGCTCTTGCGTAAGAACCTTACAAATGGAAGTAGTATCTTGAATGGTTTTTTTCTCTCATTTGTCCCACAGCAGCCATGTGAGATGAAACAGTACTGATACTTTACATAGGGAGAGCAGAGGAAAGCCTAGCTCTGCAGAATTATTTAGGACTCTGTTCTTAAGCAGGCAGTTAGCTCTCTGATTTTGCTATTGATTACAATTCTGTAATGAATATTAAATGAGGAATTTTTAAACTATGTGTACGTGTCTATATCAGATTAAGCTGAATGCCTTTGCATTATTTTACCCTGGCAAAGATTCTGCTTTTGGGGAGCAATTTGAATGTAAACCCATCTATTTTAATTAAATAGCTAAATATTTTTGTCAGTTGGGCCCTTCTCGAGGTGGCCTGTCCAGGAGTGCAAAGGAGATTGATGATGAGAAAGGAAATTTTGTTCATGTGTTCAAGACTTAGGTTGGTGTCTAACCCACTCCACTGTCATCCTAGTGCATCTGCAGTTTCTCCTGATTCTTCAGTTCAACCATCAAGAAGATTGCAGAGCACTTGGTCAACACCGAGGGAAAGTAAGATAAGGCACAAAGTTCTGCCTTAATTCTAATCCGCAGAAAATCTGATGTCTTTATTGGGATAATTCTGCTGTTTTTCTTACTGCTTTTTCAACTAAGCTTTTAATACAACAAGACACTGTATATGCTTGCTTAGCTTAGGGCATGTGGATAATCTCATTAACTTCATGGGTCTAGTATTATAATTGTGTGAACAAAGAATTAAAAATAGAATTTTCGAAACAAGATAGTGTTCTGGGTGAAGCTGTTGTCTTTCAGGGTTTGTGAAATACTTCACTAACAACTCTTTTGTTTATGGGAATGGGCAGGAACAAGTGTATGGTCAACAATATGGTCATATGAAGTTACACTTTCCCGTACTATTTTGAGATTCTTTTTCTAGCCAAGCTGGACATGTTTCAGAAGAGGCACAAGAGGTGGTTGAAGACATGTGGGAATCCAGATACTAGAAAGATTCAGAGCAAAATCTTAGTATCATGTAAATAGGCAGCAATTATATATCATGAATATCTGAGTTCATTCTTCCTAGCATCTCTTTCTATCATTGTGCATTGCTACCATCTTGACTATACAGGTAACTTTTTTTTCCCAGTTCTTTATCTCTGTCAAATAAGATGAGAATAATGAGCACGAAGTCTGAGCATTGGATATCTATTTATATCAGTGATAATTCTTTAAAACTCCTGCAGCAGCTGTGCATTCATTTTGAACAGACAAGAGACCTCCCATTAACTTCTTGCAGATTTGTACATTTATCTACAGGACGCTTTAAGTTTCAAAAAGGAGAATTGCTCACCAAATGAAGTATCTACTAACAGAGGGAGTTTTCTGAGATGATGTGTCTATGTTTCGTTAAATATGTTGCTAGGACTGCCAGGAAAGACACAACTAGTCCTAAACTTAAGTTTGTATGGTGGTACTTTTAAAGGGAGTCGAAAAAGATAGCTTGGCACTGCGTCTGATACAGGATGGAGTTGGTGAGAGGTGTGAAGAGCTGCAGCAGCTGTTTCAGATAGTCCCCAAGGAGGATGGATGATTAAGCTGGGGATGCACTACATGGATCCTAAAAAAATGTTTTCTTCTTTTGACAGTTAGAGCATCATTTACCTTTGCTAGGTTTTTGCTTCTTGTTCAGTCATGATCAGTGAAGTGAGAGAGCAGAGTACATTCCAGTGTTTTTCCCATGTTTTACTTTTGTGAGTATAACACTTCAAAATGTTGGTGGAGATTTTTGTCCCTTGAAATTATGTATTTGAGAACATAAGAGCAGCTGTACTGGAGCTGTGCCAAAAGTCCATTTTGCTTGTCCAGTTTCTGACAGTGACCAATAGCAGATACCAGGAGAAGTGTATAAGAACAGGGCAGTCATATAGCGTGCTCCGGTCTCTTCTGCCAGTTTCTATTCATCTTCATGTTACGGTTTTCCTGTGCCAGAAGTGGTAACTGTTTTTAATAGCTCTTAATGAAATTTCTGAATTGTTTTGGGGTTTTTTTACTGCTTTTTGAACTGTATAAATTTGGTTGCGTGTGTCTACAACATCGTACAGAAATGAAATTTCATCTTTTATTCATGTATTGGGCAAATCTTCCCCCCCCAATCCTTCTGTCTAACAATTTTGTTTGATACCTCTAATTCATCTGTTACTGTCAACAGTTGTTTTCTGTTCACTTTATTCATGCTCATGATTTTAGGGATCTTCTGCATTTTTCTTCCCTCTAAGCTGGCAAGTCCTAATCTGTCCAGCAGTTCTTGTTGCCATTCTGTGCCCTGTGCCTGCTGCTGTTCTGAATATCCTTTCTGGTTTTTTTTTTTCCTATATTTGGATGAGGAAGGAGAGGACAGAACTGCAGTCAGTATTAAAAATGCAAGAGCATTATGGAATTATACAATGTCAGAGTGATGCTACTGATGTGTTCTGTTCTGTATTTTTTTCTGATAATTCCAGCATCACAGTGTTGTGGGTTTTGGTTTGTTTAAGACCTCTTCTGAATATTGAACTGACATTTTATAGAACTGTTTATTGCAACTCCAGCCTCTCCTTCCTAGCTGGGCAAATTCAGAGCGCTTTGCTGCGTACATTAAATTAGTATTGTTTTACCCTATATGCAACCCTTTATCTGGATTAAATTTCAGGGGCTGTTTTATCATGCTGACATTCACTGTTGTGAATGCTGTAGTTTGCAGTTGACTTTTGTTCTTTACACTTAAATAACTCATTATCATCAATTAACTTTAGCACATCACTGTTAATTCCCTTATTAGATCACTTATGAAGACGCTGAGCAGTAGTTTTTAGTACAGGCGACTCTGGGATTCAGTGCAGAGAACTCACTGGTGGACAAGAACTCTTTTCTCCTCTATTTTATATCTTTCGGCTGATTTATTTATCCATGTGAAGACCTTCCCCTCTTACCCTGTGGTAGCATAGTTTCCTTCAGAGCTTTCGGCTTCAGAGTGAGAGATCTTGTTGAAATTATTTTTGAAGTCAAAGTTGACTTTTAAATGGGTCTTTATTCATCCACACTCCTAGTGACTCCTTCGAACTCCAGTAGATCTGGGAAGCCTTACTTGCCTCTGCGTAAACTGTTCTTACTCTTCTTTGGTATATAGCAGTTTTCATGTTTTCCGATTGTAGGCTTTAGCTTTTTTAGCCTTTATAGCTTCTACCAATTTGCTGTGTGCTGGTGTTAGATTTTATGGGCTATTTTTATTGGATTCCCTCTAGAACATTGTAAAAAGTTGTGTTCACCATTGCTACTTATGCTTTGACGTTACCTGTAAAGGAGCTGCTTCAGCTCAGCAGCTCTGTGCCTGTATAGATTAATTTGCAAGATTTGGCCTGATTTAACTGTCTTCCATGTTAACTATGAAAAAACTCTTAAGCCTGGTAAGAGTACATTCATTATTGCGGTTGTATTCAGATTGTGGTATTTTTTGACGTCTGTGTAATTCCTTCCTTTTATCTTTGTTGTAGTTGTTTACACTTCTGTTTTGATTTGCATATTGCAATTTGAAGGAAACTATTTTAATGTGTCAAACTCTTAGACCAAATGCACATTTTCTAAAATGTTAAGTCCTTGATAAAAACAAATTTAAAAAATTGAAGAATTTCTTTTTAAGATGCAAAATACAATTTGTTTAATGCGGCAGCAATTATACAGAAAGGAAATTGTTCCTTTCTTAGAGGTGTCAGTCCCTGAAAATTCTACTACTAATACTTTAATTGTAGCCATGAAATTTAGAACAATCTTAGACTGTTTCTTGGTATGTTTGACTAATCAAATGCAGTAGTTGATAAATGTTCAAATCCTCACTTCACTTTGAGTCTACTTAATGCTAATTAAAAAGAATCATGACAAATGGAGGATTAGTTCTTGTGCCAGATTGGGGATTATTAGTCTTTAAGAGAAAGAGCTTGGAAAGGTTCACTGTTTAATAAATATGTGACATACTGAAGTACCTTAGTCCATATGATACTGATTACAGTATAAGTGTTTCTTTAAGATGGCATACATCTTTCCATTAAGAGTGCTGGATTTACAGAATCTGCCAATAACCATTCCAGCATTTTGTTTTAAACTCTGGAAAACTGATAGGGGGAATTCCATGTCATAGGTTCTGTATGGTCAAACACTGCAGATCTTGTTGCAGCACTGAAATTTTTGTCTTTTCCTTTTGTTTTAAGGTGGAAGGAGAAAGGAGATTGAGTTCACTTTTGTATCAGGCTTGTTCTTAAAAATTTTACTGTTGTCATGCGAAGAAACGAAATGTAACTCTTGCACGTTATTTTTCTATCTTTGTTAACAAAATTATGACAACTATTTTAGTATGCTTCATAGATTTCAAAATAATCTCAAATCTTGTAATTAGAAATAGGTTTCTCATGATTATTCTTAGTGGACTTAAAATTAATGATTGAACAGATTTGTACTCTGCATTCTGCAGTTTTTTTAGTGTCTTGCAATAGGTCCCTTATAAATGAGCTTGTATTTTGAAATGTGAGATTTTTACTAGACAAAGCCCTGAAACATAATAAAACATATGAAGTGGCCTGGTTTTCTTATATCGGCCGATACTAAGGTAGTAAATCGGATGTATGAAATAAATGCTAGGTAAAGCTTCTGTAGAATTGGTGGGAGTCTGCCTTTCCGTATAAAATAAGTAGGTTTTGTCTGGTAAAGTGGTTGTTAGTGTTGGCAGTGGTTCTGTGCAGTCAAACATTTTGTTTAATTTGATGGAAATAAAGAAAAATTGATGCTGTGTGTGTAAGTTGTCATTAGTTATGCCGCTTTCCTCAGGATGCTCAGTAAGCATACTGAGCGTGAGCCCCAGCTCACTGAGGAGGAAGCTGATGCATGCAGGGAGCTAGATAGGGGCTCAGGGACAATATAAATCAGAATAAGAATTAGAAGTTTACAGCACACAAAATGGTCCATGTCCTGGTTTTAGTGCAAGCTTTTTCATATATGTTTTTCTTAAAGCATTGACTACTGGAGTCATACTGAATTTCAGTTTTTATTTAAAAAAAAAAAAAAAACAAACAACCTAACTGATAGTTTTCATGATTCAAAGAAAAGCTAGAAAGTCAGATGAGCGAGTAGTCTGTGAATACAGATAAAAGCAATAGTGGTTTGTTTTAATGTCTTTATTTTTCAGTCTGTCTTACTACTCCTAGGAATCACAGATCTGAATACTTCAGATCTACTGAACACCTATGTGTATGTCTCTTGACAATGCATTCAGAATATGTGTGTTATAATTTTATTTATGTGATTGGAAAATGTTAGTAATTACTTAGCGCCACCCCCCCCCCCCCCCCCCCCCCCCCCTCCTCATTGTCTTCTTCCCAGCGGTTTTAAAGAGACTTTCAAAAATTCTATGCTACTATACAACATTTTGTTCATTCTTTGAATGTCAGCACTGTTTTGAGTGTTTGAGCCTCTTTTTTGTAAACTAAGAGTTCCTCTGTAAATAAACTGACTTATCCTGGCATTTTTGAAGGTTTATTTGAGGGTGAAGAAAGTGCAGATTTCAAGCCCAGATGCTGCTTCATTTTTGATGATAAGGAAGGTGGATAAAAAAGTTTTAAATTCTACTTTTCTCAAATAAGAAACAAAAAGTGTAATTTTAAAGAAATATTGTGGGATTTGGTGCAGTTTAGACCTCTGTAAATAAACTGACTTATCCTGGCATTTTTGAAGGTTTATTTGAGGGTGAAGAAAGTGCAGATTTCAAGCCCAGATGCTGCTTCATTTTTGATGATAAGGAAGGTGGATAAAAAAGTTTTAAATTCTACTTTTCTCAAATAAGAAACAAAAAGTGTAATTTTAAAGAAATATTGTGGGATTTGGTGCAGTTTAGAAGCAAATGAATCTTGTCAAATGTATATGTAATTCATTTTACTCCTAAGTGCTACCATGAGAACATGTTATTTATGTTTAATCCGTTTATCCTCGTTATTTGATTGCATTAGATGATGTGCTTGTTATAGGTAAACATCAGTTTATATTTGTGACTAGAAATAGTTGTAGCTTTTAATAAATTCATGTCTTGAGGTTACAGTGATTTACATTATTTGGGAGTGGTTAAGACATAAAGCAACTGTGGAGAAAATGTGTTTCCAGATTCTTTTGGAGGACTTAGTTGCATGCGATTGAAGGAGTTGCATTAGAAATGAAAAAGGAGGGTGACTTATGTGGACTGTTCCTGTTTGCCATTGCAAATTAAGTTGTCAGATGCATTGCTTGATTTTATATATTAAACAGATGATTTCAGTTCTCAAGCAGTTTAGTTTTTATCTGTTCAGTCTCTTGATTGTTTTTTCTTTAAATTTTGAAAATAACAGCTGAATTTTTAATCCAAAAGCTACGTTTTAAAGCAGATAGTCTGTCACCTGCAAAAAAGCTTCTGTTTTCGTAAGCTGTAATTGCATGATACACATGGCTGTGCACGCTGTTATCCCCACTTTCCCTTCTTTCATGTTTCGGGCTCAGTGGGCAGGTCACTGGGCTGTGTATAATATCAGCCTTGGGTAGTGAGTTTAACACTGCCCTGGCGTTCCCACCATTGCAAGGGTAGTGACCTGCTTTACAAAATGCCTTGAGACCTCTTCATAAAATGTGATAGAGAGCAATGGTTTTTGGTTGTTTTGTTTCGTTTTGTTTTTTTGTTTCGTAATAGTAGCAATATGATAAGCATGTGGGATTATTCTTTTTAGATTTAAACAAATAAGTTTAATTACACTGTTATCTTTATTTTAAAAACTCAAAAATAAAATAAACAGTGTATTATTGTTATAGTGATAAATGTGGTCAGCAGTTAAAATTTCCAGAGTCAGTTATGGCTTTTAGCCAAATGTCTCCCAGTAAAAGTAGAATGATGAATGTAACTTCACAGGTTGCAGTTTGACAAGCAGTGGAAAACAAAATGACTGTGGGTAAACCCACCATGCTGCCTGTGTCCTAATTTGTCTCTTAATCGTTCTGATGAATTTTCCTTCTGCCTGGGCCTTGCGTTTGAACAGAACAGTGAAATATTTTTTCCTCACTTGAGTAATTTTCATTGAATTTTCATCGATTATATGTTTGTGTGGGAGGTGAAGGGGATGAACTCAAAGGAAAGAATAAACCTACAGTTAGTGTTAAAAGCCTTTCTAGCTATACTGTTTTGGTAGCTTGAACTAGTTTACTTAAATGCTACACTCTCTTCTTCTGGAAGCAATAAATTTGTTCAAATGATGATCAAAGGATAAGAAATTACTTAAGAGAATAGTTATGTTTAAAATACTGTAAAAATACAAGAACTCTTTTGGGGTATATGTGACTGTGATCTTAGGAAGGTATATCATGAAGAAACTTAATTTCAGAGCTATATGAAATTTAAAGATTAAAATGGTTTAAGGTTTTGTTGAAGAGTTGTCTGTTCCCGTGCTGTCAAGGCTTCCGTAAGGTGATACCCAACTGTATAACCTCTTTATAAGATATGAAATGGGATGAGAGCTATGAGGGGAATAAGCAGTGGGACTTTGTTAGTGGAAAAATGTGCTTTTTTAATTTTTTTCATTAATACTGTCTCATGGAGAAATGGCATATAAGTGTGTGTGTACACGCAGACACATCACGCACACCAGACCGTCTGTCTTCTCGTGTCTTGACTACAGCGGTTGTGATCACCCAGGAGAACAGGGGTTATAGGCAAGGGAGAAGGCTGATGGCGTTTGTTCTTTGAGGCATGTTATGCTGGAATTTGGTTTTACTTTCATTCTGTCAGATTCCTGATCTGATGACTTTCAGGCTGGCTGAGGTGTAGTGCTGTTTGCTCCAAAGTCTGTCAGGCTGCTGGGAAGATGTCCATTGTTTTGAATTACACCTCAAGTGTATCTTGATTCACAACTCCTAGAGGTCTGAAAACAGCTTTTAGAGAACTGTAACCAACATACTTCAGAAACTGGAATACTGGATTGAAGTACAGAATAATCAACTATTAAAATTCTGTGTATCTTTTCTCCTGGTGGTCTGTAACAACTTTTATGGAGTTCAAAATTTAAATACATTATAATTCTTATAACTCGTTTTTATATTGTTTATGTTGAAATACATTTTCCACCTACATATCAACGTACTGCTCAGTTTTGCCATTGAAATGGCTATTTTGTATTCCCTTTACATTGAAGAGCCTACATTGTGCTCCAAGAATGATGAGAAACTTGTTTATGAAATTGGTGTGTATTCAACATTAATTAAAGATGGCATTCAGCACTCCAACAAAAGTCTTTAAAAATGGCTGAAAGCCATATTACGCATTGGCAACCAAGATGCATCTGTGAGATTCTCTAAGACTCAGTCACCATCTCTCCTCTATAGTCATGGATCTTGTGAATGATGAGGTGGGGGTCTTTGGAATGGCTGAAGATTAGCATCCCCTGCTGTTTTGTAATTATCAGAATCTGGACAGTCATTTATTTGAATGAAATAATGCATACAGTTTGTGCCTGCTAAGAAAAGCATACATAATGTGATTGTAAGAAGAGGTTTTCAATCTCTCAGTGGGATGTCATAGGGTATGTTTATAAACTTCAACCTAGCAGTTGCTCTGCAGTGGAATTCCACTGGTATTGAGATAATAATTTGCACAGTCAAATTGCTTTCTTTACAAAAACCCAGGGAATTATGAGACCCTAATCCTTTATTAATGTCAACCCATAGGCAGCAAGAAAGCGTAAGATTGCCATTCGAAAAGCCCAGGGGAAAAATCTTGAGGCCATCCGAGAGCTGAATGAGTATCTGGAACAGTGAGTGTCTTACAAGAATACGGATTGTGTTTTGCTATTCTGATAAATCT
Organism: Aptenodytes forsteri; assembly: GCF_000699145.1. Taxonomy (NCBI): domain Eukaryota; kingdom Metazoa; phylum Chordata; class Aves; order Sphenisciformes; family Spheniscidae; genus Aptenodytes; species Aptenodytes forsteri. The sequence goes on from NW_008795524.1 coordinate 304,256, forward strand.
TTTTAATTAAAATGGAATTTGCATTTGATTTACGCTTTTGCTTCCATGCTGGTCATTTACAGAATCCCTTGCACATTCTTTCTTTTTTTCCTTTTTTCCTCTCTTGTCTTCTCTATACAGATTTGTTGGAGACCAAGAAGCTTGGCATGAACTTGCAGAACTTTACATCAATGAACATGAGTAAGTTGTTTTGCTAAGTCCACATAAAAACTGTTAAATTGAAACCTACTCTGTGTAAGTCAAAGACCTCAGCAATTTTTTGAAGGACTAGTGTTAGAAAGTATGCTGTCTCATTTCCAATATAACAAGCATCAACAGGAAGTAATTACCAACCTTATTTGACTACCAAATGCTTTAAGAAGGCATTTGATTTTAAAACAGAATCAGTTTACTTAATTATCTGTATGTTTCAGTCATTTTTTTAAATCCGATATTTTAAAATAAGTGGTTTGAGTGTAGCAGGGAACAGCACTTATTTCCCATAATTTTTCATTCAAGTGATGTTTTTTACTAGTTACAGATTTTAAATTCTTTACTTCTAAAATCAGTTGATCACGGCAAATGATAATCTGATTTTCTTTTAGCCTACCTCTGCAAGAACTTTTAGTAACCTTTAAAAAAAAAAAGGCAAAGCAAAACATGGATCCAGAGTTAGAAGCATCTGGTCGCCTGGGTACAAACCCAATGCAATCAAGAATGCTGAATGTTGTAGTAACTTGCTTATTGGTTATTTAATGTTTTTGTTAGCTTTTTTTTATTGCTGTAGTGACAGGAGGAAATCCCAGTGTGAGAGGATTAGCTCAAAGCTTTAGTGCAAGTTTTCTAATATCACAGCATTAATTCTAACCTCCACCCAAAGGCGTATCTTTTTTTTCCCCCCTTCTTTAGTTCTTTAGCCCAGCCTGAATTATATCACATTGTTTCCTTCCTTCCTTTCTAGAGAGTAGTAAAAGAATCAAATTCTCAAGGAAGAAATAGCCATTCTCACTGTGATGAAAAAATTGTTCCCCATCACGCCTCCTTCCACTCCATTCTCAAAGAAAATAATTATTAAACTCTTTCAAATGCTGACTTGAGGAATAATCTAGAATTTTGATATCCAGATTTCCATTTGTTTTGGAAATTTTCCCAGCCACTTTTCCAAGAAAATAGCTTTTTTTTTTTTTCCAAAATGGTTAGAAAGATGTTTAAGCTTGTCAGATCTGTCAGTACAAAAGTGAATGATAGGGTGGTGCAAACATCTGTGTTCCACTACTGTTGGTTTTTTTTTTTTTTTTGCTATAATCCGTATTACAAAATTGTGTAATAAAACCTGAGAAAGAAATTGCTTTTGCTTGTATTTGTCTTGGTCTGTAATTCCAGTAAAAAATGATATGTAGAACTTTCTCCAGTTCATTGAAAAAATTGACTGTGCTCACTGTACTTTTATGAGTATCATTGTTATTTTGATGATTAAATGCGGAAAAATTTGGGATCCTGGCTAAAAAGCAACTAAAAGTTAATTTTAAAAAAAGGAAACAATTAATCAGCTTAATTGTTTTATCAGTGTCACAAATTTAGTCTTGCTTGTGAAATCACCATGCTGTTACCATTGTTCATAAACACACTTAGATGTACAAGGTTTATATAGTCCTCAATTCTACGCTGTGTTCTGTTATGAGGACTGTGGCTTCTGCTTTTGGAGAATGAGGTGGCTATCCTTTTACCTCCAAATTAATATTTGAAATACATATGCGACTATCATAACGTGCACAGGAGAAAACCACAATATGTTCATTTTAAGAAATAAGATTTTACAGATTATATGGTTTAGTATTGTCTCATAATTGCTAAATTGCTTTTACCGTGATATTAAATATGTACCCACACTGTCATTATAAACATTGCGTCTCTGAATTTTGGAATCCTAGCATGTAAACTCTGTACAACAGTGCTATCACATATCTGTAGAAGATGCAAATTCTGCAGGAAACTATTAGTTGAAAGATTATGAAGCTAAGATTTTTATAATTAAATAAACCTACATTTTGAGCTTGACTACTTAATTCTTTCTGAAAGCTTTTATTTAAGGAACAAGTACTAGCCTTTTCTTTTGCAATGATAAGTTGTTGCCCATTTGTCTGGTATGATGCTATTTTCATATATAGATTTGAACTGTTTGATTTTTAGAACTGTTCTTAGTATGGTTTTTCAATCTCACTTCTGTGGTTGACTGTGAGCAGGTAAAGTTAACTGACAGTGTAAGTGCTCTGGTCTGTAGCCTGGTTTGTGAATCCTCAGGTAGCTGAATTTTCTTGTAGAAAAAAATGAACTGTTTAGTAGTCTGAGTCCCAGTGTCTTAGAGTACCTAATGCCTGTTTCTACTCATCACTCTTGTTGATCAGAAATGGCACTTATTAATAAAAAATGAGAATATTAAATGCTTTCCATGAGCTGTTCCATATATATTTAGACTATTAGATTTTGTATATTCTTCACTGATACGATGTAAAAATAGTAACTCGAGGTTTCAAACATCATTTAAAAATAAAATTTTTCTTAATTGTGAATCACGTGAAGTTATAGGGGGGAAAAGTAAGACCTCTTTTATTCTGCTGTAAAGAAACTGAAGCAAAGAACTGTATACTCTGTTTCATTTTGTCACTGTGTTTTATATTCCTCAGCTATGCAAAGGCAGCCTTCTGCTTAGAGGAGCTTATGATGACTAATCCACACAACCACTTGTACTGTCAGCAATATGCTGAAGTAAGTATTTTCAGAAAAATCAATTATGTTTGAATACATATTCTGTTTTTATGTTACTGAGGTGGTGAAAATGGAATAAAAATGGTTTCTTTATTTTTTCCCAATAGAGTGCACAGAGAATGTTAACATCTCATAGAACTTAACATGTTAAGAAAACTGTGTTTTCTTACTCAGTGTGACTAAGCTAAATATAAGAGTAAGGGCAGGAATTATTGAAGATAAAAATTCGTTTTAAATGAGCTATTCTTGTTGAAGTGTTTATGCACTTTTCAAATTAAGTGTATGAGAAGTTAAACTTTTCCTCAACAATGCTTCCTAGGAGGTTATGATCTATTGCCTGGTATTGTGGAGCCAGATCTTGTAGGAAATTTTGCCTGAAAGAGCGCTGGGGGGAGAGAGGACCCTTCACTTTAGCTCAAGGTTTTTAGCCATTTGCACTCATTTTTTCAGCTGTATATTATTTTTTTCCTAAATTATGCTGTTAACTGCTTCAAATGGATTTAATTTGTTTTGTTAAATTGGGTTAACATTAAAACTTGAAAGTCTAAATAGCTTTCTGGTAGAAAGACTGTGAAGCATGTCTTCTAGTATTTATCCCTCTTTTTGTTGATCTAATAACAGGCAAAATGAATAGACAGTGGAGTAATCTTCTAAACTTTGTGCGCTATTTTGCAGTTGAATAGATAATGAAAGGCATTGTGTTGTTTTGTGTACTGGTGTAATGCTGTGCTGAAGGAATACAGAGCTAGTATGGATTTATAGCAGTCAGAATTTAGCTTTAGATTTAAAGTTTGTGTTACTTTTCATAAGAGACTATCCCAAGGTTGTAAGTATGTATATGTGTATATGTCAGAATTTAGCTTTAGATTTAAAGTTTGTGTTACTTTTCATAAGAGACTATCCCAAGGTTGTAAGTATGTATATGTGCAAAATAATCACTTTTTATTCTTGTAGCAACAAATTAATTAAATTAATGCTGGCTTTTTTTCTCCTGTAGTTAAATATTTTAAAATTTGTGTATTGAAAAGAGCTCAGGTTTCTCCCAAGCCAGTGTTTGGCCTTTGGTAGGACACCTGATTTGAAATACCATGTGAAACAACCCTCAAGTGAAATTTCATATTATGTCTGCTTCAAGAGTGAATGCCTGAGGTATCAATGACATGTGCAAGTTTCAGGAGCTTATAATTTTTACAGGTTAAATACACTCAAGGGGGGCTTGAAAACCTTGAGCTATCAAGAAAGTATTTTGCGCAAGCACTGAAGCTGAACAACAGAAATATGAGAGCTTTGTTTGGACTTTACATGGTAAGCAGGATTGTATATTTTCCATGTTACCATTTTGAATATGTTTTTATGCATGTATATTATCCTTTACCATTTGCTGTTTGTTTTTTTTTCTTTTGGTTCAACTTAATAGCTCAGATTATTAAGACTGTTTTTAAATACTGAATATGGACAATTTTATGCCAGTAAGTACTCCTTACTTGAAGTGCTCTTAACTGTTGAGTCTTGCCCATGTTTTCCAAAGAATTATAATTATTGGCACATGAAGGTAACTTCTTGAAAAAGGATTTAAAGACATACTCCTCTCTACAGGATGGGGAACTGCTGAAGAGTACCAGCACAGAACGATGGCTGCTTTTTTCTTTTTTTTCCCCCTTTGTTTTTTCTCACTCTGTTTTCTAAATACAACTCTCTACTTTCAATTTCAAAATGAGTCTTTAGCTTGCACAGCTTTGTTGGCTTGAGTGTGGCCATGGCTACAGTAACTACGGGTAGCATGTACTGGCACCAGTTTTTCAGTTTCTCCAAAGATACTGAGGCCTCTATTGAAGATCTTCCTTTAGATCTTAGATCTTTTAAAAGATCTTTTTAGGGACAAAACCAGAAAGGTTCCTTCCTTTTTTTTTTTTTTTAAATTCTAGGCCACCCGTTTGTCTCTTGGGAGGGGGGCAGTTTACAGAGACGCATCAGGCAGATAGCTTTGAGGCTTCCTATAAATACCAGGCAATAGGAACTTCCTTTCAAGGACTTGTTAGGCATCACCTTTAAGACTCAAAGCAGCTTGGACCTAATCGCCTTAGCCCATCTGCAGAGATTCTTGGGTTGGTGAGTGTATGTTCAAGGAGAAAAGCTGGCTCCTTGCTGTTCCTTAGGTCATTCAGCTTTTTAGGAGTAAGTTTTGTAGCAAATCTGTTTATTGGCCTAAATGATTTTTAAGGTGTGTATACGTATAGACTTCTGCATTGATTCTAGAACAGGCCTGGGGGTTTATTATGGCCAATCTTGGCTTGTCCTCTGTCAGATCTTGCATACTGCCTGTTATTTTCAGTCTGTAAAGTGGATTTAGAGCCTGTTATCTGATGGGCAACCTTGAGCTAATATGACCCAAGCATTTGAGAAACTTTTTGTTTTGGCAGTGCCTGAAAGTCATGCGCATAAGCCCTGATTTGCATAATGCAAGTTCATTACTGCAAAAAATTTGTGTACGCTGTTTCAGTTCTTCAGTTTTGCTTGGCTGGCTGCTGTCACATTGCACTAGGCAGTTTTTGCAAGAACAGCTTGCCATCACTGCTTCTGTATCTACCCTTTGGCTCCTAATTTCTTTGTAATGCTGTTTCCAGGCTTTAGGATCTGGTTTTGCTGTGGTTGCTGCTTTTGTAATTGACAGACGTGCCCAGTGTTTGTAGTCCCCAAAGAATGTCCATAACCCTGGTAAATTCTCTACAAAGGCTTTCAGCTGTATCTGCTGAGGAAACTGGTCAGTACTTCATTGAAGTCAGGAAACCGGAGAGAATGATGCCTCGTCTTAGGACTGTGACCCTGTACTAGATCACAAATTCAATTCATGTGGGCATGGCTTCGGAGAATGTGTTCCTGAGTTTGTGGAGACTGCTTCTTTGGCAGTCCCACTCCTCTCCCATTTCTGGAGGTAGTTTCAGGGAAGTAGCTGTAAGGGAACGTTCTTTGAGTTTGAAATGTAGTATTCATGTAGACATTTGCTTCCCTGCTCCTTTTTAAAATCTTCTCTGGAGGTTCTTCATTGATGGGTGAGAGTAGGGTTCTGTGGTTCTTTGCATTCAAGTACCTTTGCACTCAGAAAGATGTTCTGGGAGGGAGTAGCAATGATTCCTTGCAAAGTGGATTTATTTGTATAAGTGGAAAAGTCTCTGAGATTAGTTCAGTTCTTAAGTAATCTTTTTCATTTTTTTCAGATGAAGATGGGCATAGTTTATGTACAGAGTCTTACCTGCATTTAAAATTTGTTTTCTGATGCCACAGGGAAAAATGCCATGTTTTTAATGACAGTTTGGACATACAAGTGATGTATTTTATATTGTCTCTGGTAACAAATTGAATGGGAAAAACTAACTCATAACTCTCACTTTAGAGAAAAGCAAATTGGATCAACTGATCATGTCCAGGTTTGGTTCCTAACTCGGTACACAACTGAACTGAAGTCTGCTTTAGCTTTAATTAGAACAAACAATTGTTTAAAAAGTTTAGCTAATTCTTAATTGGATGCTGTTCACCAGTAACTGTTCTTATTTTTTCTCTTTTTCTGCTATCACTGTGGGGCTCTGAATGCAAAGGTGCTGAATGCTCTCAGTTTATTTCATGCACGTATATTTTACAGTTATACTGGTTTTATTTTTTTTATTCCCAGTCTGCCAGCCATATTGCTTCCAATCCAAAAGCAAGTGCAAAAATGAAAAAAGATAATATGAAATATGCCAGCTGGGCAGCTAACCAAATAAACAGAGCATACCAGGTTAGTACATCATTGTTTTCTGATACTTTTAACAGGCTCTGTAGTTCTTTTCTGCACTTTTATCAACTGCTGTTCAAGAGGTTAGATACAACGTGTAATCAGCATAATTTGCTTGTATTTTTTGCGTTCTACTTCTGTTTTATTTCCTGGAAGCCTTAATTAATATAAGGTTGATATTTTACAGTTATTAATTACTATTATTTACTTATTAGCTTTAAACAGATTTTCTTCTACTAACATTAACTGAATGTATGCTCATGTAATGCTGACCTCCAAGGCTCAGTTCTACAGCTAAGTATTTTAATAAAACTTGGTATGTCTTAATTCTTAGAGTGACTTGGTCATCTGCTTCTATTTTACTGGAAAACAAATGAAAATTCTAGAATTTTATTTTCCTTCAGTTTATTCTGACCTTTCAAAATCATATTTAACGGTATTCCTAATAATTACCTTAGTAATTGTGACTGAAGTTGGTTTTGCGTAGTTTTATAGAAAAATGCCTGTTGAATTGTGAAAATGTAGACTTTGTAGGCCACAGTGAAAGCTTACTGAAGTCATTAGGAGTCTTTTCAGCTATTTGAAAAGTTATGCATAAAAACCTATATTTGCTTTTGTATTATAAGCCTCTATATTTTTTCTATAACTATGAATGAAAACAGGTTTTAGCTCGTAAGTTCTGCAGTCCGTGCATCCCAAACATAGTATGTCTATTTGACTCCCTTATAGCTATTCTTAATGATTTACCAATCAGAGTTTATGGGTAAGTAATCCTGAACATCAACATCATACTGTCCAGTTCTCCCCGGAACTTTTTCTGAGCAAAAATGTTGGTATTAAATGCAAAGACTTCATATACATGTAACACTCCTTTCTTTCTGTAATATTTCAGTGTCAGAACCCAATATTTAATTTTTCTCTTGCTGCTGGTGTTTCACAGTTAATACTACCAAATGGCCTTTTGACCAGCTCCATCTATTATGGAATTAAATTAGGATTTTCTTTTACGGCCAATGCAGTTTTCTTAATACACTGTATTTCAGTTCATTGCCAAGAGTGCAGCTTCTTGGGGCTGATGTGTTTTTGATGTATTACAACTTCGAAGTATTTTCCGTTTCCCCTGATTGGCCCTGTAACTTCTGACTGTACTTTACAGTGAAGAATATTGTATCCCTGAGGACATAATTAAGCATTTTATACTTGTGTGCCTAAAGTTTCTTACTCTGTTTTGCTGTTTAAATGACTCCCTGCTTTTCATTAATAAACCGTTTATGTGCTCATGATAATAAGCTGTGTATGAATTACCAGCTTTGTCTGATTTCCCATAAATAAGCAGGACTTCTTTTGACTTCAGTATGTCTGACATTCCTGTAATCACAACATTGATAGAAAATCCAAGTATTGCAGGATTTAAAAAAAAACAAAACCAAAAAAACCCTTGAAGAACAGAATACACAGTGGATTCACCATTGATAGAACAAAACAGGTTTTTAAAAGATGTGTGAATTTTGAGTGAAAACCATTATTCCATGTTTTACATCTTCATAAAATGAACTGCTTATATTAGAGGGGGTTTGAACACATGTTTTAAGTGAACATTACGACTGAAGTTTCCAGCTCAAAGCACCAGTAGAGACCTGTTAGCACTTCTGGGAAACAGCCCTTTTCAGGGTGCATCAGGATGGAAATGTAAAACCAGTGTTGGCTGTGGAATGGTGGCATACCAAGATTAAGACCTAGAAATAGGCATCTCCTGGTTCTAAATATAATGAAAGTTTAATTATGACAATTTGTAGTTACTTGACACACAGCCAGATAAGCTTGCCTTTTGTTTGTTTGTTTGTTTTTTTGTCTCTCCGCATGGCTTTCTGTTAATATCACAGTATCTCTAACAAAATATGACTTGTATTGGGAGTGTGGGGGGGTGGGGG
>NW_008795524.1:313514-332661 GCF_000699145.1 Aptenodytes forsteri
GGACAGCCTGCCTCACCATGGTCTTCCCCATGGGCTGCAGGGGAATCTCTGCTCCAGCACCTGGAGCACCTCCTCCCCCTCCTTCTTCACTGACCTCGGTGTCTGCAGAGTTGTTTCTCTCACATATTCTCACTCCTCTGTCCGGCTGCAGTTGTGCAGGGTTTTTCCCCCTTCTTAAGTATGTTATCACAGAGGTGCTACCACCGTCACCGATTGGCTCGGCCTTGGCCAGCGGCGGGTCCGTGTTGGAGCCGACTGGCATTGGCTCTGTCGGCCATAGGGGAAGCTTCTAGCAGCTTCTCACAGAAGCCCCCCCTATAGCCTCTCCAGTACCAAAACCTTGCCACGCAAACCCAATACATACTGGAAAGTGCAATTCCACTGTTTCTCTGAAGCTCTTTTGTATCCTATGTTAAGCACTTTTGGTTGAAACTTACCAGAACAGATCATGTTGACACAACTAACGTATATTTAAAACACATGTCATAACCTCTTTGTGACTTCATACTTTTGTGATACGTTGCATACTTCAGCTGCTCTTTTTAGCTGTTTGGGACATAAAGTGACGAACACCGTATCTCACTGGAACCATAGCGGGAATTTAGCTATACAGAAAATGTAAGTGTTCAAGCTAGGATTTGGCGAGCAAATGGTGTGAACACCCCCTTCCTCTTCACAGAAGTACCACAAGAAGCTCTAGTGACTACAGCTGGACAGGACTGCCCCAGCCCAACCCTAGTGAGCTTGTTACATGACTGCAGAAGGGTTTGGCCAGTCCGGTGTGTATGTCAGAGGCTTACAACATTCAACTGCTACAATAAATGGTGTTTGGTGATGTAGTAGGTGGTAGTTTCCCCTATGAGTCAGTATTGATTTGTTGCTCCCTTAGCGTGTTGAGCGGTTGGAAATTATCATCTTTTGGACCTAAGGATGAAACCTTGGTTGCTTGTGCCAGTGGAAGCCCTTACAGCATTCCTCCATTAGCGGAGGATTGTCTAGCCAAGTTTTAAGCTAGATACTTATATTATCTCTATAAATCCTCCCCACTTTCCTTGCATTATCCAAAGTGCTTTGTAAAGTGTAATAAGAGCCTTAAGAGCTTGTTGAGTTTGGCATTGAGTTGTTTTATTAGTTGGACCTTTTTACACTGTTAAACGTAATTTTTCCTGTAGTCATGTTCTAGAGAATAAGATGCATTTAGAATCCTGACTTGGGTGCCTAGACAAATTATATGAGTTTGTGACTGTAATATGTGAAGTTATTAATTCAAGAAGTTACTTTTGAGCAGTTGTCTTGCAGTGAGAACTTTCCCCATTTTCAGTCTGGATTTGAACTTGAATTACCAGCAGTTTTCTCAGTAGTTTTGGAAAACTGCCTTTATTTTTTCAAATTCAGCACTGGCTATAGTTGCATTTTTTTATTTTATATGCAATTTACTTGAAATATTTTTACTGGTCCCTTCTTTCGATTTATTCTCTCATCCAGGCAGTTTGCTTTGGCACTTGATTTTTACTTTTCCTGTGCATTCCTGTATGAAATCAGAGGAACTCTTTAGTTTATTGTCATTTAAAGAAAACAATCTTTGGGTGTAAAAAGAAAACCTTACTTTCACCAATGGTGGTTAGACTGTACGACATTTTCTTTACAGGAAAATATGGTGATAAAGAATAGTTGAATTAAATAATTTTCTGAAAAGCACAGATATTTGATGCTCCATCTGGTTACTATACTTATTTTGATGTTAAATATGTAACCTGCCATGCTGATTAGTACTTCTCATCTGTGCCTAATCTAGGAGAAATGTAAACTTTCAAAAGAAGACAGAAAGGTTTTGTAGCTAGGGCTGCTGCATGGAGCTGGAATTCCTGGCTGCTAACACACGCTCTGAAAAAAAAGGTCATTATTCTCTAGGACACTTAAATTTAATTGACTGAGTGAAAAAAAATCAAATAAAATTTAATTTTAATCTTTTATTTCAGATGTTAGAGAAGTACTCATTATTCAAGAATTATTGTAAGTTTATTATAAGCTTAGTTTTGCCTTATCACTGGGAAACTGGATTATTCTTTCTGTGCAGACTCTGTGAAGAACGTGTATCTGTTCTGACTGAGGACATGAGTCACAGTTACTTTAACATCAAAACAAAATACGGCTACGTAGTGCTCTTCAATTAGGCAATTGGTTTAGCATGTCCTCGGGTAGAAGCATTTCAGCAGAGGCAGGCAAGTTTGATTAATGCTCACAAAAATCTTTAATGTGATCCTACTCGTAGTAATTTTCCAGATACATGCTTCTTGGGTGCATTGCTAAATTCTTCTGTGTTAGCAATCTGTGTGTTATTTATGGTTGGAGAGGTGATTTTGTTACAAACCATTTGGGAAACAGAAAATTAAATCATGATTTTAAGAAATAGATTCCGGCTCAATCAGTCAAATTGCTGTGTAATGGCAGAATAGACAAAATAATTGTTCGTCAGGGCAAATTTGAAGTGATTACATTTCCAAGTATACTTCTGTTTGTTATGACGCAGAGTTTGGTTTTATTTGTTCAGCTTAAAGTACATGTCAGTATCATGAAGGTAACCACTCTTGAAATTAGCAAGTAACGTTTTTTAAAGTAATGTCTTATGTCAGTTTTGCTTTCAGTGTCCCCGAAGAGAAGTAAAATTCTTCTTATTTTGAAGCTTTCCTCTGTGTGCTTTCTGTGTGTCTTGCCAAATGTGCTTTTTGACCACAATATATTCAGGCTTCTGTGCTTTTTATTGAAATCTCTGAATGCTTTGAATTGAAACAATTTTTCAGTCAAGGATTTTGAGTTCTGTTTTCTTAATTTGCTTGTTTTTATGAAAGGATTTGGACTCCCCAGGTATCTGCTTGGAACTATTCTTGTTTAGTGTGAACAAAAAGAGAATATTGTATTAAGTCAGATCCAAGCAAAAGTTACTTCTCTCACCTGGGAGAGTGTTAAGAAATCTTTGATTTTCCTCTGAAGTTGATTATTGCAGATCACTATGGAAACTGCACGACCTGAAGAATGGGTTTATACATACTACTAGAGTCAAAACATGGCACGAGTTCATCATCTGGAAATAGGAAATGTGAAAATACAGTGTTTTCAGTATGTCTCGTAACTATAAAGTGTTGTCACAATAGCAACATTTCATTCTCCTAACTATTTAATTTGAAATAGCATTTCATTTACTGTGCCAAAACTATTTTTTTTAAGAACTCGCTACTGATTGGGAATCCCAATGTTAGATTGTAGCCTGGGGGTCAAAAGCAGGTTAACAGGTCCTGCAGCTTGTTGCTGGTGTGATATTACCTGGGTTTGATGACTTAATCTTTCTTAACAGGTCACGAAGAGTTTGCTAAATTAAGTTAATTACAAGAGAGAAGGGACACATTATAAATCAAGGACTAACTATGCAAGACACCAGTGGTATTTGAAATAAAAAACATTAAATTGAAAATTTATTGAGTGTTCAGATGTTAACATTTAGGTAAAGAATAGGCTATTTTACTAGCAGCAAGTTATAGTTACTGCTTCTGTAATTTCTTTTACCACCCCTCCCAACCCCAAATGCAAAACTTTTTAATGCAGGTGTATTAAAAATGGTTGAGAGTTTCATTTGACTGAAGACCAACCTAGTCAATAAATCCACTGTGTTAGATATGGCTGATGAGTGATGGGAATCATCAGTACAGTTAGAAAAACCCTTTTGAGGTCAGCGTGGGGTGATGAACATCTCCTACCCTTCTACCCCTTCCTTTCCTAAACTTGGCGGCGTGTGTCTTAGGGAATCTAAAGCCATAAGTAGTATTTATTAAGCTGTATCTTCTGTTGTTATCAAGACAAACTTCATTTCAAATGCTCTCTAAAATTGCTGTTGTAATAGTAGGTTACAATCCAATACAAGGTCATTACTCACAGTTACTTTGAACCATAAAATATAATTATATGATGACTGGATTATTTTATAGTAGATTTTGATAAGTAGAACTTTCTCTGTCTCGCTATAACAAAAATAGAAAATAGATGAGCTTCAGTAACAGGTCCAAGTCTTGCTACTATTTAAATTAGGAATATAATCTAATTTGGATCACATAAAGAAATTCAAGTCTGAAATAAAAATTATGTTAAAGTTTACAGAGCAAACAAAACCACAGGAAGATCTCTATTCAGATAAATGTTAAATTTCAAAGTGGAATATTTATTAGTGCTGAATATTCAAATTTGGAGCAAATGAGTGAAATTAAGGAGTTCTCTTGTATTTTTCATTACTTATTAGAGGAAGGGTGATATAGCTTGTATTCTAGTAAAAATGCTGAGTTTTAGTGAAACAGTAAAGTAGGCTGTGCTTTTAGGTTTGTAGTAATTAGAGTAAATTTTTTGGTACTTAATGTTTAGAACTGTTATTTGTACAGGATTTATGCACAGAATTTCTGATATATGACAAGTAACAGTCCTTTTTTGTTGTTGGTTAGTTTGCAGGTCGCAGTAAGAAAGAAACTAAATACTCTTTGAAGGCAGTGGAAGACATGTTGGAGACCCTGCAAATCACTCAATCTTAGGTTGGAATAGAGATCTAATATTAAATTTTCCAATTCTGTGATCAACCTGTAATGACCTATGGGTTATGTTACTCTAGTGCTGTTAAAAGTTGATTTTTGTATTGATTAACGTGCTATCTAAAATAATGTTTTATGAAAAGTAAAATGCCTATTTATTGCTGCTATGAGAAATGTGATGAATACCCACTGAAATGAGTAACTTATCCACAAAGACAACATAAAGAAATGACATGTGCTGCACATCAGTCTTAGATTTTTGTATCTACAGTACCTGCTTTTAAGCCATAATTTGTAGAAATAAACTTGTTAAATGATTAAAAAAAATGACAGTGATTTATTCAACTTGCAAGTGAAAATTACGAATTTATATATGTAGACAAATAACATGTTAGAAATTTTTATCTTATTTGCATATTTAAGAGTAAAAGCATGCTACAGATGTACACTTTCTGGTAAATATCACACAGGGAAGACTGATTATGAATACACTTTATTAGAGAAAAAAGTTGATATTAATGGTTTTATTAATGGGTTGATATCTAGTACTGCAGAAATGGAGACAACTTACCCGTGTACTTTGCTTCAGAGGGGCTCTTGTACTGGCTTAAGGCCAAAGACATTCTTCTCTGTGGCTTTGTGGGCAAATGCTTCCATGTCTACGTAGTTCTCCAATCAGTATATGCATATGCACTGTTTTTTATTCCTTCTGTGTGTCCTTTGTTGTACATATGTTCCACACCGTGAATTTCAAAACCATCTGAATGCAGGGCTGCATGCTGGTCTCTACTAATTTTGTACCTATGGTATGGGTACCCCTTCACTGTGGTGTAAGCTGTGGTATATTAGCTTTTCCACCATAACCAAGTGTTACTGCACTGTAAGGATGAGATAGCTTGTTTGACTGCCTTATACTTAACCGGAGGATAAAAGTGTTTTTACACCGTTAGCATGAAGCATCTAGTGCACTGTAAATTTATATTGTATTTGTCTTTTAGGCACTTGTTTATTTACTCAGATAATTAGTCAAACACCCTAATGCATTAATTTTGCAGTTCTGATCGTTCTGGATGTTGTTCAGATGTGTACTGTGGCAATTCAGTTGCACAGCTATCATTTCATTTATTATGGCTTCAGTAAGATGGCATAACAGTAGCAACATACCCTTGACAAATTATAATAAAAATATTGCGGTGTCATTTTCATGACTGTTACCACCATTCAAGCTGATTTGAGTTTCAGATTTTATACTGCCTACTCTATATAGACGGGTAGGTTAAAGGCTATGTATTAAAATGTCCTTTTTATGACCCTGGACTTGATGTAATAAAACAAAGCTGAGCTCCTGCTTAAAAACAAAGCAGCAACAAAAACTTCCCCTGTGAGTTCAAAGCTTGAAAATGTGTAGAACTGAACTGGTTGTTGCATGAGACTGTGCCTTTAAGAAACATGTAAGATCTCATTCCCATTATTCATGAAGTAGGTTGGAGTATGATAGTGTGACAGGATGGGTGCTATGCCATGAGACTTAATTGTATGTGGAATCTTAAATTAACTTAGTTCAGTACTGTTGAAATATAAAAATGCTAATACTGCATAGTATTATATTAAATCACCCATTTCTGACTTGGGGAAATAGTGCAGATCCTTTTATAATAGTAATTCACAAACTGGCCTCAGAACAGTATTTGCAGATAGATTATATATGTTTCAGGTGGAAAACCAAGAAAATACCATAGGTGAACCTATGTATTTCTGTTCAGATTTATAGTCTTTTACTGTATGAGTGTGCCATCTAGAGTTTTAAAACCTCATTAGTCTTTTTTTATTTTACCTACATCTCAAATAACTTGGTTGCATTCTAAAATAAAAAATGGTGGGAAGCTGTACTGTAGACTAAAATTACTTAGCAGTGCATAACATTTTACCTCCAAAGTATTAAAAAACAGCAGTGCAGTATTCTTGTGCAGCAGGCATCTGTGCTGCTGGAAAGTGTCGTATATAATGTTTTATTCAGAGGCAACTTCTAACATAACACTGTCAAACTTGGGCATATAGTATATCAGTTTCTCTGTAAGGAAGTTTGTTCTGTTTATTGTTTTCAGTGATTTGATGACAAATTTCATCTCATTTGGCTGCCTGGAACCTTCTAGTTTTCTCTACTGCTTAGCATCTTTTTGAAATTACTATTTAGCACTCTGATTTGTGCTTGTATTTTGGCATAATTCCCACATGGTAGAGCTTACAAATTATCCTAGCAAATATTTTTTGACAAATTTGTATTTACTTCAAAGATAAAATAAATTACTCTTATAAAAATGCATGGGCAGTCCTTGATAGAACTATTGAATTGCAGCAATGGAAATTCAGGTTTTTTTCCGTATTCAAATGAAGAAAAAAAAAAATTTAAAATCCTGTGTCTGCAGGGGAAGTAACTGTGTGAAAAGTAACTGTGTGAAACGCCCTGCAATCTGAGCAAGCAAAGGGTGCAGAAGAGAAGCTGTCATATAATGTGATCTTTATAAAAGTAATTTTCCAGTTCTAGTAAATGATTTCGTAATAGGTCACTGACACTATCTTGCATTAAAGAATAGGTTTTTCAAAGAATGGGTTATTTAGTTAACAAATGAACCTGACTATGTTTTGTATTGGTCTCTGACAGTGACAAATGCTACACAAAAATATTATTATCAAGCATGCAGTCTCCCCTTTCCAATGTAAAAGGCTATGTTTTCATATTGTTTCAGTTGACAGCAAAAACTTGAGACCTTTGCAATGCCAAACCGTGTAGCGATGACTTGTGTCTGTCTTTTGTGCAGCAATACTTTGATAATAGGCTTGATAGGGAGAGCTTAGTGTTATCTGTTGAAGTAAAGGTCATTGAAGAGCCAGCGAAACCTCTGATTCTGCCTTTGTAATACAAGTTACTGTTGACTTCTTAAAAACCTTTTGTCCAAATGTTATACAATTCATATTCTGTAGCTGCAAAAAGCACATCTTGTTTAGAATATATCCCTAAATCTCTTCAGTTCAGTGCCCAGAATATCTTGCAGTTGCTATTGGAAACACTGTTATTAGTCAACGGAGGACTTCCTCTTGGCAGCGTTGTATTTGTGATGGCATCCATGTTTGCTAGTCACTGCATTTACAGTGGAACTTGTATTTCAGCCAGCTTTAAAAGGGAGGGGAAAAGGAAAGCAAATTAAACTTGACTTGCTGGCATGAATTTGTTAGCTTCTTGTTACTTGCACCCTCATCTTCCAAGAACACCAACTGTAGCTGTAGTCAGGTTTGCAATAATAATTCTTCTTCTTGTAACTCAAGAGCTTCCATATATTCAGCTCTAAAACCAACACTCCATTAAAATCTAAACCATACAGATTCCAGTGAAACAGCGCTATGCAGTGTGCACATACCCTGGTATGCCGGGAAAGGACAGTTCTCCCACCCTCGTGCAAGTTGATACCGGAGTGGAGGAGCGTTAGAACAGTTCTTTAATGTGGTTTTGTCTAGAAAATGAATACTGCTTAATGTGTCTCGAAATATTGCTTATTACTTGCCTTGCTCAGTGCATGAACAGAATTTTAGGACTAACTGTTGCTTAAGTACAGATACTTGAGTCTACGTGGAGAATAAAGTACTTGAAATTAGTCATTGGGCTTATCTGGAATGACTCTGCACCCCTACAGATCTGTATCCTCTTGATAGGCACCAGCTGGAAGTTGGATTCAACCCAGAGACTAGTTTTCAGAAATAAATGGTCATTAATCTACCTGTCTCTTAAAAAAAACCAACCAAACAAAAAAAACCCACAACAAACCCCCAAACAAAACAAAACAAAAAATCAACAACAAAAAAACCTACCCCAGGCACCACCCCACAAAAAACCCCAACCAAAAAAAATAAAAACCAACCCCCCCAAAAACCACCTCTAGTAGAGAAAGTTGTTTTTCAGTTGTTGGATGTGAAATGGAAAACCTTTGTCAGCACACTTCATAGGTAAATTTATTCTGTTCTGTGATGAGGAAATCCCCTGTATAAAGCAGTGCAATCCTTTTAATGCTTGTCTAGAAGGAAGAAAGGCTGGAGAGCAGCACAGAGGCCTGTTCAACCCATATACCATAGTAGGACTTCCTATGGCAAGTCGCAAAGAAAATGCCATTCATCTGCACTTAGGATCCCAGAGGCGAGCATTCGTGGTGAGCAGGCACCATTGCAACTGAAAAGGGCTAAATAAGACTGGTGCTCAGGTGCGTGTTCTGAGAGACCCAACACAGCGCATGAGTCTCCACCCAGCCGTTGGTAGGGCTGCACGTCAACATGAACCTGCCTGCAGGTGTTTGCCCCTACTAGGGACAGTCCTCTGTATTTTACTTTTCTCCCCGTGGCCTCTGCACAGCAGGAATCTTGCAGAAGATTCGTGCCAGTGTGGTACCCTACCAGTTTCACTGGGGCTAGGCACGGAGGTGAGGGTACAGATGGATCAGTTTGCTGGATTGATCCTGGATCTGTGGAGGTTTGGCACATTCTTAGCTTCAGTGCACTCATTACCAGTGCACACCTGAAGGTCAGCGTATAAGCCTTTGCCTTGGACTGAAAGGACATCAGACAACAGACCTGTCCTGTTAAACATCTGCAATCTGCTTAGCTTGTTTGTGGGTTCTTGACAAAGGATGTAAGAGGGTGGATTTTATCCATGCTGAACAACATGCAAATGTATGTAAAGTTCTGTTACTTGTGGTGTCATGGTGACTGCAGTTTAGTTCTCGCAGTCACTGGGCCTTTTTGTGTGTGTGTGTGTGTGTGTGAGAAAGAGCACGGAGTAAATAACTTAGGAAAACACTTCCAGATGGGAGGTCCTTTATCCAAGGTTAAAGGGATGGCTGGAGGGAGGAAGAGCCACCTTTTCAGCTTGCCTGAGTCCGCATAGGTCCGGTAGTTCTCTTCACTGTAGAGGATGATAAAATATGCTGTATTTTGCATTGTGTAAATAATGAGAGGTGTAAGGCTGTGTTTAAAAAAAATCTGAAATTGCAGTGCAAAAATATTTTTCTCCTCATCCCTGTGTATTTTAACTGTTTTCAGTGTGACCTTGTTGATGTTAGGGTTCCTCATGCGGTTTGGCTAGCAGGTAGGCATCTGCCTCAGGGCTACCAGTGGAGAAAGACACCTTTGGAGTGACTGCTCACATGGGAAAGGTTCCTGATGGGCTTCCATCATGGCATGTCATGACCTATTTGCATTGGCAATAGAAGCACTACTTGTCCCACAGATGGTGCCTGCTTCAATAAGATTCCTCTTAGGGTCAAGACTAATTTTCCCTAAAGAGTGAAGGATCTTTTCGCAAATTCATAACAGTTTTTCTGTAGCAAGCTTTTAGGTTTTGGATATGGTGTTTGGAAGTGAAACTTTAAACCAGGCAGATGTAATTCTCCTGGGAAGAGGCTGCAAAAATCAACGCTGAGGCAGTTTCAAAAAAGTGAGCAGCGAGTAAAATTAACCATTACTTCTGTTTATTTCGGTAATTGAGCTTGACACAGTGGTGTGTCTGACAAGTTGGTTTGTGTTTTTTATTCCATTAAATACAGATATGACACTCAAAGCTGTCACTGGCTGGGGGGGGGGGGGTGTTTTTTTGTTTGTTTGTGGGATTAAATATAAATCAAAAAAGTGAGCAGCGAGTAAAATTAACCATTACTTCTGTTTATTTCGGTAATTGAGCTTGACACAGTGGTGTGTCTGACAAGTTGGTTTGTGTTTTTTATTCCATTAAATACAGATATGACACTCAAAGCTGTCACTGGCTGTCGGAGAATATTTGTTTCAGTGTAGACTTTGGAAATCATGTAAAATGTGGATGACCACGATGTGGGCGGCAGCGTAAGAAAACTACCCAGTAAACCAGTATCCCTGGACAGCTGTTGCAGTTTGTTCTGTTTAAGTTAGAATTAGAAATGAAAACCATGAAAAATTATTAATAGGTCTATTAAAAGTCAATAGCTGCTGTGTCCTTTTAATTCTGTAATCAACATTGTTATTCCTTTAGGTTTTTTAATTGAATGATTATTGTATGGACTGCTTGGGCATTATTAGCAGGCTTTATTGTAAGCTGGAAATAAGTTTGAAAGATTCAAAGGGAGGATGAAAATTCTGAAAACCTATAAATATCTTGGGGAAATCATGTAAATGTGGATGGACCACGATGTGGGCGGCAGCGTAAGAAAACTACCCAGTAAACCAGTATCTCTTTCCCTGGACAGCTGTTGCAGTTTGTTCTGTTTAAGTTAGAATCCAGAATGAAAACCATGAAAAATTATTAATAGGTCTATTAAAAGTCAATAGCTGCTGTGTCCTTTTAATTCTGTAATCAACATTGTTATTCCTTTAGGTTTTTTAATTGAATGATTATTGTATGGACTGCTTGGGCATTATTAGCAGGCTTTATTGTAAGCTGGAAATAAGTTTGAAAGATTCAAAGGGAGGATGAAAATTCTGAAAACCTATAAATATCTTGGTCTTTCTGACTGCAATTGAGATAAATTGTATATAAAAATGAACACAGAATTTCCGTTTTAAACATATCAATAACATTTAGTGACATGTAACAATATTGTAATTGTAGCCATGCCAAGCTTTTTGATGAAAAATTCCCAGAAATGTGATGTCTGTCTGGAGCCAAAAGCTCTAATAAGCTTTTAAGTAAACTTTGATTTAGTTAAGTGTAGGCACCGCCCAGACCGAGAAAGGAGCCTTTGCTAATACAGATAATTTACTCCTTTTGGGAAGCTCCCATATTCAGGTAATTTTGAGCCTGATTAGCGGTATGAAAGAAACAGCTACGCCTATTATCTGAGTAGTTTCAAGGAACACCAAGGCTTTTCCATGTACAAACTATCTTTTTGGTAAAGCAGAGATGTAGAGGCGCTCATTTGGCAGCAAACTTTGAGAGCAAATCGATACGTGATACGATCACTTTGGGAGGGAATTGGATGAAGAGGCCTAGCAAGAGATTTATGTCTGGTTTTCCTTAGGCCCTTTTTTTAATGTAAAGTTTGCTGAAGAAAAAGCCCTCTGTGAAGAAACTTCATTTAGGTTGGCTGATATCTGTGTTTCAGCTGTCTAACTACATAACAGAAAGTCAATTTTTAGGGGTAGGAGCCTAACAGGCTGGTGGGTGGCCGAGGTTAGCGCAAGGAGCAGTGTCTTTCGTGGGCTCCAGGTTGAGAGCACCTGGGCCTTCTCTGCCAAGGCGGCAGGGCCTGTTACTCAGCTCTAACATCTTATCTTTAGGGCAAGAACAACCTTTCTCGTGTCCTTTCAATGCCCAGCTGTCGTATTCCATCTTCTGAATGCCTGTATAATATGAATAGTGCTTTTTTAAAAATTCCAGTGTTTTGCCAGTTCAGAGGGGATCAATGATCCGATTTATTCCCTCCAGCTCTAGCCAGCATACATACAAATATTTTGTTTAAAATGAGCTCCTGGGACCTATTGCTGGATTGCTATTTAGGCAACAAAATAAGGGATGGAATTCTCCAAGTCATCGGCTCCCATTTGGCCTTGCTGGCACTTTTTTGATTCCAATTTTTTTTGAAAATCAGACCACATATTTAAGTACTTAAGTGCTTAGACGTGGATTTGATTCTTAAATTTAGGCACCAACTTTTTTTCTTCTTTTTTTTTTTTTTTTTTTTGTCCTTCATTTGCCAGACGCCTAAGTGGAAGCAGAATAGATGGTTGTCTAAATCGCCCTGGCTGTGTATTTGTAAGCAATTGAAAAGTGCCTTTTCATATATGGCCATCTGTAATGGCCATATATGAAAATATATTCCTATGTAGAATCATAGGAAGAAAGCAACAAAAGTGACTGCTGACTAATGCAGTAAGAACAACATTTTAAACAAAATTAATGCAAGAAAGGCTGCTGAGGCTGAAAATGGTAGAAGTTAGTGAGGTAAAAGGTCTGCTTAGAATAGAGATGATGTAAGAAAGCCTGTGCTCTGCTGGGCTCTGGAGCCACATGGTCTTTTTCCTTTGTGCTCCATCCGTTCCTGCGGTCTCTCGCCTGTTACCTCCCACCAGCTACATCTTTTGCGGTGGTTCTTTGGGGCAGGGTCTCTGTCTGCATGCTGTGGCCAACCATGACGTGCATGAGAACTGAGGGATGACGTCTGGTCATGCCAGTGTGGTGGCTTTTCTGTTGTTTTGTCCTGTTTCCTTTTCAGTGGTGGGTGAGAACTGTGTGTGTGTTCTTTGGCAGTGAACGAAAAATACCAGAAGGCTGCCAGGTATCGGCTATGTTCACCTATTGCTGATCACTTCAGGTAAATGAAACAGAAGAGCAGAAGGTGTCAGGAGGATGTCCGTCTGCTGTCAGGTCCCCAGTGATCTGAAGAAAGCTGTGGAACGAACTCTTCAGTGCCACTTGGGGGTGGGAGGGAGGGGAGCACAAATGCCCTGAATGAAGAAGACTGTTTAAATGGGAAGTGATATTACTGAGGACTGGCCAGAACACAAGAATTTTGTTTTACAAGAAAACTGAGGTTTGACTTCTGTTTTTGTTCCATATTAGAAAAAAACAGAAACCTTTTCACTGCTGAAACAGCCATGCCCGTAAGGTTGAATACACATTGGATTACCAGTAACCTGATGACTGAGTCATTTCCCTGGGTTGTAGGAGATCGAGGTTTAAGTTAAGTTGTCTACCTGATTAGGAGAGAGACTTTGAACTTGAGTTGCTCGTATTCCCGGCAAGTGACCTAACCATCATGTTGCTGAGTCAGTCTCTGGCCCACGGACTGTTGGAAAATGAGACAACTCAATAGGAGAGATTGGCCAATTAGCTTTGATAGGTTGGGTTTCTCTCTCAGTAAAATTCGCTAAAATAAACCCAACCCTGAGAAAGCTCCAATGAAACAAATGCTTTTCTGTGGAAAGCATCTGGCTTTTACGGGTCCTAATGACTACACTATTAATTGTGATCTTTCACAACCAGGATATAGACTGTACCATTTATTTAATATACAGTGGCTCAGAGGCATTAAAAATAATCAAGTAACTTGCATCTTTTTCAGGTAACAAATCTGGAACTTTACAGGGAAAGGAAAACACGGATCGGTCTCGGTGCTTGTTCCCTTTCTTTGCTTGCTAATGCACTTTGTGTTGGATGGATGTGAATGGTTTCTCTGAGCTTCGAGGCTGCTCAGGACAGCAGGCAACGGAAGCAGCTGCATAGAATAGGCAATTTTATGGAGCTTTGCCTGTGTCTGAAAAGGCGAAGGTGGGCTGTTTCACTCTGAGCAGCCTGTCTGCCTTCATTGTGCACAGCTTTCCATTCCAACAGAATCTAGCGAGGGAAAGGTCGGGGTTCACGTGTGGGTTTGGGCAGCTCTGTTCCGTATAGCCTTCGTCCGTCTCCTTTCTAGCTCACTGTAAGAGCAGCACCTAGCTGCTCGTCCTGGCCATCTTCTCCTCTCTGGAGGAAGAGACACCTCCTGAGTTGTGGCTGCTCTTGGGAAGAGGCATGAGGGGAAGCATCACTTTTTTTTTCAGAGTAGAGTCAAGGTGGAGGCAGGAAGGAGTGGTGACTGGTGAGAGGAAGCTCATGCACGACTGGTTCTGTCCTAAAGAGCGAGTGAAGGAGAGAGCCCCAGGTGAAAATCTGAGAGAAGGCAGTACAGACTGAGCTATCTACAGGGACAAAAATCATCCCGGTTTCCTCAAGTGCAGATAAACCAGGTGAAGAAACTGCTGAAATCCTTGCTGTCTCTGCAGAGCCCGGTTCCCAGCTTTATCCACTGATGGTCACCCAAGAAAGTCACTGCACACAAGGACATTTGCAGGGGCGGGCTGCAGCTCAGGTAATAGCCATGAAAAAAGGGAGAAGCCAGGAAATATGTTGGCCTGGCAGAGATTTCTTTTTAAGGAGGAACATAGAGAAAAAACTTAAAGAAATTATTTTGGTTCTTCTGATAATTTAAGTTCTGTATTGTGTAAACAATATATGGAAAATTACTTCTAAGGAGCGTAAAGGAAGAGCAAGGTGAGAAGAGAGGTCCTTGTTTCTGTACGAGTCAGCGGGAGCTGGAGACATGGGCCAGCCTAGCAAGTCTGCCTTCTCTTGGAAGTTTGAAAGGAGAAGAAACATTGCTTGGACACTTAGCTTTTCTTTCATGGAGAACTTCGTATATCAGCAAAATACTGAAGTGATAACTGAGCTTGAATAAACTGAATTATCTTTCAGGCAGATGGATGCCTATTTACTTCTTTATGATCAATTAACTTAGCGCCTTGCTTCTAGTATTGTCACTTGGCTCAGAGGGCAAATGCATGTAGCTTGTGCTGCTCAGGAACATGCCTGCCATTTCAGCAATGACATCTTAAGACATTTGTTTACTTTTCTTACCTGCTTAAGGTTGGTGGATTTGGGGTTTTGTGTATGATTATAGCTGGGTTGAGTTTTCCTTATTATGCTGATCTTTGTGTTATTAGTAATGTGTCTTAGCTCCTGAGTCACTCACTCTGTGGGGTTATTACTTCCCGCCCCCCCCCTTAAGTAGTTTAAAATCTCTCTAATGACATCTGTATGCAGAAAATAGGTAAGTTTTCTGGAAATTATCATTGATTAATTATTTTTCCCCTTGTGGAGTGGAAGGGGAGTTACTCAATCTGTTACAATGAGAGAAATCTTGCTAAAATGTGGGCAGTGGTATGGTTTTGTGACTGGCATGAAGCAGCCTGCCACTTTTTGAGTTTTGTTAGTGGCTTGGCTCTGCAACATGATGCAATTCAGTAATTTAGGCTTTTTCTGCTTCAGATTTCTCAAATGTAAAATAGGATCAGTGGCATCTGTTGTGCCCAAAAAATCACTGCTCATAGGTGTCGCCATGAAATTAATACAGCACTTACCAGCTTTATCTTGCTTAACTTCATAAATATTATATTACTAGTTGGCAGATCAACCAGCTACATCTGTCTGGGGAAAGAAGTAATTTCTGTGTCCAGTCATTTCTCACAGGTAAAAAGAAATTTATGTCATGTGGGTCACGCCAGTCAGTGCTTCGGGTGACAGGAATGTGTAGGGTAAATTTGGCAGAATTCACGTACATTTTATACAGGCTCCAGATGTTTTAAACATTCTGTGCATTTGTTTTAAAAAATGGTCTTTTAATATTTGAGGTGGTTATTAGTTACTTTGCTCAAACTGAAGTCTATTATGAATAGTTAATGGATATAAGTTAGCATGTCTTGCTAACCTAAAGCTTTCATTAATTATTCCTAGTTTATTTTCTATACATGTCAAGAGCTTTTGATCCTGTAGTCTTCATTGAGTTTATAAAGGATAATCTGCCATCTAGATTAAGAAAAGAAATGTAAATGAAACATGTTGCAAGCTGAATTTTTACATGATCAACTGCAAAATGATAGATCACACAGTAAAGGAATTTGGAATAAAGTATAAAAAGTGCTTGAAGGAAAAAAGGAGAAATGTTTCTGAATGTTAGAAGGGTCGCAGCTAATCCTGAGATGGATTATTCTGTATACTGGGAGTTGGATTGAGCTCTGATTTAACGCAGCAGGAGGTTTTATTTTGATCTAAACGTGAACTTGGTGTTGTGAGTTTTAGGTCAATGATTATATTCCGTTAAAATACTAATTTGTATTTTATAAATCTCTTTTAGACGATTTTCATTTATAACCGTGGTTTTCTATATATTGAAAGTGCTGTATTGCCAAGTACCTTGCAATGAATCAGACACATAACAATTCAAGTGTTCAAAGTGCAAGACAAAATAAGAAACTGATTTTAAATTTTCTCTTATTTTTAAACTATTTTTCCATCACAAGTCTGGAAAGTAAGCGACTGAATTTTTTTAATTATCATTAGGCAGCTCTGGTATAATTTATGTTAAGAGGTTTTGGCCTGTTTATGTGTGCTGGAATTTGCCAAAATTAGTAATGCGATATTCCATCTTTAGCAAGCCTATAGAGCAATAAATAATGACACATGACTGTATGTGAGTGTTGTTAGTTTCATTTTTTTTGTGGTGTTCATGAAATGCAACGATCTTCCAACCCAAATTCTGCAGTATTAGGCAGCAAGTTGTACTCTGAACTAAACCAGATGCTGATCAGCTCTGTTCCTATTATCGACTTGGGGCAGAGATGGTAACCAGACCTTATTTGCAATGTTAACATTTGGAACAGATTAACAGCAGTTAGGCTGAAATGAGAAACCTCCACTTTACTGAAAAGGTTCAAAACATGTAATGCTGTAAAAATCAGGACGTCTGTAGTATGTTAGATAGGAATAAATAAGTTAACTCTAGGCCACACTTTCCCCTTTGCAGGATGTGTTGTTTCCAGTTTATGAGTGGCTCTTTGAAAGGACATGTTTATGGGGTATAGTGAGGTTTAAGTCCTGATAAACCATCTACTTGATGAGGTATAGTGTATCCAAACTGGCTGTGCTTGTTCATTGTGAGAGACCCCTCCCCAGACCCAGGCTGTACAGAAGATTTTTGTTTGGGGGACAAATCCCACATGCGCTCGTGAAGCTCGGATACCCAGGATGCTTTCGAATGCCAGCCTTCTGCTACATTCAAAAGCATACCCAATGAGGAACGTGCCCCAGAGATGCCCGGCAGAGGACGTGGAATGCGTGGTGGCCCGTATGCTGCATGCTGGGCTGGAGATGTTTCTCTGTGCCTGCTCGTGGTCTCAGAGGATTCACTGGGAACTGGAGGGGTTCAACAGGAGCGTAGCGAAGGCCTAATGCTTTTTAGCCTAACATTGGGCTAAGCCTCATCATCTGTTTGTGAAGGTTGTACAGTTACGGCTGCAGCCATAAACTTCTACAGTGCGTTATTTCTGGTGCTGTATTACCTTCCTCCTCCTATCCTATGCTTTTTTATTGGGAATATTGCATTAGCAGGAATTGAATAGCGGGCTTCAGGTATAAGGAGAGTCTTTCTGCAGAAGTCATTCAGACGTTGCTGGGTTCTCATTGTGTCACCTGCTGCGTGGTTTTTACATGTGACTAGTTTGAAAACATGGTATTCAGGTTTGCATAGAGTAAAAGCTTTTCGAAAACTCACATGCAAGGCTTCTATTTAAATGTAGTTTTTAACCACTGTTATGTATGGATGTTGAGAGAGATGAAACTAGGACGTTAATTACACTGGTAATCTGGTCAAATTGTTCATATAGTAGCCAGGTCAGCCAAGGAAATCACCAACCACAGCTGTGCACATGGAGAGCTACGCTGGGAAAAGAACCAACAGCGAGGTGCTTCGTTCATGGGTGGAGGCTGTTGTGGTAGTGCTGAGCGCTCGCTACGGTAAGCTAAATGGGAAATTAAACCTAATCCGCTGTAATTACACTGGGTAAACTACCGCATGGATTTCAGTTCAGTTTATGTTGACTTGAAACAGGCTTTGGTTAAGTGCGTAGTGTGGCTGGAGGTATGCACTGGGGCGGTAGCTGTGGTTTGGCTATGACTTGAGTTGTTACATGTGAGTCTAACTTTCTACAGGTGAAAGTTACAATCCTTCTTGTAGGGACTAGCAAAAGCCGCTCCTGTCTTTCGGGAAGGAGCAAATTCATAACAACAGGGACTCTCCCCTGTACTGCTCTGGCCAGATGACCAGCCAGGAGGGATGGGTTTGGCCTTCTCCTTTGTAGGACCATGAGAAGAGCCAAGGTGTGGCCAGGTGGAGCAAGGACAGCACTGGGATGAGAAGCGCCATCAGGAAGGTAGCTAGAAAAGACACCAAGACATGGAAACATTTACTCCATGCAAGCTGGTTAGAGATTCAATCTAAAATGTCTCTAACCATGGACAGCAAATGAAGGGATCCTGGACACATGGGACGACTTCTGGTCTGTAACGCTGTCCATGTGCGGCAGGTACACGCTGGTGTACGCTTTGACCCACACTACTGAGGGCCTAGGGTTTTGCTCCTGATGTTCCATCACAAAAATACTTGCCTCCTATGTTTGAGCAAGGGCTTGCTTGTGTCCACCCAGCGTGGATGTGAGGCAAGTTCAGGTTTGTGAGTGTGTTTGGGCATGCCTTGGACGTACGCTGTAGAAATAGGGCTTGCATTTTTTCCTCCAGTAGCCCACAGCTGCAGCTTACAGCTCCTGAGTGAATCCACTTACAGGTCACCCCAGGATGTGGTTTTATGTCACTATTTTTACTCATTCCAAAATTTATTATAGAAAGTATGTTTGCCTTTTTCCTGGCCTTCTAGGTATTTGGGCCTTATGAAAATTGATCAAGCTTTTCTTGAATTACAGGTCAGTGTGAAGCCACCCCTGGCCATGGTGTTATTTAGAAGCTGGTCTGCATTTCAGATTGTAGCTGGACCTCTTCCATGCTCCCTATATTTCAAATCAGGAAGAATATTTTCAGATGGAGAAGAAAAGCTGTGAACACTTTGCAAGTAATAGTATTTTCCATGTGAAAGTGAAAAAGTGGTGAAATAATAAGCTGTTAGTATTTTAAAGCATGAGCTTCTTTTAGATGGCGTATATTGGGGAGCTCAAAGGATGGATGAATTTTTCCCCACTCCCCC
>NW_008795524.1:333234-351974 GCF_000699145.1 Aptenodytes forsteri
CCCCGGGGTAAGAAGCCATCGCTGAGGAGGCTTGGAGGGAAGCAGCTTGCAGCACTGGCACCGCAGAAACAGGCAGGCGGGCAGCTCTGAGGCACGGTGGACATAGTTGTCTCTGTTTAAGGCAGATTTTGATCTGAGACTGAATTTAGAGTATCCAGCATAAGTGCACAGTGCAAGATGGTGAAGCAAGAGCATAATGTTAGCAAATAATCTGCGGCTCAGCATGCCACTACACACTGCTACGTGGCTGTGGTGTTAATATCTCCTACACCGAAATGGCTGCAACCGTTTCATAAAGCAGGAGCGTTGCTTCAAGCAAGTGAGGCAGAGTTTTGAAGAGAAAACCTGAAGTGACACTGTTGCACAGAAAGTTTTGCGTGCCCAATCTTTCACCTTTTCAGGCTCTCGCCTCTCTGCATTTTTTTGTCTCTTAGACAGTGGGTATAAGGCAGTGCTGCTCGGCTGTCATTTCAGCATCTGCCAGACCTGTTACCAAGTCTCATTTCTTGATAGTGAAACTTTTGCTCATCCTTTACCCTGGTCGCTTGGAAAGTTTTGCTGAGCAGTGGTGTATTTCCATAGGCAATTTTGTGTTCTGAAGGCCAAATCATACTATTTTTAGCTCTTGCATTTTAACGTCTCCCTGCTTTACCTTTGCAATGAACATTCCTCTTGTAAAGAGTTCCTTAACCCTTTTTAAGCCCTTTTTTAATATAAACCGTTGCTGTTAAAGGTCCATTTTGTCTATTGTAGGAAATCTGCCGTATTGGAATTAGTGACTGAGTTTTAAATATGGAGTTGATACGCTGTAAAAACTCAGTTGCAGTTTGCAATAGATTTAGATTTAAAACCAGCAAAAATGTAATTGTGGGATAAAAATTGGCGATGTTCGCAGCCTAGGAATTATGTTTCAGACTTTGGAAGGAAAATGGTTTGGCTTATTTTTTTTTCCACTTTCAGGAACACTATTATTTGCTGACCTAATGGTTTCAGATGCTGTTAAATGAAAAAAATATTTCTGGAGTAAGTGTATTTTGCAGGTGCTTTGTCCTGGGGTGCCTCTTGGAGTTTTACAATATGACTGTTTGTGAAAGCAACAGGTCACAAACCTTCGTAAAGTGGCTTCCAGCCAGCCAGGGCTGAGCATCTATGGTTGCTGGTGTGTGTGTGTACAGCTGCCCTCGCAGCGTGCCACTGGCCTGCCCGGCCCAGCGTTTTGCCTTGCTGGGTGGCTGCAGCAGGTGATAGCATGCAGCAATTCCTTTGGAAAAAAACGTGTTGTGTTTCATGCAAAGCAGAAGAAAAAGGATTCAGCTCTTGCAGTCCCAAGGGCAAGTGACTCGGCACGTTGCACATATGCAGCCCAATCTTAACTGAAGTATTGATTGGACTTAATTACCACAACTGGAATTTAGCTCGCACCCAAACTGGTGGTTAGCTGGGAGAGGTTTGCTCTCAGCAGGAGCCCATGGGCCTCTCAGGTGATGAGTAAGACAATGTTTTACATATAATAGGATTTATTTAAAAAAAAAAAAAAAATTGTTACTGTCTCAGACATTTTTTATTATATATATAACAATATATTATTCTTACTGTCTCAGGCGTGCATTTGGGTCAGCTATGAGCTTCATTAAAAAGAAAAAGCATCTTTTTCATGGTGATTCTAATTAAGAGGAAACTCTCCGCCTTCTCTTTTCCTCTCCCTCCAAATGAAGAGGCAGAGCGCTCAGTGTGAGCTATGCTGCCCTACCTCCACCTCCTCGAGAGCCCGCTCCACGCTGTGCTTGCGCTTCGAGTCACAGCAATGAAATGGCTGAAACGCTGAAATTCGGTGGAGTGAGAGCTCCTCCGTCAGAGACCACTGGCGGTTTTTCTGTTACTCCAGAATGGTCAGGGTCCCCATCTTGGTACAGACAAGGCAAATTTGATCAATAGACATTTCAACTGCTTCTATTAAAAAACCCACAACCTACTACTTGGTCACGTGCTCTGAGGTTTCAGCACATGTAGCTGCGAGGTGGAAGTTATCGTGGAAAGCTGAGGTCTAGGCTATCCCTTACCACTGCACATGTCTTGTAGTCGCTCCCAGGAACAACCAGCTCTCCTTGAGGAATGGTAAAACTGGCCATACGTACATCTGAAATGACCCAAATACATAACTTATTTTAAAGACAGCCTATTATTTTAGTGACATGATTGCTTTTCTGCCTTTTACATGTTTCAGAAAAGATAAATTACATTTTTTCTGCCCAAATCTTTTCCTCAACAAAAATTTGCATTTCAAATCATAGAAAATTGTTTTTGATGTTTTCGCTGAAATCATGAAAATGTCAGTTGTTTTTTTTTGAAAGAAGTTCTGACTTGTGGTCAAATACATTAGTTCTTTAATTTCTTAGATGCATCTCTTTTCTTCCCTCCACCTCTTTCCAAATGGAGAAGCCTTTTTAGGGAATTTGCCTTATGCCAGGTCAGATGCTCTTTCCTGCCTACACAGTATCATTGCAGTAAAGGTCAGAGGCACTGGATCGCTAAGGTGCTCTGTGGACGTATGTCGTGATACGTGACCTGTCCCACGGGCATTTCTAGTTAAGACAGTATGCAACAGGAAAAGGCAACAAACATTTGGAGAGAGGAAAGGAGAGCAGGTTGACGGTGATAAACACACAAGTGGGCATCGGCCGTTGTTTCCAAGCGTGATTATAATCACTAAGGAGCTGTTTTGCTTTTGTTTTTAGAAAATGTGCAAATAAGCATTTTGGCACTGGAATTGGGCAGAAACAGACGGTGAGAAACTTTAGCCTCCGCTGCCTTCCTTCCACCATTGACAGCCTTCCCCACCATACAGCACATGCCCAGGGCAGGGGTTGGGAGAGCATCTCTTTTCCCCTGGCTTTTGCTCTAATCTACAGGAAGGCAATTTTATGGATTCACGCGAGAAGCACTGTGATGTTTAAACAGTAGCATGGAGAAAAGTATGGAGACAACTTACGGCAGACGTTGCTTGTATATTACAATTTACAGAAGAGTCTGTCTTATCGGAAAACTTAGAGCAAAAAATATAACTTTAAATTCAGCAATGACTAGATTGATATATATCAGCACTTCATACCATGTTAACAGTTTCTGAAGTCATCTATGTATCGTTTGTGTTGGTAATGTCCTGGGGCCGGACCAAGGTCTTAGAACTGTTTTGGGTTTGGTTTTTTTCAACTTGTTAAACATGAAAGAGAGGCAGGAGAAATGCTAGTCAAAGATGAAGGTTTTACAAGTATTTCTCATTCACTTGATGTAAAATAAATTCTTTACAGCGTAACTGGAATGTCTTTGCACATATTCCAGGATGGTTGTCCCCAGCTTTGAGACGAGAACAGTGCCTTTCCAAATAACGTGCAATTAACTTGCTGCCAACTTTACATACAGCCTTTAGTCAGAGATGTATGTCATTTCTATTTTACAGCTGTCCAGACACACTTTTAAAAAACCTAAGCCCTATACACCAGATGTTACTTAGTCCGGTGTGGTCTACCTTGGACCCATTCCAAACCTGCCTGCATATAATTTTCAAGTCCCAACAGCCCTGCAGTGCTAGAAGATAAAAACTGACCATAACTATACCCTTTCATATTACTCAGAGCTCAGTTTAATTATCTGAAACACTACCAGATAAATAGTTCAATCAGAAGAATTCCACCTTAACGTTAACTACTACCGCATCCATTTTTTTCTAATTTGAGGCAGGTTTTGGGTTACTAGCTCTGAAGTCTGCAAAGTTCCAATCAATGGTTAATATAACTATCTAGAGAGGGGTTTTTTTCTTAAATTGTGAGTAATGGAGTGTGTTTATATGGCCTTATTGGGCAAGGCACTCCATGAATTTATATGATTTAGTTTTATGTACAGATGGGTGGGGTATGTGTGTGTGACTTGGACTTGATATTTTAAAATCTCATGCCTTTAATTTTAAATAGGGTCACCTCCAGGAAAAATATGATTTACAGAGCTGCTAAGCAACCAGTAGTGCCGATTGTACCCTCTCAAGAAAGCGCTTTTTTTCAGTCAGCAGCATTTAAGTATTTGCTTACGGTCAAATGAACGCTTAGGTGCTTCCCTGAAGAAGATGTCAGTAACCCAAAGATGGTTTTAAATCAGTGCATTTGGTGCCTGTAAAGTCTCTTTTAGAGACCCAGTTCTGACTGTAGCCTGGCTCTGAAGAGGTATTTAGGTTTCTAGCCCTCCTTGAATAGCTTTGTGGGCCTGAGCTGTCACCCTGAAAGCATAAGGATTAGAAATACGCTGAAGTTATGTGGAGATCCCCACTTTATTTAGGCAGCATTTTCAATGTGTCCATTATTATCTCATGTTACAACTGTATTTTAATATTAAAAATATAAGAAAGGCAGTTTAATAGTTTGTTTATTTTGTAGTCATTGCTGATTTTCTTACTGTTTCCTGTTATTGGTATATGAGTTTTCTGCATATATTGGCTGTGATAAATGTGTCTCACTTGTCTGATGAAATTTTTTATTTGCATTACAAAACTGTTCCTTTAGTTTTGGAGCAGAAAAGTGTTCAGAGAAACATCAAATGGAGGAAAATATCAGTAAGCATTTGTAAGAAGTGATGACTGATGCTCAAAACGTGTAATTGACAGAAGCAGAAGCCACTTGGTTATGAATTCATTTTATCAGCACACAGGAGCAAGTTTAAGACCCATGTGAGAAATTAGAACAAACGAACATTTCGATTTTGGATATTAAGTATTAACCGCATTCCTTTTATGAGCGATCGATGGGTTGGCTGTTATTTCCCTGAATGACACATTACATTTCCAATAGTGGTACTGCAGGGTAAACCTAAATCAGATAAAACTGTTTAATGGGGGAAATAGATATTTCTGGCTCACTCTGTGAATAGCTGTTTTCCTTTAAGATTTTTTAAATAGAAATAACAGCAGTAATAAGAAATATTTCCAGCTAATGTATTCTCTTTTATAGATTTCTTTTAACTTGGGTTAATTAGACCCCTTGTTTCACGCGTTTCTCCTTTTTGATTTAGATTATCTTCTGTTTCAGCTCTCTTTTCAACTTTCAATTTTGTGATCTCCTTCATGAGTCAGAACTAGAGTATTGCAGATTTTTGCCCCTTTTTGTCTTGCATTTTAAGAATACTTTCATTTGCCAAACTGCCTCCACATTTGTGGCTACGGCTCCCTGCTCCGCTTTCTCAGTGCTCCATTTGAGCTCCTGCTAAAACTGAAAGCTTTGGGGGAAACAAATCTAAAATGTCAGTGACTTAAAGCCCAGTGCTGTAAGTTTAAGATGTTTGCCTAATATCACATCACCGAAATGGAACAGATAAAGATGAAGTGTAAAGTATATGTAACGTGGCTTGCAGTTAAGTGCAGTAATTGGAGAATGCAGGCAGCAGATCTGGGAAGGTGATAAGGTAAGCAAAAGCTTCTTGGGAAAGGTAAACTATCTGAAGAGCTGACAGTGATATGCACTGACTGGAAGGAACCCAAAATTGTTTTAGCCTTTAAGCATCCAACAGACATTGGAGTAATTGAGTAATCATACACTCCGGGTCCAGTATTCCTGTCACTGATACCCCATGCATCTCAGTTATTGGTGTAATTTAAATCTGATAGCCACATAATGGACCAAATTCTCTTCTCTGCTTTTCATAAGTTGCCCTATTGGATTCAATATGAAGAATGTTTGCTTAAGTGTGGTGAGCAGGATTTGTGTCATGAGGCTTATTTTCTTTCTCAAAAATGGTATCCTCTGCTGTATGTACTGTACAGTGCCATGTAAGACAGAATACTTATTCTAAAGGAAAATACCCTGAAGCACCATAGGTTAGTTTAAATTGTCAAAAAGGTGTAAACTTTTCAGTTTCTTCCAGTGTTTAGGCAGTTTTCCTTAAGGTTTATGCCAAAAATTGTCCCCAAGTCTCTCTTACTTTTGGTGCCAGCGCTTTGAAAACGTGTCAGATTCTGCTTTGTAAAAGATGACGCCTACCTCTATGCATTTCTCAGAATGACAGCTTCTACCTTTCAGTGGTCATTTGGGTCAGAAATTTTAATTTAAAAATATTTGAGTACATGCCATATACCTTGTCTGTTTATTCAATCTTAATATTCAACAAAGCATTTCAATATTGCTAAGCAGCCAGATCAGAATAAGCTCATTGGAGCATGGGAACATCTTTTTGTTCTGGTTTTATATATAGCACCTCATACAGCTGAGGCTCGGGGTGCATAGGCTGGACTGTGGTGCAGGTAATAAATACTAATAATCAGGAGAGCTTTAAGGTGGGACTTTTGCAATAAGCATACAGCTTTGTGAAACAAGCTGGCCCTAATTTTCCTGGTAAAACAGGCGGTGTGCTTGCTTGCGTCTCCCTAGTGCTAGGGTGATTGATTAATATGCATGAAGTGCTATATAACAGGTAAAATGGATCTGACCAGCCCTGCAGCCTGCAGTGGACGGAAAGCCAGGTCCACAGCTTAATGCAGAAAATTGCCCCTTGCAAAATTTTTCCTACTAGTAGTAAATATACAGTGGAGGAGGCTTTTGGTAATGTTTCATGATATTATGTGAGTTAATTAAGCTTGGGATTTGTTCAGGAGGTTTCTTTTGCAAACACCCCCCACTACACATTTCCTTCTACCCCCTCCGCTCCCCCCAGCAATAGGGATGCTTTCAGGTTGACTCTAGTGAAATAGCACTAGTCTGGTAAACTAAATTAGTCTTTACAACCTCTAGTAAACTAAACCAGACGCAGCACTGCTGTGCAGTCAGTCGTACGGTATAACTGGTCGCACACTTTCTAGCATGGTTTGGGCTGTGACAACCATCATTTCTCCATGGAAGGATACCCATGGAAAGGGCATCCCCAACAGCTTGGGGAACAGGACAGCCAAGGGACTGTTCCAAGAGCCAGCATGGACGAGAGTACCCTCTTGGAGGAAAGAGAGGGAGGATACAGCTGCATGGACATGAGCTGTGCTGTGCAAAACCAGAAAACAGTCTGGCACATTTTGTGTAATAAAAGAGCATCAGGTAAGTGTGCGTCTGGTGAAGGCAGACAAAAAATTGTTCTCTGGTTGTAACCCGGTTCTGTTCACTGAGGATCCATATGTAGCTGAGCTATCTAGTTCCCTTTATACTAGGAAGTGGCATACCAGTCTCCCAGCCTCTAATCCTCCGCTCCATCATCTGCAGATGCAGATAGCAGCACCACATGTCTGTCACTCCACCTAACCAACAAATCACCTTCCCACATCTTTCAAAGTTTTCACACCTGGAAAGAGGAGTGAGGTTGTGGGGAGAAAAAAGGGTTGAAGTCTACCTAGCATCTCTAAGACATGGCCTTTCCTATCTAACTGCACAGCTAAAGCTTACCCTGTAGCTTTCATTGACTCTGTCTTGATTTCTCTACACACTTTTTCCAGTTCTGATAAATGCAGTCTTGCCCTTCGCTTCCATCGAGCATGGGTCATCTTTCTGCCTTGTTGCTTTGACTGTGACGCTTCTCTTTGTAATGCTTCCCTGGCTCCCTCTTTATCATTTCAAAAATAAGCTCCTTTGTCTCAGTTCTTAAAACCTTTCAAAACTTTATCTTCATCCTGCCTGTCGTTCAGTATAAAGGATTGACTCCAGCTTCCATTACCCACTTGGTAAATTTTCAGACGCTGCCAAGCTCTCTCCCTCGCTGTCCCGCAGCGTGGGCAGGAGCTCTGTCCGCAACCCCATTCCTTACAGCCACATGCAGATCTTCATTTTACCTGCTGCCTATGGAAAACTAGACAAATATGAAGTGTCACTGACTATTGATAGCTCATATTCATTTATAGTGTCTTGCCAATCTATATCTATCCATTCCTTTTGTTTAAATTTGATTGAAAATCCGAGGTTTGCAAATATGTTTATGCTTGTCAGACATACGAATTTTAATAGGACATATGAAGTTCAATGTTTTTTGTAAATTTGGGGTTAAATTCTTCAGGAGGAGGGATGATAAATTTTTTAAATGAGACAGATCTAGGAATAAAACTCTTCAGTGTTATTGTAGTACAGAGTATTTTTTAAAAATAATGGTACTTGGAAAAATGCCTGACCCTACTTCTTTCTGCAGGAAATATACCCTATCTTCTGCTGCCTCACAGTGTTTGTCTGTTTTCGTATGTACTGTTACACTTTTATTGGTCTGGCATAGTATCTCCTGACTACTATTTCTGATTTCAAAGTAGGTGTTGATTCCAGCAGTTTCCCAAGATGGCTTTTTTTAAGTTAAAATCAAAACAGAATCTGGTTCAAGGATCTGACTGAGAGGAAATAGTACATATTTGCCCCTGTTTAATTCTGAACGCTGCTAGGAAAAAAAAAAAAAAACAACTAAAGCCAGTCTTTCCCTAAAAATTTCTTTAAGAAAAAATTACCTAAAAAGAAATAAAAAAAAAAAAATCAAGATTATGTAGTACAGAGTATTTTTTAAAAATAATGGTACTTGGAAAAATGCCTGACCCTACTTCTTTCTGCAGGAAATATACCCTATCTTCTGCTGCCTCACAGTGTTTGTCTGTTTTCGTATGTACTGTTACACTTTTATTGGTCTGGCATAGTATCTCCTGACTACTATTTCTGATTTCAAAGTAGGTGTTGATTCCAGCAGTTTCCCAAGATGGCTTTTTTTAAGTTAAAATCAAAACAGAATCTGGTTCAAGGATCTGACTGAGAGGAAATAGTACATATTTGCCCCTGTTTAATTCTGAACGCTGCTAGGAAAAAAAAAAAAAAACAACTAAAGCCAGTCTTTCCCTAAAAATTTCTTTAAGAAAAAATTACCTAAAAAGAAATAAAAAAAAAAAAAATCAAGATTATTTTTGTGGCAAACAGTTTTCTTGCTGCTTGCTTCCTTCTTTTACAAACACACAATTAATTTCTTCAATGCAAATAATGAACCACAAATCATACAATATGTATGGTTTTATTCTAAAAATGGATCCAGCTGCCTTAGAGATTTGTAAATGTTAGAATAATATATGAGATCGTCTTTCCCAGTGCCCCATAAAGGTTAGACTTTTCCATTGAGAGATGTCAGCTAAGGTGATTATGCTGTAAGCAGACTAAGCCCTGGGATTTCACAGCAGATCTCAAATGTATTTAGTAAGACTAATTAGCTCATTTTAAACAGGAATTTGCTATTTTGTTAAAAGAAGAGCACATTTATATTCTTTATAGTATTTCTATAGGACCAGTTCAAGGTAATTAAATGGAAAAACAATGTAATAAATTCTTGGAAACAATCCCCTATAAATATTGGTTTATCATTTGGCATTCTCTTCTCATTTCCACCGGATACCAGTGGGATTTGTATATCCGCTTCCTTTATGTTTCTAATTAAGAAACCACGTCAGATTTGTGGAAAACCTACACAATCTGTCACTTTGACTGCTGAGGAACGGGCATGCTTCCCTGACCCCTATCCCCATCAATCTGAATAGATCCAATTTCATTGATTTATATCGAATAGAATTTCATTGGTGGCTACTGCATAAATCTGCGGTGACTTTCACATTTTGTTTCACCTAAACGATGATCGGGTGGAATGTGTCTGTTTAAAAGTGACCTTGCTCCAATTTTTGAACTTTGGCTTATAACAGGGGAAAAAAGAGGTTTAGTCGTTTTCATTCCCAAAGAGTCATAAAAGTCATCACTGAGTTTTGCAAGGTATTTGGTTAATTTAAACTTTTTTTCCCCTGAAGTCTGATATTCTATCATGCTTAAATGCAATTTATTCAGAAAGTGGCTTTAATAAATGTAAGATGACTAATTAGGATAGGTTTATTGCTATTTTTTAAAATAATGTTTCTTTGTAAAACATACCTTGTGCCAGCAGCACACAACTAATAAAGCCAAGTTGAAATGTATTAAAAAGTTGAAGACATTTTGCTTGCTTCCTTGTAAATGTTGAGATGAACATTTTCTCTTCTTTGGGACGGACTTGCAAGAGGCTCAGGGGCCAGAAGCAGGAGGGTTACGGGGCTGTAACGCTCCCTCTCTCGCTAATAGTGCCCTGCAGATTGCACTCCCATCCCCACGATGCGCTTTCATCCTTGGCTGGCACCCATAAATCAAACAGCCCGAGGGCAGGCGCCATGGCCTGGGTTGTGCCCATGTAGCTCAACTCCTTTCATCCCCCAGACTGCTGCCTACTTGGTGCGTGCTGCCCCCGCAGTGTGCCTGGGCATTGCCTGGGCAACTGCTGCCTGGGGTGGATGCAGCCTGGTAACTTTAGTTATTGGACAGCTGCATGCTGGTGCTTGAGCCTGGTTCCTGACCCAGTTTGGTTTCCCCATATGGCTGTAGCGAGTGTTGCTCAATCAGGTCCCACCAGAGACAGAGCACAGAACTGAGGAGGAAGAAGCGGGGGTGATGCACCTCCCCTCTGCTGCTCCTTGGCTAGCCCTGTGTTTTCTGACACTCGCATTTTGAAATGATACTTTACATTCCTTACTCATATTACACTCATTGGCTTAGGCGGAGCGCGCAGGCACCCAGGCTCTGGTGTGATGCTGAGTCCTGAGGTGATGCTGGCTTAAATCCTGCCTTCATTTGCCCTGATCCCGGGTACGTCTGTGAGGGAGCTAATAAGTGAGCAAGGATGGTTCAGCTGCTCAGCACTGAGTGCCTGCGTGCACGCCACCACTGCCTGCAAAGGTAAAGCATACTGCATTTTCAGAGCAGCGTACTGTGTGTATAGTTCACCTCTTTGCAAGTAAACTAGGCAGTAGCCAGGGTCCTTGCTGTGTCAGGAAATTTTGGAGGGGTCCTTTCAGAAGCTGATGCAGGTTAGGCGTTGTCACAGGCCAGGTATCGCCCCCAGTGCACAGCCCAGATGCAGCCCGTGTTGTCTGGGGTGAGGGTGCAGGAGTTTGATGGTGCGGGTGGGACTGTCCAGCACCTGCTGGCCTCAGTGCCAGAGAGCACACCCAGGTGCATTAACATCCTTAGCCATCACATCACATACAGTCTTCACAGACAGCAAAAGCATCTAACAAACTTGATGTTTATACCTTAGAGTTTTATCCACTACTTGCCTCAGCCCGGGGGGCACATTTATCATCCGCAGAATAAATTAGGGTTCCACTTCCAGTTTCAGGACCAAAACCCATGCTGGTTTATTCTATCTCACCCTCCGATTGCAGAAGGAGTTGGAGTGTCTGCCCACTGGGTAATAGGTCACTGCGCAGGTGACCTGCTGAACCCCAAGACCAGTCAAATCAAGCTATGGCTCAATTAACTTAATGAGAATTGAATCTCATCTGCATGAATTTGAATCACGGAGTCAAAGCCCGCTTGCCATGAAGCATGTTTGATGAAGTCTTACAAAGCACCTCTTTTTGCTTCTAGAAGAGAATATTTAGGTCAGTCTTCTGGTCACTGTAGTGCTAATTCCCATTCCAAAGCACTGACAAATGTGATTTTTGTTAGTGCAGGGTGTGCTGCAGGAAGCATTTTGTGGTGCGAGATTTCATTATAAGAATCTGGAAAAGTTAAAGCCTTTCTATTATTATTTTAAAAGCGTGTAGGAGATGGATCACCACTGGGTTCCCCAGGTTCCAGGAGCAGGCTTCCCTGCCAGAGGCTGGCTAGCTAGTATTTAGCATGCTGTCACTCTCCTTAATTATGAGTACTGCAAAATTCCTCATCTAGATTAACATATTAATTACATGTAATTACTTTCCGCTCTGGAGTTCTGCATCATAAGCTACTCACTTTAAGATGCCTAAAATGATAAATAAAAATTTTTACTCCAGAATTGTAAATAGCATCTCCAGCCACTAAACTGTCATGTAATTTTAACCCTTAACTTTCTTTAACCCTCATCGTTTTTTTAGTGTCCATCTACATTGGTCATATGTCTTCTCTAAGTCTAGTGTTACTTCGCAAACATACATCTTATTGAATTTTGACCGGCAACATATCCCAGGCTTGACCGAATGGTTGCATGAATGTGCCTTGATATTATAAACATAATTCCTGTATTTGAATCTTTGCATGCTTTCCCCTTTGGCATCAAACAAAAAAGGGAGAGAAGCAGTAATAATGAGATGTAGATGTTTCTTTGAATACGCTTTGTCTCCAAACACCTGCAGAAAGAGCCTGAGCAGCCCACCTACAGCGATACAGCAACAGCGGGGAATATGGCGTAGAAGCTCTTGCACATGCTTGGAAACGGTGTTTGAAGTTGTTCAGGAATGTGCCATATGCACAATCTGCCTGACAGATGCTCAGCCGCTGCCTGTGCCTGGCACTAACGAGGACGAGGGTAAGGCAGAGAGAGGAGCAAATGCACAAATATGAGATAGATCCTGCGTACCACTGTTCACATACCCTTGCCCTGGCACCTCCTGCCGTGGCTTGGTCTCACCTGGGAGCCATGGACGAGCCGGCGGTGCAACTTACCCACAGTTTAGAAGTTTGGGCCGCCCTGCCCAGCCCTCCTGCCCGAGTGGTTTGTCGCAGGCCTGGGGACAGACATGGGGAAGAAACGTGTCCTCCTTCCAGGGGCCGTGGAGTGCAGGTGTCCCCCAAGCTGTTACCTGCTCCTTGGTCCCAGCTACAGGGACAACCTTTCAGGTGGAAGTTTGCAAACAGCTGGAGGGAGATCCAGGGAAAGCCCCGTAAATACGTTGATCCTAATGCTCTGCCACTTTAGGTACAGATGTAGCTTTGGTTAATACCTTGGGGCTGGATGCTGGGGGCTGTGAAGATTTACTCTTTGTTTGCTGACGGAGCTCTGAAACATTTGGATAAGAATGGAGATTATTTTTATCAAGTTGAAAATTCCAGGGCTGTGTAATATGTTCATACTCTTGAGACAGAGGAATTATCTCTGACACTTTAGCAGGGAAGAAATCTTATATGCAGGACAGTGCAAATGTTATGCTGGAGACTTACATTTAAATACGTGCAGCAGTGATAAAATAGGGAAGTCTTTATAACAAATACAAAAATTATATGTTTGTAGTCTCTATTTAAAAGATGGAAAAAGGCCTCTACCTTACCCCTGCTCCGCTCAGCTGCAGCCAGAGGGAGGGGGTTATGCCAAGGGCAAGAAAACTTCACAAGGTTGCACATGAAAAACATCGCACCTCTGCTTTGCACACTACAGAGAATAGCAACAGTTAACCTTGGAACTGAAATGTTTCCAACCTTTATGTTTATTAAACATAAGCCAGCAAACCGCAATCAGAAAATGCTAACTCTGGTCATAAAAGCTTTGCCACAAAACCAGCCAGATGCAAACCGATACCTGTAATTTCTCTGGTTGCCACGCGGTAACCCAAAACGTGACAGCAAATGTTGCCAGTGACAGTTCATACCGTCCCTCGGCTGTGTCCCCCGGGGCGGCCCGGGGCTGGCACTGCTGGGCAGCCGGCTCTGGGTGGCCCTGCCTGAGCAGGGGGCTTGGGCCAGGGGACCTCCGGAGGCTCCTTTCCCCCTCAGCCGCTCTGTGCAGGGGTGGGCTGTGCAGTGTGTGGGGTACGCGCCGTGCTGCGTGAGCAGGGGGCTTGGGCCAGGGGACCTCCGGAGGCTCCTTTCCCCCTCAGCCGCTCTGTGCAGGGGTGGGCTGTGCAGTGTGTGGGGTACGCGCCGTGGGGCAGCGAGCGGGAGCACTGGGAGGTGCGGTGCCCCGACTGTCTGCAGCGGGTGGGCGGCCACAGGGAGCGCTGCCCCTGCTCCTGAGGTGGGGGCAGTGAAGGTGGAGGCTGAGGCATCGGCTGCTGGCAGGCAATGGGTGGGGGATCGTCGATGGGTGGGAGAGCGGGCCCAACGAGGCCTTTGGGAGCCATTGTAGCACAAATAACAGCTCGTTAATTAGTTCTCCAATTCCCTGTGCCTGTAAATTACAGATAGCAATGACACATGAAAAACAAGTATTACATGTGTTACTTTATCTTAAAATTAATAGACACCGGGTAGATATCTGGGGCGAGTGCGCAGCGGTGCACAGAAGCTCGTTCGTCATATGGGTTAGATTAGGCCCTGCGCGTTCCCACCGAAACCAAGGGGTTAGGCAGGCTGTGGATCAAGGCAGGATCTGGCGGCGGCTGCCACTGCTGCTACAATGGGATTTTCTCCTCCTCTGAAGTTGGTCTGCTGCTCCTCTCTTTCTCCGGAGGAGATCTTTCTTACTGAAGGTTTAGTGAAAGGCTTCAACGCACCTCTTGTTGATGGTACGTTGGAGTAAATATTTCACAAAATTTTTTGAGGGGAACGATAAATTTCTTTGCTTAAAACTGTTTTGACTGCATGTTTTTCAATAAAGAATAATTGAGATATTTTAAGCTTTAATAGATCTAATTACAGATGTTAAGCTTCTGCC
This sequence comes from Aptenodytes forsteri, assembly GCF_000699145.1. NCBI lineage: Eukaryota > Metazoa > Chordata > Aves > Sphenisciformes > Spheniscidae > Aptenodytes > Aptenodytes forsteri. The sequence goes on from NW_008795524.1 coordinate 347,632, forward strand.
AAATAATTTGTTCTTAATTATCTCTAGGCCCAAGGGATTCATGTAAAAACACCGAAGTAATGTCAGCACGTGAGAGAAAGGGTCAGAGAGAGACTTTGCACGGGATGCAACGAAGAGAACGAGAATTAGGCCATTACAGCATGAAAAATACGTTACTGTGTTTTAATACAAGTTTATTCTCCTGCTATACCTGTCATCCTGGCAGACTCTACGTGATGGGCCTAATGATCTGCGTCCTGGCCAATGGGTACATGCAGGTCCTAATTCATCCCTGGGTTATCCTATACTTACACAAGATTCCCTGAAGTCAGATCCCATGTACATCAGTAACACTGAAATACTGCAAACTGTCCCATAGGCATTGTACTTTTAAATAAATTTTAGGTAGGGATGATACTGTCACCCATTTAAAAGTCAGTGAAGCTGACTTATTTCCAAAGCTGCCTTTTAAAACAAATGTGATGTAAAAAGAAAGGAAGGTTTTCACTTCACATGTATCAGTTACATGTGTGACCTCATTAATGTCGAGTCAGTTGCAAAGTGCTGTATGTTCTTGATGCCACTAGGAAATGCACCAAAAATGTTTTTGAAGCACCTCTGAATTATAGTATCATGCAAGTAAGAGTAAGGGCTTTTCAAAATCAGTACTCGATACATGCAGCAAGAGACAAATCCAGTAGCATCAGCTTAAAAGTCATCTCAAGACAACAGTTCTCTTGGGATTGTGCTACCCAAATTGTGAGAGATCTTGCTAAGTGGATTTTAGCAAATTTGTTTAAATAACTTAAAACACTCACTGGGGCTGTTTTAGGACTGTAGTATATTAGCTCCAAGGGTCGGCAAATGTTTCACCCTTGTGTCTCACTTTCCTTATATGTAGTCACTCACTCTCCTTCTATGTATTCATTGCTTAATATTTTTTTTTACTCCTATGGATAGCTTTTGAATATTTAAATTTTGTGTCGCTTTGTTATCACTGACTGTCAAATTTGAAGGCTTAGTTTCCAACACTTGGTTAAGCATCAGTTAAAATTTTGTTTTCCAGCTGTGTTCCTCCACTTGATTTAGAAATGTGCTTCCTGCTAATTTGGCCAGTTAGGCTGGTCAAAACTAATTGCTTTGATGTTTTCTGCGAACAGCCTTCCCCAAACACTATTTGAACATACTTTGCATGATTTCCCTAACAAAATTGCTAATGGATGAAAAGTGGAATGTAAAATCACTGGAAAACAGGCAATTAACAGAAGTTAAATGGACTAGTTTGCAAAACCAATACCAAATTCTTTCCCTGTGGCCTTCTGTAGAACTGAAGAATGCACCCTTCTAGTATTATTTTATTATTTTCTTAATCTGCTTTAAATATCCATCCTCACTAACCATGAAGGTTGTTCCCTGTTGCATAATCCCTGCTTTGAGCAAGAGTTTGGACAAGGTGACTGTCACAGGTCCTTCCGACCTTTGTTATGACTGAACAGTAATCAGTAGCTGTGAAATGGAGAAACAAGATTTTATTATTTCTTTCTTTTAGTTAAATTGCTTTTATTTAATATCTAATATTTTCATTTAATGTGTATATACATACCTACTAAGAAGTGCATCCACCTCTGCTTCCTCTTTTTCTTGACTGATCCTAAGTATACAAACCAAGGTGGGACATCCTTTTAATTGTTCTGCTCTGTTTAGCAGCTTTTCCCATGTTTCTCACTTCAGTCTCTGAGCTCCTGTTGGAGACACAGGGACTAACATCTTCCCATCCTTGTTCCCACTCATATGAATAAAGGCCATGTGTGTATTTGTTATGAGTATCTACAGCACTCTGTGGCATTCAGGAGAGGAAGGCTGAAGATGACCCGTCTGTCAGGAAAGCTACTGTTCGTGATTCACTTGGGAGTTGTGGGGTCTGTGGCCTTAAGATGGCTTAGGAAAATGGGGTTCAAGAGGACCTCATCGTCTGCACAACCAAACATTAGTCTTGCAGTTGATTTTTCTGTTGTCTCTATGAGCAGGGTTGCAAAGGGTTCAGGGAGTCCCAGAGGTGTCTCAGCCTCACCTAGTCAGTATTTTGGGAAACTGAGCAGGCCCAGCACTTGGTGTGGTCCTCGTGGCCGAGGAAGCAGGGCAGAAGCACAGCATGTGGCTCCTCCACACGGCTCTCTGCCCCAGCTGCATCCCACAACCGACAGGCTGCCAGCTGACCCCAGCCCCAGGTTTGGAGGGAGGTCAGTCAGCAGGATCTGCTATTCCTGAAGTCACCATTTATCCTGCAGCCTACTCCAGCCTGCAGTGGAGGGACTGGGTGTCTGAGGAGCAACAGACCATGCTTACATGGGAAATAGCATGGGATATCTGCATGTCTAGGTCCAGGCATGCATTCTGGCAGCATGTCAGCCCCTTATCAGGGTAAGACCCAAGCATGTACCTGTGCCTCTCCTGCACCGACTCTGCTGGAAGGAAAGATGGCTGTGGTCTGGGAAGGAGATACGGTGTATCTGGACCCTCCTTGCGCTGCGACCCCCAGGTGGGCTGTATAGTGTTCAGCCCTCAGTGAAAAGCATGTGTTCGAGCTGTCCTGGAGCTCAGAACTGTTCACCTCTCCAAGGCCTGCAAAGTACAGTGTATGGAGATGGTCATACCTGGTCCTGCAAGGTCAGGAAGACTCTTCAGCTCTGCTAGGGTGCAAGTGTAATCCAGAATTGAAAGGCTTGAGCTAGTGGTTCATCTCATGAACCTGACAAGTGGAGGAGCCATAATGATAAGGAGAGTTTGCAGTGTTACTTAGACTGGGTGTCTGGGTATCAGTGCAGAGGGCATAGTGCCCCAGCCAGGTGGAGCAGTAGGGCAGATGACACCTCACAGCATTGTTGCTTTGCAAGAGGCCCAAAGGATTTTAAAAGTCTCTGATTTTTTGGACAAGATCTTGGCAATATCTGGTGATCATTACAGAGATTAGAGTGATGGTGCTGAAAAAAACGCAACAACCTATGTCATGTTAATGAAGTTCACAAAGTGAAAAATTACCTCTACCTTTTCCTCAATGGCTTTGGCTCTGCGTCTCTCTGCACAGGGTATTGCAGCAGAGCCTGTCATTACAACATCCTTCAGCAGCAATGCTGCCATTTCCTTCGGTATGTCATTTGGCAGTGTTAGTAATGAAAAGGAAAACAACTCGCTGTTCAATAATTAAAATTAACAGCAGTTAGACTCAAGTATTTGTATAAAATAGGAACCTAATGTTTGCTTGAAAATCCTGTATGTTCTTCTAATGTTGTTTACTAACTAAAGATACTAAATTTCTGCTATCAGCCCATGTGCTTGATTACTGTTCACTCTTTACTCCTAACATACACATGTAACTTTTCAAAATAAATTTTTCTTAATAATGGCTTTCTTAAAAAAATTCTCTTAAGAAATAATGTACACCAGCCCAAGTCCTCAGCTGATGCAAATTGCTCCAGGTCCACTGACTTCATCAGAGCTATGATGATTTACACCAGATGGCCCACCATGTTTGATATTATTACATTAAGGTATTAGCATATGTATAATTTGCTTTGTACTTTTCTTTATCGGTAGTATTTGCTTTCTATCAGCTTCAGTGGACTTTTGCAACCTTTACTCAGGGGAATAAAATCCATTCCATGTGAGTAATCATGTTCTGTAAAGGATAAATATCAAACTATTACCTACTAATATTGCTAAAACTTATTTGGTGAAGGGTTTTTTAGTCTTAAGCCATATTTTGAGCAGATTTGTTATGGTAGGGAGTTGTGAGTGTGACTGGAGTGTTCTTCATGTAAGAATATTGTATTTCTCTGTTTTACAAAAAATGTGTCTAATTTGAAATGGACAGCTCTATAGTAAATGCAGGCTATGTAAAATCATACATTTCACCTGCATTTCCTCTTGGGCATGAGCCTTTTTTTCATTAATAGATATAAAATCATAACTAGGTTGTCTTAGACTATAGATAAGGAATTCTGTCTGTTATAGTAGAGGGAAATACAGTTAAAGTGTCTTTATAAATAGCCTATAGCTTTCCAAAGATGGGTTTTTGGTTTGGCATTGTCCTGGTTTCGGCTGGGATATAGTTAATTTTCTTCCTAGTAGCTGGTACAGTGCTGTGCTTTGGATTTAGCATGAGAATAATGTGATAACACACCGATGTTTTAGTTGTTGCTAAGCAGTGTTTATACTAAGTCAAGGACTTTTCAGCTTCCCATGCTCTGCCAGCGACGAGGCGCACGAGAAGCTGGGAGGGGGCACAGCCAGGACAGCTGACCCACGCTGGCCAAAGGGATATTCCATACCATGTGACGTCATGCTCAGTATATAAACTGGGGGGA
>NW_008795524.1:352125-352551 GCF_000699145.1 Aptenodytes forsteri
GGGGGAGGGCGAGCGAGCGGCTGTGTGGTGCTTAGTTGCCAGCTGGGGTTAAACCACGACAGGCATATTGACTTTGCATTTATGAGACAAATGTAAGCGAACATCTGGTTTGTTTTATCATTAATTCTGGGAATGTCCATTAATAATGCATTTTTGGGAATTGTTTTTGTTATTCCTGGAGAGCACTGTAATGAACAATCCTATGCTTGTTCTGCCGGGAGACACATTTCAGTTTAGAGGTTGTTTTGCAGACTTAATTATATTAGTTGCTATCTCCTTTTTATTGCCAGAAAGTGTGTACTAATAAAATGAATTGCTGAGAAAGCTGCCAGTGGCCATTGTGGAAAACTAAACTTCCTAGTAGTTTAGAGAAGAGGCATTTTGCCTTCCCCCCCCCCCCCCAAAAAAAAAAAAATATATAAAAAA
>NW_008795524.1:352680-373570 GCF_000699145.1 Aptenodytes forsteri
ATAAAAAGGGATTTTGTCCCCCCCCCCCCCCCCAAAAAAAAAAAAATTAAATTCAAAGATTTTTTTTTTCTGTAATTCTGGCCTGTATTCATACAACCTTAGGAAAAACACAGTATTAGTAACACACACCTTTTTTGTTCCCAGTTATCAGTCTAGTTATGAAACAGTTATGAGTGGATAAATTGTTCTTGCTGTTGGCAGGAAAATGAGACATCAAACACCTCAATGTTCTTCTAGAATTCCTAGTTCTAGTGTAGCTGGATTTTTTTCTGTAATTCTGGCCTGTATTCATACAACCTTAGGAAAAACACAGTATTAGTAACACACACCTTTTTTGTTCCCAGTTATCAGTCTAGTTATGAAACAGTTATGAGTGGATAAATTGTTCTTGCTGTTGGCAGGAAAATGAGACATCAAACACCTCAATGTTCTTCTAGAATTCCTAGTTCTAGTGTAGCTGGATCACATAACTCCATAAATTGAAGCAAGATTTTCTCAGGTCAGTGAGGCAAGCAGTGGTACATGTTGGGTTGTGATTGAAGGCCCCACCTATGGCAGCTTGGCATGGTTAAGCAAAATCTGGAGCTCCCATCAAATCCCTAGGTGAAGGAGCTATGGGACTCAGCACTGGAAAAACTGTATTGTCTGGTGGTTAGGAGTAGAGTCAGGAAACATAGAGTCTATTCCCAATTTTGGTCTGATGTCATATCCATGCAAATTGTCTCTACTTTATTTATAGCATTGCAATAATGAATCTAGTGTGAAGCTAATTAAAATAACATGAGATTCTTTCCCTTAACTTCCTGGGCGTCAGATCAGACCCACACACATACCCTGGGGATTTGTACCTCATGTCTGTTGTGGGGTAAACACTAAACCTTCATCCTCTTTTCCTTCTGTTTTCATTCTGTTTATTTACCTGAAAGACCCTTCCGTAGATACCAACTGAGCAGCGAGGGGCAGGCGGCAGTGGTGCAGTGGTGACGTCGACTGTAGCAGACAAGGTCTGTATGCACCCGTGGGAAACAACAACACAACATGCAACTGAACTCCCAGTGGTCACGCCTGGCCTCAGAAACAGTGAGAAAGACCAGATCCAGACAGTTCAAACATCAATTTGTTAAAGAACCAGGGATTTTTATTTTTTTTTAATTACACTGTTTTTTAAACCCAGACTCAGATCAGCAGCCTTCTCTTTAGTGCATTTTGCCTAGAAAAGGGGGAAAATTTCTTCAATTGCTTATGCATTCTACCAGCCCAGCAATGTGTATGGCATCACTTACTGCACTGATTTTATATTTTTCCAGGACCAAGTATAGCAGCCTCTGAAGAGATCAGCAGCTGGGGAACATTTTGGATATCTAAATTCCTAATGACCCCAGAGTAGTATTCCCAAACCTCTTGGCAGTTCCAAATTTCATGCCAAAAGTTGCAGGCATCTGTCTTACATTTTGAACATTTGTCATCAATATTCTTATTTAATTTAAACATCCGCTTAGGGGGGTCATGTATTCTCAGTGAATAAAATTAGCTGCATGTAACCAATCTGTGAATTTGAGTTTAATCATAGAGCTCCGGTCTGGTTACAGATGTCTTTGTCCAAGGACTGTAGTTTACTACCGAATGCCTTCCCCATTAGCTTTGGGATTATCAAGCAAGGATTTATACCGTGTAGAAACCTTTTTCCTTTCTAAATACATAACTGAATGCTCTCACTGGGGGGATTAAATTCAGGCTCTCTGAAAGACCTACAGCTGGTTATCTCCTTTAGCACTGACTTTGCAATCCACACTAAGGTGAGGGGCAGGGCATGGTCTCACTGCCTCGGGAACATAGCAAAGATCAAATTGCCAATGAAAGTCACAATTCAGTTCCTGCTCCCTATTGCTCCTGGGGGGAGGAATAAGGTTGCCACCACCTATTTTTCTGGATCAGTTTATTACTTTCTCCCACCCTCTCAGCTGCATCTGCTGAAGCTTTGGGGATGCTAAGTCAAAGCTCCACTAGCTCTCGCTCCTTCGTGTCTGCCTCTGCAGCTCCCTTTGCTTATGGCGCCCGCTCACTGCCCTGCGCAGGTGCAAGAAGGAGGTGCACAGCTGAGCCCGTGGAAAATGACTGGGTTGCCTCTCTCTTAAATATCATTGTTAGGATGTGGTAATTGGTCCCAAACTCCTCAAATCTTTCTTTGTATCATAAACATCCTGCACAGATGTGATTCCCAGTTCTTCACATAGCAGAAGTTAATTAATTCATCACTGCAGTTCATTTTAGCAGAATTATAGCTTTGATGTGACAGTAATGGCAGTGTGCTAGCAGTGCATAAACTACAAACATTTTAATTAATATTCTCATTTGTATCATATCAACATTCCCAAGGAAAAGGCAGAAACAAGATCTGATATTCAGCCTCTGCTCTCCATCCTGGTATAAATAGTGTCTAATTGTACGATGTTTAGCCCATAGCATATGTAAGCCATCATGAATGATGACCTATTCTGCAGATGAAACTGTAGTCCATAAGCTAGACTCTCCCACTGTCATCATTAGATCTAGAACCAACCCTCCTTAAGGAAGAAATCATTCATACGACTCCTGGAGCTGAAGGGTTTGATTGTGGTCCCCACATCTCCAGAGTCCAGGAATAAGTCCATTGAATTATGTGCAAAACCGGCTGATCTTGATGTAGAATCAGTAAGAGGTAAGGATGAAAAGAGTCTGTCTCTTCACTGTGATGATACATATACATTTTCTTTCTCTGAAAGACATTGGATTCCTCAGTCAACACTGAGTTTCCCCGTGGAACAGCACAGCCTCATTCCTCTTCCAATATTAGGAAGGATAGTGGCCTCAGACAGCTCTGAGCTGCGCTGTGAAGGCCCAATGTACCAAAGTGAGTCCAAATGACATGGTGAATACTTGCTGTATATTTTTCCTGAACCTTTTATATTTAAAAACAATACAAAGCTTTCAAACATCTTTGAAATACTGAAAAGATGCAAATATGTGAATCCCTGTTTTAGGGGATTGCTCTGGATAATGCCTGGAATTAATTATTCTGTTGTGATAATACATTCATACAGAAAGTAGAAATCAAGGGTCATGAAAATTACTTTGCTAAGGGATCCATGAGGAGCTAAATGATTGATGTGCGTGAGCTGTGGAACGAACTAATCCTCCTTCAGGCAATCCTGAGATGTCTTCCAAGACACATACTCTTCAGCCATTCATTAACGTCACCAGACCAAATTCTTGAAGTGTTTTTACTCATTACAGTGGATTTAATTCAATTCTGGCTTTTGTACTGTCTGTATTAAAAAACTCTCAGGAGCTGAACCAAGGTTGCTCAATGCAACACCCGGGCACTTGGAGGCCAGAGCAATACACATTGTATTTATCTTCCTCAGTCACCATTGTCTGACAGAAGAGCACAGAGCTGTAATTTGGGGTATGGGATGTAAGTCTCCACCGGCACTCAGCCGGGCTGACGGGGGGTGGTTTTCTCTTGTGCATCTTTTCACAGAAACCCTTCTGAGATGAAATGGAGCTACAGCTGGGGATGGTACCTTTCTGCACCCTCGCAGCTAGAGTACAGTCCACAGTGGCTGCTTCAGATCCAAAGGCCAAAATTTACTTCCTTAAAATCCCATCTGGGAGCTGTTTGAACTCACGTTGCCAGCACTACCTGGTAGGCGTCTGATGTTTTGCACCAGGTATGTGCTGTGTCAGGCTGCGCGACACCTCTCATATCCCAAACTGGGCATTTCCTTTCCTCTCCGCATTTCCCTGTTGCCCGCTCAGGTGCTGTCTGAGCACACCTAATTCTTTCCCACCCACAAAGTCCTTCCCTCTTGTCCCCAGCCGCTGCAGCACATGGACATCCCATCTCCCAGGACATGGGGCTCTGGCATGCAAATCTGTGTCTGCTCGACTGGACATAGCCCAAAGTTTCCTATCTCACCTGCTACTCTGGGGGTTCCTCTTTTTCTGTGTTTCCTCTCCATGCTGTTCCACTTTCTATCAATTTACTAAATAGTCATTAGCATAAAGCCTGGACCCTGGTGACTTTTATATTCCGTTAGCAATCTCCCTGCTCAGATTAAAGCCAGTCCTGCTTTTTTTCTCCTTTGTCTCCTCCAGCTTCATCTGACTATGACTAATACAAATAAAATCAGAAGATGGATTCGATGTTCTCTCTTGATTTCAGGGTGAGAACACCAGCAGCTCTACTATTACACATAAAAGGCACAAAGTTCCTTACTGTTTTCCCAGGGGAAGAAGGAAATGTCTCAAGAATCACTTTTATTCATTCTGTGGCTCCCCAGAAGAGATGGATGTCACCCAGTAATTTTTCTGAGAGATGAGGATTAGTCCGTACCCTTCTCCACTGCTTTTTCTGTTATATTAAGCACACATTGGATCTGGGATTTGAAGCTCAATGCTGAGACACCCGAATTCTCCCCATTTGCTGCTGAAGGTAGCATGGACCGCAGCCCAGAGAGGGGATGTCAGTGCCAGGCAGGAGCCACCAGCAACCCATCCCTGCCTGCTGGCCCTGGCTCTCTGCCCACCGGCAAAGCTGTGATGGGGGCACAGGGTACCAGGAGCAAAAGTGACAGTGACCAGGGGCTGCAGGTACCAGGAGTACCAGCAACCGTGTTTTGCCATCTCCCTGTCAGCGCTATGTGTGTGTGCAAAATTGTCTGGTTGCCAGAGGATCTGTAACAGGAGCAGCCAGAAAGGGTTTGTGCCCGCTTTCCCCCTCCCAAGCTATTTTACAGGAATGCAAGCTGCTTGGACAAGAAGCAGAAATTGGTGAAGCAGAGAGAGCTAAACCCTCCTCCACATCACCCTGCTTCAGCCCAGCAGCCCTGAATCAGACAGAAGCAAAGTGAGAGGTCTCCTAACGTGGGAGCAGATGTGAGTCTCTGTTTTGTCGTGACAGCCACCCCACTGGGGCCAATGGCCAGGACACAGGGTAGGGGTACCTGTTGCTAGCTGCCCCCAGGCAGCCGCTGGAAGGGGTGCACAGGAGGCCTGCAGCTGGGGGCTAGAGGTTCAGAGAGGGACAATGAGCACGTCTGCAGCAAAGTAAGGCCTCAGAGGCTCCTGAACAAAAGGAGCTGTGAGCATCAGTGGGGATGACATGAGCCAGCACGGCTCAGGAAACCTCCAAGGAGCAAGGCTGGAGGACGTGCCCCATGCTGCAAGGACACCAAGGAGCTTTGCTTTAAAGCCTTTTACTTGATCAGTCTCATCCAGACATTCTGAGTTTTCTCCTATTTACTGACTTTAATGTTTGGTTCATTATTTTGTTCTGTAATAAAAAATGTTTTAGGGGTTGGAAGTCTTCTGGTATGCTGGCTTCACAAAAAGTCTGGAGCAGCTTCACTTCAAACCTCTCGCCAGTTCAAGTCCCATCACAGCATTCAGTGGGGAATTGAAGAGCTGGATATGTTTCTCCTGTCTCCAGGCTTAGCTCACTGTCTAGATTTATGTCAGCTCAGAAAAGCTGGGATAATTTAAAAAGCTGGAAAATAATGTCAGCTGTTTTAAAAGAGCCCAGTGGACCTGGGGATCGGTACATGTGGGGTTTGTGGTCTGGACAGGGTCTGTATCTGTTCTCTTTAATGTCATTCTCACGGTTGCTAGGACAGTGCCGAACTTCCAGAGACTTTTCAGGCAATCTCAGTAGTCTTCCCAGTCCTGCCAAAAACTAGTCTCAGAATTAATATCTTTTGTCTCTCAGCTGTTGACTTTCCTTTTAAAGCTCCTAGACCAAAAATATATCCATTTTTGTTAGCTGTAATAGTGACTTGGACAAGCAAGCTCTAACTACAGTTTGGATGCCCCTGGCTAAGGAAGGTATTTGGCTCTGCATGGATTCTGTAATCCTTTTGAATTTAATTATTTTTGCTCAAATCTCCACTAAAGACCCCATAGCCACAGGACTATAATAGCATCTCCAAATCATAACAACATCCCCAAATCAAATCCCTAGGTTCTCCTCCGAAGCATGGAATGAGGACAGGCATCCACGAAGCTGACAGCGTTGCCTTGAGCAGACCCCTCTCCCTGTGAGTGGAATATGCTCAGGGTAAGGACATGTCCCAGATTACTTGCTTCGCCCTGCAGTGTGAAGACTAATCTCTCTCCTGCACACTCTCCTCTGCACTTCAACTCTCCTCTGAAAGTCAGTGCCGGCAAGCCATGTGGAAATCGGTCTGTGGCCATTCCCTTCTCTCAGTATATGGTTGCTCCTTTCGCTGGCTCCAGTTCATGTTTAAAGGGAGGAGTTGCGCTCTGCTCTCCTACACCTTGGCGGAGGGAATGCTTTCTCTTGTTAGCAGGACGAGACAATGAAATAAGCAGGGGGAGGCTGGCAGGGAGGCTACAGGCATGGCCTGTCCTGATCTGCACGTCCTGGTGCACCCTGGCATGAGCAAGGGGCCTCACTGCACCTCAGCAGGACCGTGCAGCCACCCCTTGGCAAACCTTTAGCCCTGTGAAAACCAAAGTACTTATAAATGTCAGTGCCTCCTGGGACATGTAGTAGCTGAATTTCAGCTTTGGTCTTAGGTATTTAGCCTGGGATTGAAGCAGAATTTGTCCTCTTCTCTGTGTGGTGCTACTCTCTTTAAGATTAATTTAAACTCCTCAACTTGGCTTTTCTTGTTTTTTCTTTTCTGAAACCTGTAGCCATAAATAATTCTCAAGTTTTCCCATCTGTAGGAACTTCATACGCCATGAAATGCGAGTGTGACATTATGCCTGCAGTAATAGAGATGCTTTACATGAAGCCCTTTTTGGTTAACAACTGCAAAGGGTGAGGTGCAAAGGCCTGTAAATACTACAAAACAATGTAATTTTCACACTGGGATCTCTTTTACAAAACATGACATGAGTTTCCATGACACAGATTAAATTATTAGTAGATAAACTAATGCATTAAGTAAGTGGAAACAGCTAATTGTGTGAGAACACCAGGGAAAAGGTTGCAGCCAAGGGTTGTGTGATTTGTCTTGTCACTCCTCATATATTTAGTTAGCTATGAGTGCTTTTGTTGCCTGTTTGAAGCTACTTGAGAGCAAAGTTTGAGAAGAAGCTCCACAGATGAGGTATGAACAAAGGGAAATGACTTACAGTCAGATGGGAGATCATGCTGTGCAGCGCTCCCTCACTTGGGAGCAGGCAGCAGGGAAGGAAGCTGCCTTGGAGGTTTTCTCTCTGCATGCTGATAGAGAGAAGTTATACCAAAGGGACGTGTAGAAGAGGCCAACATTATGAGATCGTGGTCAGCTGTATGAGAGTTTCAGATAAGTTGAAGATGATGAGGCAAGAGGGTAAGGTCAGAGATCTCTCTGAGGCACGTCATTACAGACAGCTGTGAGCACGGTGTCGGGGGCAGCAAGGGCAGACGCTGCACTTAAAGCACTTTACAACAAAATTGGAAAAAAGCTCCAGACGGTGGCTGCAAACAGGGCTAGCAGTGCTCTCTGGGAGGAAAAGGCGATGAAGTGATAACTGCAGAATCAAGTGAAGTCAAAAAGCTGTTTTTTAAAAGCAGAGAGATTAGCTCTCACTTTATTTTGAGGGAAGAGAAGCATGTGAAAATGACAAAGAAAAAAATAATCCATATTTTGTCTATTTTAAAGGAAGGCTACAGTACTACATTAAAATCTCCCCCTGAGCTGCTGTTTTGTCCTCGTGGTCCAGCTTCCTGCCTTGGGCTGGTTTAAGCCTGCCAAAGCCTCGCAGCTCCTGGTTACCCTCGGTTTTCGTGGGGTGACTCACTGGAAACTCTGCTGCAGCTACTTCTGGTGTGTTTTTCCTTACAGTGTAAGAGCTCCTTGCAAATTAAAAGGCTTCCTGCTGAAGACCTAATCCTGATGCACCTCAGTCTGCTCTGAATGAAATCCATTTTTTCTATATTATCAATATCATATCAATTATATTTCTTTTCCAATGCTGATTGGTGGCTGATTTAGGGAGGTGATTGTCAGGCCATCCACATCTTTTCTTTTAGATCAGATCCTTGCTTATAAAGCAGCAGTTAATGTCTCTTATTATCCATAGAAGTACTCAGATGATTTTATTTAGTTGCATCAATCAATGATTATTTCAAGTTGTCAAGACTTCTCCAGACGAGAAAAAGTTTTAAAAAAATACACTATTATTCGGTTTTCATTAGGAGAATAAGCCTGTAAAAAGCAGAATTTTTAATGGGTAATTGGTGGAGGTTTAAGAAAGCATTCCAAGTGGATTTTATGATCAGGTGCTTCTTTATAGCCTTTATACTCACTGAGGGTAACAGATTCAATCTGAAGGGGGATGTGAAGGTCACTGCAATGTTGAACCACTCTGGAATGAAGGATTGACATAAAGGCTCAGCGGTGAAATGGTACCTACAACTTACTGAAATTCCTTTAGGCAGCATGGTTTACTAAGAGCTGTGAATGAAACTGTATATCCACTGCTTGACAAGGCTAGAGGCTGTATCCTAGGGATGGGTTATAAAAGATAATCATGATTTTTCTTGGAAATTTTCTATTCCTACTTTGCAAACCTTTGAGGTAATCATAAATAGCTGACCTAATGGAAGCTGAATACTGCTCAGTCTTTGAAATCTGAAGTTTGCTTTGCACTCCAGATAGTAGTTCATTAAAGGCTGCCTGACAGCTCTCCTGGGACTGTCTCCTCAGCTGGTGGAAATTGGTGTAGTTCCACATGCTTCAAAGGATCTGTCTTTCCTTCCTCCTCTTATGTGTAAACAGCCTCTTAAACTAATGAACAGAGATCTCAGGTTCATGACACAGTTAGAAAGGGAAAGGAGATAAGATGAACTCACGTAACATTCACATCTTGAGCCTCAGTTGTTTTATTATTTAGTATATCAGAAACAGAACTGCAGTGCTTAGCATGGGCTAAGGGTAGGTCTGGATGGGGTGGCAGTCAATTTCAGCACAAAAGGAGGAACATCTTGTTTAGCAATTTGTATTATGTACTCCTGGAGCTAAATCCGTGCATCTGGAGAGGAGGTCTACTGCATTAGCGGGGGGATGGATAGTGAAATGGGAGGTGCCTGACTAAATGTAGGAGGTGCTTCATAATTTCTGAGGTATGGGATGAGCCAGAGCCCGAAGGTTAGCTGCAACGGGACTCACAGCCTACACAGGAAAGTTTCTCTCCTGCAAGCCCCTCACTCCTCAAGCATCTGCTTGTGCTATTCGTGTTTTGTTCAGGTCTCAGCACTGCACCCATCACTGCTACCTGAGCAAACAGGCTGAGAGCAGACACTTGTCCTTGCCTGGTAAAATGTCTTCTGCTTGGGGACAGTGTCTACCCCGACCACCACCCTGCAGGGATGGTGGCAGTGTCTGGAGTGCTGTAGCAAGGCCGTAGGGGGTTTAAAGGGCAGCAGCAGCAACGTCTGTGGTCTACTCAGACTATGCCTATGAAGGAAAGCTGGACAAGGAGAGCTTATAGATGGTTTTGCTTTTACTGAATTTGATATCCATGAAGTTTAACTGGTTAGAAATGTACTTACATGCCAACTCACTGATTGTTTAAAACCAGAAACAAATAATTCTGCAGGCTACATATAGCAATTAATAGCCTTTTAATAACCCTCAGTGCTGGTTTTCAGGAAATAATGTCGTACTATTAACATTCCTGTAAAACCATTAGTCTTAAATGCATGTAATTGATGGCAGTACTAATGTTTGTAAAATGAACTGAGGCTGATTTATAAGTCTGATAATAAAATAGTTCAGTAAAGGGCTTTGATCTAATAGCTGTGAAAACAGTACACACACCTTAAAGATTATCCTTGCAGATATCCATCCTCCTTTCAACTTTTACTAGCTTCAGACACGACAATTTGGAAGGGAAAAATCCCAGCTAAATACATCTTGATGGAGACAACCATTGATCAGTTACACTCTATTCTCCTTCCAGATACGAACATCCAGTAGTACACTGACTCCTTGAGCCATTTTCAGTGATATTTTATTCATTGTTATTGACTGAGATTAAAGAAAATAAACCCCTTGCCTGTTTTCTTAACTAATAGAACTGGTCAAAGATTTCCCCTACCCTGCATATACTGAAGTCTAGCAAACTGGCTCCTCCTAACTAATAGACTGGTCAAAGATTTCCCCTACCCTGCATATACTGAAGTCTAGCAAACTGGCTCACACTCTTTCTCCTGCAAAAGAAGTACTTATACCTACAATATTATCCATGATCCATGCCCAGTTGCTTTGGTCCATTGGATCCATTCACTTTGCCATTTTTTCTTTCCTTTTCCTCCTTCCTTATATAAATTGTAATTTAAAAATAAAAATCAAATCAATATTAATTCAGTTCCTTGCCTGTTTTCTTAACTAATAGAACTGGTCAAAGATTTCCCCTACCCTGCATATACTGAAGTCTAGCAAACTGGCTCCTCCAGCACACTCTTTCTCCTGCAAAAGAAGTACTTATACCTACAATATTATCCATGGTAAATCCCCAGTTGCTTTGGTCCATTGGATCCATTCACTTTGCCATTTTTTCTTTCCTTTTCCTCCTTCCTTATATAAATTGTAACTTAAAAATAAAAATCAAATCAATATTAATTCAGTTTTTCCACAGTATTGAAACAGTTCATTTTGCTCACTAGGTGAATGCTTTCAAGTAATTTTTAGGCACACTTAATAAACTCAAAAGATTGCATTCATAAAGCTAGTGAGTGGTAATGTTCTTCCCATATATGGCTCAGTATTTACAGTGCTTAGCTAAGAGTCTCTCCTCTGTTTTCTAGGACTAGGACTTGATAGTGCACCACAAGATTCTATGGGCTGGTTTTCTTACTCCTAGATGAAGATATTGTCCTTTGCATAAATAATTCAGCATTTTTGTAGTTGTTCAGCATGTTGACTGTCTCAGCTCCCTCCTCAGTCACTATCTACCACAGTTCCTCATTCAGGCAATGTGTAAGCAGTTTAGAATGGAAAAGACTGAGAAGAGGAACTCCTCCTCTGCACACCTCCTAGTCTAGCAGGTAGGACACCCACATGGAGAGTGGGAGACCTTGCATCAACCCCCTGTGCTGAATCAGGCAGCAGGAGGACGGGAACTTGGATCTCTCACAACCCATGTGCGTGTTATTAACTACTGGACTGGAGAGGACAAACAGGGGGAAGGGGGAAGCTGGCAGCACTGCATGCTTCCTCTGCTCCTGTGCATTCAGCCTCTGAAATCAAAATAGCTGATTTGGAAAAGTTGATGTCAACAGCTCTTCTCTTCTCTTCTCTTCTCTTCTCTTCTCTTCTCTTCTCTTCTCTTCTCTCTTTAAAAACTACTCAGACCCAACAAAGCAGTGTTTTTTGCAGAAAATGACCAATTATGAACAAAAAAAAACCCCTAATTGTCCTTATATGTGGACAATCTTATTTACATTAGTAACTTTGCTGACAAGCTAAAAGTTAGGCCTGTATTTATCCATCTGATCGAATCAGTTCTTGAAAAACTGGAATGGGATTACTTCATTTTAATAACATAACTTTAAAGGTATGTAGTGTGGTATCAATCCTCAGAATTCATGTGGGTAACAGGCATATATCACATTGCAGGTTGCATTTACTTCCGATTGCTTTATTCTGCTCTGAATGAAAGTATTTCTAACAAGAATCCAAATCTATTTCCCTGCACAGTGAAACTGCTGTTCACTATGCAAAAATATGCTAAAATTGCCTCCAAAAAAACTCTTTGGATTTGTCATCGCTCTTTGAGTGATGGTACCGGGAAGAATACTTCATGGTTGAGGTGACTTCAGCCAGGAGGACGGCTGAGTAAACTCTGTGGGCTACTCGCAAGCTGGATGTTCGCTCCGCACACGGCTCCACAGTCATTAATAACATATCTGTGCACGGCTGACTCACCCACCCGTATAAATCTGCTGTGGACCGGGCCTGCATTTCTGTCAAATTAGCCAGAGCAGAGGCTATAGTGTTTACACAGGCTGCGTGCCGGCTCCTGGCTTTCCGCCAGCCGTGGGAAGACAAAGCAGTGCTGGAGCTGGCACCGGCTCCCGGCAGCCCCAGCACGCGGTATCTGATCTGGCCTGAGGTCTGCTGAGACGAATTCACCCTGTCAGAAATTTTTGAATGCATCTGACCGCGCAAAATGAGTTTGTGTTGGTTGAACACTTGGACTTGTGTGCCCTCAATGGTTTTAGTCTCATCGGAGGGCCTGGGGAGCTGGGTTTGCTGTGGAGGTGTGGGGCTGCCCTGTTGGTGCACAAGGCAGGGTCACGGTGCTGGAGCAGATTCATGATCCTGGGCTTAGATCCTGAGATCATGCCTACAGTGAAGCGTGCAAGTCCCTTCCAGCTTTTCCTACTCCCTTTCCTGCTGTGGGGGCCAAACTGTTAATCTAAGTGGTATAAAGATAAATTCATTAAATCGGGATGAGCTGTGAGTCTTGAGTTGCATAGAATGCAAGTGCAACAATATTTAAAAAAGTAAATCTATGGTTAAAAACTTGAAGCTAAATAAAGAGCAAGAAACAACCTCTCTAAAGAAAAATCTAATAAATTTTAACTTCATATCAGTGACCTTGCCATATCCTATGTTTTCTTAGTGACAGGGAAAAACACACCACGTAATGCCTCCCCATGAAGCATTTTGATTTTCTCTTCATTAGTTACTTCAGTGGGGAAGGGCCACTGCTCCCAAGATTTACTTTTGCTTAAATCTGAGCGGTAAAATTCAATGTTTTCTGCTGGAACCGTTCTATATACAACCTGTCCATTAGTCACCTAATACATTTTTTATCACTTCATCGTTCATTTTCTTCCTTTGACCTTTGAGGATTCCCAAGGAATTCTAAAACCCATTAGTATCTATGAACACTCACAGTAAATCCATAAATGATTGTTTAATGGTCATTGCTAATCAGAATTAAGCAATCTTGGCATAGCTGAAGCTTTTGTATGGTATTATTTTTTTTCTGTGGTACACACATTTTTTCTTTATTTATTTGCAATAGTTATTTTAAGTATCAGATGATAAAATAAATGTGTATTTCTGAGAAAAAGCCAATAAAATACTGTATGCATCAAGTGCTCAAGCCACAAATACATTTAATGAGAGACTGCATTTTTACAAATGATAGAGGGACTGTTTACGGGCATCACAGGGAGCTTACATAACTGTGATAGGGATGGATGCAGGATCTCAAAGCAACAGATAATAGTAGTTAGAGAAAGGAATAGATGGACTTCAAAAGGTTTGGTTTCATGTAGATAAACATCACAGTGTTCGGGTGTTTATCTGCAGCTTATCTATCTGGATGGCTTAGGGCTGTTGGAAGTCTTATAGGAGTTCACAAAGTCCCTGGTACCTCTGCTTCCAGGTAGGCTAGAAATGAAGTGAGACTACACACACTTGCAGTATTTTGGCACTTTTGCTTTTATTGCCTGCTGCAGCCTTGAAGTACGGAGGTAAGAGCAAATTGAAAGTAGTGGACCAAACACAGCCCCATCAGATCTCCTCTGTGCTGCACGCTGTACAAACATAAAGGCACAGACAGCTTTGCCTGCCTCAGTGAATTTACCATCTGCAAAGGAAACGAGGGAGGGCTGCATTGCGCAGAGTGGAGATGGGTGTTGATTTACAAATGTTCTGTAAATTCTGCAGTTCTCTATTTTTGTAGTAAAGTGCAAAATTTATTTTTTTTTATTAATTTTTAAATATTAAATTCAAGCAGGAGGTATGAATGATGCAAAGCCCTGAGACACAGTGAAAGATTCCTGATTATTTCAACAGACACTTCATTATCCCATCTCTGGATGACAGCAAAGTTATATATGTGAAACGCATATGTTGAAACACCAAAACACTGAGCTGTTTCAGTGCAACCTGTTTCTAATATGAGAATCTATGCTTGATACCTGTTTAACCTGCCCATGTGGAGTAGTGAAAACACAAACCAGTCTTGGGAATTTATTGCTGGACTCAGAATTGTTGGTTGCTCCTTTAAAATCCCATCCCCTGGCGTCAAGTGAACAAGGGAGACTCTCAGCTGCATTTTAAAGATGTAAGTTTCCGGTTCTAATGACTGCAGAGTTATGAATGCCAAAATGTAGAGAAATTAATAAAAAAAAAAATCTAGCTTTTATTATTTTTAAAAATCTGAGTTCTTAAAGCCAAATGCTTCTTTGCAAGGCTTGATTCATGATTTTGAATGTCTGACACTGGAAGCATTGGCCTAGTTATTCATGATTCACAGGGAAATTACAAAGCTGTAAATAGATTTTGCTTAGTTTTGATTTTTAAATAGTTGCATTTCCATTGTGCGCCAAATAGTCTCTGCTTGTATTTAAGATAAACAGTATTGGAAATGGGAACCAATAAATTGAGGTTATCTGCTGTTGGGTGTCTTGGAGGAAAGGCAACTGAATTCAACATAAGAATTGCTTGAGCCAGAAGCAGATGTCACGCTCTAAACATCTGAGGCTCATGAATTTTTGGCTGCCTCGTTCTGTGCCTTTGTCACGCATTGTGTTCCAGTCTCGCTTTGAGGGGGAGCGGCGAGGGAGCACCAGGGCTGCCTGATGTTGCTGCGTGTTGTCATGTTCCACTGTCATTTATGGCTAGGTTCCTCATCCAATGCCCCACAAGGTCAGGTGAGAGCCTTCCACTGACCTCTGTGGTGTCAGAGCAGGCCCTACATGCCCACCATGTCCCCTTTACTAGAGGCTGGGTTCTGCTCTGCTTAGCCCTTATATGGAAAATAATCACATTTCTCTCCTATAAAGAATATAGCTTTAAAAACAGAAATTTCCAAATATTTTAATGTACATTTAATTTAACATTTCAAAAGACGCATGCTGTTATATGAGCACCTACATTTGCCTAAATTAATCCATTATCTAGCTATATATTTAAGCTGGATTGCTTTCATCACTTACCATACGTGTTCTGGTTTTTTTCTTTGTTGATGTGATGAAAAAGGGCTCTTGCTTTCAGTTTTATTTCTCATAGGTTTCCTTTCCTGCTTATCATGCACTGCCATGCCATTGGGTATGATCTGGGGACATGAGCTGACTGTGAACCGAAGTCAGTGATGTCCCTCGGAAAGTAGTAATACAGCACACAGAAAAATCCCTCATTTAAGGTCACAGTCTCCAAGGTGCAAACCGGCTCAGGAAATAGAGCACCTTGAAGGCTTGGGCCCTTCGCAAGGAGCAGCAGGGGAAAATATTTTATTAGTACTTTAGCTGACTGGTTTTGTTTCAAGAGACCATAGCAGAAACAAACAGAATAATTGAGGAAATTACAATAATAAACCCTTTTCTGAAATAGTATTTAACTACTGACAGCTGATGAAATGAGTCCAGAAACATGCATAAAACAAGAAAGGAAGAAAAAGAAAAACATGTTCTTGTTCATGAGCATTGAGCAACTTGGCCCAGACCAGTCTCCATTTGGCTTTATTTCAGCAGGAAATTTTTTGGTAAATCATAAATTTTTTCCCAAAATATAGAATGCACTAGTTTAAAAACAATCAATCATTCAGTAGAAACTGAAGACGAGTTTGTAGAGACGGCTGTCTCATTTTCAAGTAGCTCGTCAGAGATACAAGTGGGACTCCTGCCTGCAGAACAGACTCGGTGCCTACAGGCTGGCCTCCACTTTTGGGGCTGGGCAGATAGACTGGGGAGGAGGAGGAGTGTGACATGCTGGAGCGGCAGAGCTTGTTGCTGGTCGGCGCTGCCAGGTCAGTGCGGGGGAGCCCCTTGCCTTGCCTCAGGGCACGTGGCCTGGCTGCAGACGCTCTGTTCCCCAGCTCCTGTGGGTGTACCTGCATTTTGCATGTCTTATGCAGGCAAAGAGCTTGCAGCAAATGGGGTTTGGGTCCAACCTTGCAGGTACACCTTGTAGAGCACCCACAGGCATGCACGTGGAAACTTTCAGTGAGGTCAATGCAATCACTTCCAGGCACAAAGTTTACAAGCTCAGGGCTTTTAGAGCAGGGCTGGAAGGAGACAGCTTGTATGGCTAAGGGGTGGTAGAGGGGGGCCTGGGACAATTGCTCATGACATCTTCAGAGGTTCTGGAAGAACATGTTTTATGTAACTGGTATTCTCTAGTGCAAGGGCAGCTGCCAGTCTGTGTCCTACTGCAAAATTACTCTCCAACTTTCCCACCCAGCCCGGTTTTTAAGAAACCTTTATATTTGTTTTTTCTACGTTGTTTTTCACATCTGATAATTGTGCTAGGTTAAGGGTGAATGCTTTGTTCTTCACATACAGCAAACTTTGTTATAAATCTATTGACAAGGGTGGAACCAGAAAATAAAAAACTCCAAATAACTTGAAATAGTGAGACAGCAAAAGTGAAGAAGTAATAGAGACAGTCCTTTAAAAAATAGAAAAAAATAAAAAGCTTCCTATTTAATAAAAGGAAATGTTTGAAGCATATGCCCACAAAGATCAAGCAGAATTCTTACATCAATATTATTGAAAAAGGAGATCTCTCTTCTTTTTTTTTTCTGATATTAAGGTTTTTGAACCCCAGTCTAGAAGGTTTTGGAATTATTTTGGAATTTCACCAGTCTAACGAGATCAGAATCTTGTCTTGTTTAAATAAATGATTTAAAACCATATTCCCCAGTGGCTCAGCCTCCACTAGATACTGCTGTTGAAAGGCTGGTCCCTTTCTTTGTTTGCCAGAAATATGACTGTGTGCATGTGCTTTGTTTTTGAAGTCTTACTATTAGTGGACATGAGTCTGCTTGTCCTGTCAGGTTCTCAGCCAATACTGAACTTGAAGTTTACTCTTCTGTTTCAAATCTGATGAAGCCTCTCCATTTTGTCCGGATATATCTCATGGCCTAGCAAGGGTATTCTCTCTACCCACAGATGTTATCTTGCCCCAGCCCTATCAAGAGTTTTTTATCGCTTCTCAAATAGTCACAGAAGGAGATTTCTGGGGGTTTTCTCTGCTTGCTGTAAACATAATTTGATTGTCTTTTGGATCTCTTCTTTTACTGTTTGGACTCATGAGTCCAGAGCTGTCTGCTCAAGGCGTATCCCCATCTCAGGTGGGAAGCAGTGCTACGGCATCTGCAGCCTGTGACTCGTGCATTCATGGACACAGCAGTCAGGCATGGGACTGCCCACAAAGTATTCCCAGATATCTTGAGTTGAACGTGTTTATACTCGTGCCCAGGGATCCTAGTCAAACTGGCTAGACCTTTTAATTGCACCTAATGGATCTACCTGCACATAATTTGAAATACTGGCCTTTTCCAAGAGAACTATATGAATTCCCTGGTGACAGTTTCTTACTTTTCCAAATTATGAATATAACTTCCATAAGGAATTTTATAATACTTGCTTTGGTGAAAAATGATGCTTACATTGCACTAACATGGAATTGCAGAATAGTTTCAATACAACCATATGCAAAAATTATTAATAGTATCAGTATCTTACTGACTGATTTTGAGTAGTTGTTCTCTGAAACTGCAATTATATCTAATTATAAGCTCTTCTGCAGTGATGTAAAGTCCGTGAGACTTCACCCCTACAGGCAAATAAACTTATATGTGTGGAGAGTCCCAAGCCAAAGACTTAGAGACATGTGAGTTTTCTGAGTAACACTGGGTGAATGATGGCAGCACAAATGATCACAGTAATCCCATTTTGTTCAAGATTGATTCTGCTATCAAGGTAGTCCTATTTATGTACCATATTTTTCCCCTTAAATGATGTCTTCTGTAGCAAAAGCAATAAGAAATGGTTGAAAGATTTAGTTTTCAATATACTGCAGAAGCAATGCAGTTTTCTGAGTACAAACAATTTCATGGGACTACAGAAGATTGTACATCCTTGGGCTGTTTTGCACAATTCTTTAATGTCAAAGACAGTATGTATTCTGAAATGCTGAATCTGCAACTTAAAAGCAGGTAGGTTTTGTTCCCAGGCTTCCTAATAGGAATTGAGTCAGAATTTCTTTCCTCTGGTGGTCAAAAACCTTCTTCTAATTTTGTTAGAATGTATTCATGGCAAGTTTACTTTTCTAGTTTTAATGTGAGTGTTGCCTGGCGTATTAAATATTTTCCCCTGCCTGTCTTTTCCTCTCTTAAAGGACTTCTAGACAACAATCATATCCTCGTAAATAAGCCATATTATTTTTTCAGCAAATTTGTATGTTTTTCTTGGAAGGTAGATATGCCATTTTCCTCACTAACTTATATGTCCTAGATACACTCATTGTCTGCTACAGCTTGGATTGATATTTTCTGAACAGGGAGGGTAGGATATGGCTGATTGTTTTGGCTAAGGTCTCACATAGGTATAATAGCATTAATGTTTTTCTGTTCCATTTGGATACTATACATCCTGCAGTCATACCTGTTGTTTTCTGGGTTGCAAATGGTTAACGTCCCTAGTCATCCATTCTCAATTATCACTACACAAAGTTATTTTTTACATTTCTGTTTTTTTCAAATATTAGTAAAAATCCACCTAAATTTTCAAAATTTGAAATATCAGATTTTGTTATTGGAAACCATGCAATAAATTAGATGGAAAATAAAATAGTAGTTGTTCTCTGAAACTGCAATTATATCTAATTATAAGCTCTTCTGCAGTGATGTAAAGTCCGTGAGACTTCACCCCTACAGGCAAATAAACTTATATGTGTGGAGAGTCCCAAGCCAAAGACTTAGAGACATGTGAGTTTTCTGAGTAACACTGGGTGAATGATGGCAGCACAAATGATCACAGTAATCCCATTTTGTTCAAGATTGATTCTGCTATCAAGGTAGTCCTATTTATGTACCATATTTTTCCCCTTAAATGATGTCTTCTGTAGCAAAAGCAATAAGAAATGGTTGAAAGATTTAGTTTTCAATATACTGCAGAAGCAATGCAGTTTTCTGAGTACAAACAATTTCATGGGACTACAGAAGATTGTACATCCTTGGGCTGTTTTGCACAATTCTTTAATGTCAAAGACAGTATGTATTCTGAAATGCTGAATCTGCAACTTAAAAGCAGGTAGGTTTTGTTCCCAGGCTTCCTAATAGGAATTGAGTCAGAATTTCTTTCCTCTGGTGGTCAAAAACCTTCTTCTAATTTTGTTAGAATGTATTCATGGCAAGTTTACTTTTCTAGTTTTAATGTGAGTGTTGCCTGGCGTATTAAATATTTTCCCCTGCCTGTCTTTTCCTCTCTTAAAGGACTTCTAGACAACAATCATATCCTCGTAAATAAGCCATATTATTTTTTCAGCAAATTTGTATGTTTTTCTTGGAAGGTAGATATGCCATTTTCCTCACTAACTTATATGTCCTAGATACACTCATTGTCTGCTACAGCTTGGATTGATATTTTCTGAACAGGGAGGGTAGGATATGGCTGATTGTTTTGGCTAAGGTCTCACATAGGTATAATAGCATTAATGTTTTTCTGTTCCATTTGGATACTATACATCCTGCAGTCATACCTGTTGTTTTCTGGGTTGCAAATGGTTAACGTCCCTAGTCATCCATTCTCAATTATCACTACACAAAGTTATTTTTTACATTTCTGTTTTTTTCAAATATTAGTAAAAATCCACCTAAATTTTCAAAATTTGAAATATCAGATTTTGTTATTGGAAACCTTTCAATAAATTAGATGGAAAATAAAATACAGGAAGTTTTGTGGATTTTTCCCAACCCTTTTTTCAGTTTCTTTTTAATAATTTTAATTTGAATCAACATTTAAAAAAAACACAGGCAAATAATACTACTTGAAATGGTTAAATGGTGACAAATATGACGAGCGTGGAGAATATTCTTGTACAGCATTGTCTATAGTGGGGATCAGCAACATCTGAGCGCCTGCTCAGGTGCAGGACATTTGGTGCAGGACGTTAAAAAAATGAATCAAAGTAGAATCATAGAATCATAGAATCATTGAGGTTGGAAAAGACCTCTAAGATCATCGAGTCCAACCGTCAACCCAACACCACCATGCCCACTTCACTCCTGACTCTTCTACCTCCTCCCTGCAAGAGGCACAGGGGGATGGGAAATGAGGGTTGTGGTCAGTTCATAATGCTTCATCTCTGTCACTCCTTCCTCCTCATGCTGCTCCCCTGCTCCAACATGGGGTCTATCCCGTGGGATACAGTCCTTCACAAATTGCTCCAGCATGGGTCCTTTCCACAGGATATAGTCCTTCAGGAATGGACTGCTCCAGTGTGGGTCTGCCACAGGGTCACAGGTCCTGCCAGAAAACCTGCTCCTGTATGGCCTCCTCTCCACAGGTCCTGCCAGGAGCCTGCTCTAGCATGGGCTCTCCACAGGCTGCAGCTTCCTTCAGGGCACATCCACCTGCTCCAGCGTGGGGTCCTCCACAGGCTGCAGGGTGGATATCTGCTCCACCATGGTCCTCTGTGGGCTGCAGGGGGACAACCTGTGTCCCCATGGTCATCTCCATGGGCTGCAGGGGAATCTCTGCTCTGGCACCTGGAGCACCTCCTCCCCCTCTCTCTCACAGCAGTTCCGCAGAATTTTTTACCCTTTCTTAAATACATTTTCACAGAGGCGCCACCACTATTGGGCAGTTTTGGCCAGCAGTGGGTCCGTTTTGGAGCTGTTTGGAACCATCTGTGTCTGGCACGGCAGCCCCTGTCTCTGACAGTAGCAGTCCCCCTGCTACCAAAACCTGGACATATAAACCCAATTGTACTGGTTTCGCGTGGCAAGGTTTGGTATTGGAGGGGCTACAGGGATAGCTTCTGTGAGAAGCTGCTAGAAGCTTCACCTATGGCTGACAGAGCCAATGCCAGTCGGCTCCAACACGGACCCGCCCCTGGCCAAGGCTCACCCAATCGGCGGTGGGCGACGC
>NW_008795524.1:373615-414358 GCF_000699145.1 Aptenodytes forsteri
GCTGGAGCAGAGATTCCCCTGCAGCCCATGGGGAAGACCATGGTGAGGCAGGCTGTCCTCCTGCAGCCCATGGAGGTGAACGGTGGAGCAGATATCCACCTGCAGCCCGTGGAGGACCCCACACCAGAGCAGGTGGATGTGCCTGAAGGAGGCTGTGACCCCGTGGGAAGCCTGGGCTGGAGCAGGCTCCTGGCAGGACCTGTGACCCTGTGGAGAGAGAGGCCCACGTGGACCAGGTTTGCTGGCAGGACTTGTGGCCTTAACTCGACCCACGAGCCTTTCATTGTATTTTCTCTTCCCTGTGCAGCTGAGGAGGGGGAGTGACAGAGCAGCTTTGGCGGGCACCTGACGTCCAGCCAGGGTCAACCCACCACACCAATACAGATACAGTGTGCAATGTTTCTGCATCCACACTTCAGAAAGGGCATTGAAAAACTGGAAACGGTTTAAAGAACTGCAAAGAGGACACTGGGCTACAAAAATGTAAATTAAAATTGGATCCCTAAAAGAGCTGCATATATTTAACTTACTAAGAAAGAAAGTTTAGGGCAGTCAAATGATTTTTTGTAAATAATCCTGTTGGTAGAAACTGTTGATAGCAGATGGAGATCCGCTATCAGATCTAACAGAACCAGCGCGAGGAAGCTGAAATGAGCAGAGTGCAAGCAGGTAGTAAGATCATATTAATGGTGAGGATTTTAATCCTAGAAAGAGTTTACACAAATTTATAATAAATTATTTCCAGCCTGAAATATTTAAATATTTTAATCCTAGAAAGAGTTTATACAAATTTATAATAAATTATTTCCAGCCTGAAGTATTTAAATGAGCCACTTTTCTTTTTGTGACATGACTGGTACTGCTTACATACACAAAATCCAGGTGTCCTCCACCGTGCTATGAGTATTTCCAGCCATGTGGAGGATGTGTGTGCCATGCAGCTGAAGGCTGCTCACGTCTCACCTTACGGAGGACTTGCATCTGCTGCATCACTGAAAAAAATCAATATTCCCCCATTGTTTAGCAGGCCAGAGGACTCTATTCATGTACCTAACTGCATTCATTGAATTTCTATTGAATGTGCTTTTGACAGAAGAGGAGCCATAAGACAGAAGAGGAACCCCCACATCTGTTAAAAGAAAGCAGCAGACGGTGAAGCATGAATTGCTCTGGACCCTTGACTACCTCTGAGGGACCACAGGGAGGTTGGAAACAGGAATCAGATCATTGGGTAGAAAAACCTGGCAAACTAGAGTAGGTCCATGTTGACCACCCCTTCTCAAGGACAACATTTGTCTAGACTCAAGAATTGGTGTAGATTTTTGTGTGGTGGAAGGATTAGATTATTATAATGGCCTAGCTGATTTGAACTGTCTATACAAGTTACAAAATACAAAGTATATATGAAAAATATTTTTTTTTTTAAATCGGAAAAGGATATGACTGAAAGACATTTTTAGTGAAAAGGGAGAGATTAAAATACTGAGGTTTTTTTTTTTTAATGGATTTAGACAGAGAAGCATAACAATTTCTATACTAGATCACACCTTTAAATTTTAGTCCATTTAATTTAATATTTAGCTTTAACAACAGAGTGCTCAGTAGCAGATATGTTGGAGAGCAGACCATCTATGGGATATTATGCAAGGAATTTCCTAGCTCATATCAATAAGTCACTTGTACTGTGACGGCTGAGTTTTTGCTTTTTGTTTTTAATTTAATGTAACTGCCAGTCTGCTGTTTATTTGATATGGCTGTTCAGAAGAGGCTGAGTGTATGTTCCTGCACCTAGTCTGGGGTCTCTTTTAGTTTTATTTATTAGCCAAAGCACATTATCTTAAACTGATTATTTTGTGCTGCTGTCTAGTAAAGTAACTTTGGATAGCTTATTATATTAATATGTATTTGATTAGTTGCTGGTTTTATCTTAACTTCAACATTGCCAAAGTAATTTTGTTTGGGATTATTTTAAGAATGTATAATCTCAGAAAAGAAAAGATGTTGTTAATATTTAATTTATGTTTCCTCTTTGGCTTGATGGTGCCTGTTGGCAGTGAATTCCACTGTGTTATGCACTGTGGGAAGATGACGTATCTCGTAACAGTTTAAATCTTGCTCTTTGGTTTTGTTGAAAGTCCACTGTAGGATGTGAAAGGACCTAGAATATTTGTGTCCCTTCATGTTATTACTTCGACTGTCCTCTCTCCTAAAATGACTTTTCCTTTTGATAACTCTTGTCACTCATTTCTATATTTCTTTGAATATATTTATATTTCTGTTGTTTGACACAAGAATGGTTTTTTCCCTCCCTAGTAACTACCTAAAAAGTAGTGTCTAGTCCAAGATAGTCATGTCGGATCTCTCGATAGGAAGACTGACATCCAGGGAGAATCTCACTGCATTGTGAGATGAGTGTTTGACATAGCTCAGGCAATTCCCATCCTCAAGGTCTCTCTGTCTGTCTGTCTTTTAATTAGAGAAGGAAGTGTAGTCTCCATTATGAGACTGCACACTGACATTTTGGACAGCTAAAGTTAGGTGAGATCGATCCTACACACATGACCAAACCTGAATCACTATCATGGATTTGTGTATCACCCAATCTTTTCAGTATCACATTCTATACCATTCTTTAAAAAACATAAAATTCACTTTTTTTTTTGACAACCTTGCATAGAGTCATAGAATGATTTAGATTAGATGGGATGTCTGGAGATCATCTAGCACAACCTGCTCAAAGCAGAGCCAAATTAGGTCAGGTTGCTCAGAGCCTGGCTCAGTTGAATTTTGAATACCTCCAAGGATAGATACTCCTCAGCCTCTCTAGACAGCCTGTTCCAGTGCTTGACCACTCTCATTATGAAGATTTTTGCCTTATAACTATTATATATTTCCCTTGCTGTTATTTATGTCCCTTGTGTCTCATTCTTCCACTGTGCACCACTGAGAAGAGTCTGGCTTGACTTCTCTATATCCTTTCATTAGGTAGTTGTAAACAGCAATAAGGTCTTCTCTTAGCCTTCCTAAGACTGAAAAATCCCAGTTCCCTCAGCCTCTTCTTGTACATCTCTCCTTGCTCGAGCCCCTTAATCACCTTCATAGCCCTCTGCTGGACTTCCTCCAGTTTGTTGGTGTTGCTCATACAGAGGAGTCCAGAGCGGGACACAGCAATTGAGATAAGCTTCCCCTCTGGAACCAAAGGGAATAAATACTTCTTCAACCTGCTGGCTACACTTTTTCTTATACAGCCCCACATGAGCTTGGCTTTTCTGACTGCAAGAGCTTCACTGTAAGCAAAATGCTCCTGGAGCTGTGTGATATGAAGCCTGGGTCCTTTTCAGGGTGGGTGCAGTTACTGCAGAGCTCATTTGATATAATTCCAGTTGTGTCTTCCAGTGTGAATTGCTTGACGTGAATCAACATGAAATGCTAAG
The DNA here is from genome assembly GCF_000699145.1 of Aptenodytes forsteri. Taxonomy (NCBI): domain Eukaryota; kingdom Metazoa; phylum Chordata; class Aves; order Sphenisciformes; family Spheniscidae; genus Aptenodytes; species Aptenodytes forsteri. The sequence goes on from NW_008795524.1 coordinate 377,050, forward strand.
TGCCATTGCTCAGTCACTGGAAGTAGGGTAATTTCAGCCATCAAAACGTTAGGTGTTGTGTCTGAGCTAAACATCTGTGGTTGCTCTATGGGCAATGGAGAGAGAGAAAGCTGCAGAGAGTGATTCTTCTCACCTATTTTAGAGCCTTATTTTATGAGGGGTCTGGCTCTTTTCCTTGGTTACGGAGTACACTTGGAGTGTTGGCTTAAACTAAATTCCTAATCATTTGATAGATTTTCTTAGGTCAAGCAAATCTTACCCTTACTGCAGGGTTTTTGCAGTCTTCTCTTGTATAGGCTAGGCAAAATGTGTTTTCAAGTAATCTGATGCCCATATGTGCAGTTTTCATGCTGTTACCATTCTAAATGTTTTCTGCAAGTTTGACCTGCAGAGTAATCAGGTGTGGTGAGATATATGAGCCTACTTAAAATTTTATTTTACCAAGCAAACCAGATAAAACTCAGTAATTGTTCATCTAATTGCTTTAATAGCTTCATTCATCACATGACCTTGGTGATCTGATGTTTTCCACTCTATTTCACTCTTGTAATTCTTGTAGTAGAGGAACAGAGAACCAATGCCAACTCTGAGCAAGAAGAGATCCCCCCAGAGAACAGTCAGCACTGGAGAGATGTTGGCTTTTGCTTCCAGCTTATTGAAAAATCAGTGGCCATTTGGTTGACCAGTGCAGATGGCTGCTATCAAGACTGATAGCTGCTCAGAGCTGCCTGATACCAGACAAGGAAATGGTAGTTGTGGTAGTGTGATTTTGGCTTTACATTCAAATATTTGATTTTAATTTTCTTTTTAGAAGGATGGTTCTACTTTCATGTTGTATCTTCATCATTAGTATTTATAATGCTTCAATATTTGGAAGGAGAGTTGAATATTTGTTGCCAGAAGGAAGTATTATAAATTGATGTAAACAGCTTTCAGATTTGGACCACTGGCTAAGTCCTTTGTGGATGACAAAGGCAAGGCATTCTACATGAGGTGGGCCTATGCTACCCCTGGATGTCCTGTATCCTTTGGAAGCTTCACACCACTAGCTGACAACGGAAACACATCTAACTAACAAAACTGAACTTGGAAATGTTGTAGCCTAAATACAGAAATTCCCCTTTCAGAGGGAATCAAGAAAAGCTGATGGTTAAGCATCTCCTCACCTTTCTGCCTGTCATCAGTCATTTTTAAACCAAAGCCTGCATTTCTCTGTGAGTGTGGCAGAAGCAGAACGATTGCATTCTTTCCTCACCCTGACGACCAGATGGTACTATTGTAAAATTCATCATCAGCTTCAAAGGTTCACTGTTGTGCATCAACACTTTGTTCCCTCAGTCCCTTCTCATGCTCAGGCTGGTGAGAAACACAGTGAGTCAATTAGGCTGTGTTGTCTTTAACCTACAGATGATATCCATGTTTGAACTCTACTGGGGCTCACCTGAGCATCATTCAAAATCCACAGCAGTTGTCAGATGTTGTTTTCATTTGGTTAGTGACACATCTTATTCAGAGGGCATTATACTCGCGCTCTTTGATCCATAGAATTTGTATTTGGTTTTGATCTGAGAGATGAGTATGGTTTAGCTGAAACAAAAGGCCTCTCAGTTAGAATGTAAGTGTGTGAGAATACATAAAAATGCTTACTTTGCTATAATTTAATCCTGCCTTGAAATAGTTTGAATAATTTATTCAAAGGCTGAACAGATTAACATAGTCTATGGTAGAGTCTCTACCAGCCAAATCCTGCTGAAAAAAATGTTCCTCCTAGCTAAAATCTTGGGGATGTAGAACACAATTTACATTGTGAAGCACAGAATAATGAGACTAATTAGGTGTGTCAACTGCTTGTTATTTTAAAATCTTTATGCCTCCAATGCATGGTTTCAACTGTCGATTTAAAATGCTTTATTTTAAAAAGGTCCTTCATCAGTATTGCTATCGTGAGCTTTTCAAGTGAGAAAACAAAATGTTTGAGCTCGGTGGAAGACGTGTGGTGAGAAGCACACATTCTTCATTTGGAGTGGCAAACTCTTGGCTACCTTAGGTTAAAATGAGAATGAATAAAGGGCAATTTAGGTCAGAGACTTGACTTGGAGACAACAGGGAAGTCAGAGGGCAAACTCAGGCTGTCTGTAGGAAATGAAATCTTATTCTCACTGTTATTTTAATGCCAGCTAGTCAAAATAAATACAGTTATTTAAAATGCATCATCTTTCAGCGTAGATGTATGTAAGAATAGCAAGGCTCCAACTAAAAGCAAGAGACCAATGGCCTGAGTGCTGTCAAAACCAAATGAAACGTCAGGAAATGAAGAACAAGAAAAAAATCATCATTTTTCTACAGTGTAAGTGCACAGTACATCTACAGAGGAATTCATGCAGTTCAGATACCCCATCTCAAGAGGATATGATAGTAAAAATAAAGATTCAGAGGAGGGCAGCAAAGATGATCAAATGTGTGGAAGGGCTTTAACATCAGGAACAAATGGTCTAGGAGTCTTCAGCTTGGAAAAGAGCTAAATGAGGGTAGATAGGACATATATCTATAAAACAATGAATAATGTAAGTAGGAAATGGCTGTTCACTGTCTCTCTACATTAGAAGTAGAGAGCATCAAATTAAATGACTGAGTGATAGTTTTGATTAAAGAGAAGATGACATTTTTTCATCCATTGCTAGTGAAGCTGTGGAACACACAGTTGTATGGTCAGTGGTGGATGCCAAAAGGTTTACGTAGCTTCTAACTTGAATGGCCAAATTTGTGGGAAAAGAAAAGGAAAGAAATCCCTCAAGGGCTATTGAATACGTAGATCCCTCTTCTGGAAAGGAGGTTGCTGAGCTGCAGACTGCTGTAGGCTGGAAGGGGAGGCTGGGGAATCATCACTATACGCTTGACCTGCCCTTGGACTCTTCTCTTGGCCTCTGTTACTGGCTGTTGACAGAGTTTGGCCACCAGATCTTTTTTTTGACTCCTGACAGCTGTTCTTACACCACTGCACAGAGACCCACAGCACTGTTAGACCTGTCACTGTGTCCTCTATAAACGTCTTCAGCTGGGACACCTTAATTAGGAGCGTGACTCTACAGTGTTCTCAAAGCAAGCTGTGCACAGCAAATCATTACACCGATGGTGATATCCATGAAACTATATTGAAACAGATTTATGGGCAACTCTAAGACTATCAGTTGCTTGCCCATCTAAAATTCTTTGTTAATACTTGGTTGTAATAGGTTTCTAGCCATTAAAACTCCCTCCAATTTATAGCTGAGTTAATGTTGAGTGTCATTTGTGACACCTAATTCAACAGGGTGTTTAAGTGATTACTAAATCATCATGCCACGGTATTTTCTTTGGTAGTCCTTAGTTAATTGCAAATAGAATGATACCATTTGTCAGTCAAGAAATAGAGTACCTATTCTTCCCCTACATCCTGCACCTCCAGTAATTCTCTTAGTGATACTCACCGGCAATAAAAAAGTTTAGCAGTAGCAGCTGCTTTTCTAAAGGAACAAACTGCCAAAGGTGTGAATGCCAAAGTGGCTCTGAGTTTCTTCTTACATTATTCCTGCCATCCATAAAGCTAAGGTGCAAGAAAAAAAGCTCCCAATGTTCCAGTAATCCCAGACTGCACACATTTTTCTACTTCATTTGCCAGCAACTTAAAGTCCCGATATTTGCCTTGCTGACAATAGCAGACTTCAGCTTGTGGGTGTAGGAGATGTGGGAGGACTGAAAATCCAATCAACTTTAGAATTACATCTTGGCAAACTGAGCTGAAATCAATCAACGGGATCCAGCAAAGGCCAATGTGAAGTGGTTTGAAGGAGAAGAAATCATGAAATAGATAAGAATAGGTGAAGAGAGGGAAATTGGTTCAGTAGTAGTTTAACACAGAGATTGGGAGTTGGGGGATTATTGCTGAAGATAAATTGAACAGGGGTCAATGAAGAGTGAGACACTGTCATAATAAATTGCTCTTACTGGAGGAGTAATTGAAATGGCTCTGTTAGCTTCAGTGGGAATTGGATCAGGTTCTGTAAACTGCTGCAGGAAAATATGTCAGCTTCTGGCATTCAGTTTTCATGGGGATAAAAATGCTTTCAAAGGAAGATCCTAGAACTTCCACCATTGCGGACAATAATGCTCTATTTGAATTAGTTTCAGACTAATTGAATTAACACTGCTGAAATATAGGAATACCCGTGGGTGAGTTCCCCCAAAAAGCACTTCAGTCTTACAGTTGCTCTATTAAATCTGTGAACTTTCCTATTTTTCCTCAAATATCAAAGCCAAAACCCAACAGTGCATTTTAATATATAAAAAAGATGCTTCACTTACACCTGGTGAAGCTAAAATGCTAATATTGTCACATCAAATGAATATTCAGTAGGTCCTGATCCTGGACCTGCAACTCTTGGAAAAAAGTTGACTATATGAGTACCTCCATTTAGGTGAGCAGTCTTTTAGTATTAGTCATATATCTGCTGGCAAGGTCATGCCCAATAGTTTTGACCTATGTCTGTAAATTTTAAAGTGTTGCTACGTGTCTTCTCTGAGTAGTTACTCTAGGGGCAGATGGTATAGAAAGGAAAGTACTTTAACAGAGCTGATGGGTACAACAGCAGGCGTGTTAAGTTAGATGAATAGTTAAAGCAGGAGGGATATCTTAAAGAATAATTTGTAGATACTGGACATCAATGTTGGTTTTTTTCTCACATTTTAATATGATTGTAAAGCCAGGGCCAGAGAAAGACAGGCAGCAGGGTAATGTTTTATCAGACTACCATGTTTGAAATGAGTTCAAGTTGACAAGCCGGTTTTGATTTTATCACTTTGGATGCCTAGTTCAACTACTGGAACATCTTTTATTTCAACAGTATCACATCCACCCAGCTATACATTCCAAATAAGCTTTGTTAACTTGGTGTACACAATCTGACATGAAAACAAATGCATTTCTGTTAAAAAAAAAAAAAGTCATGCTAGTAGACATTGTCATGCTAGCAGACATTAAAACTGCTGTGGTAGCTGACGACCTGAGACTACTTCCCTTAAAATCAATGGCAAAACTCCTGTCCCTTTTAGTGAAAGCAGAAATAAGTTCTATGCCAGGAACTTACAATATCAGGTATTTTTGTTTCGATGAAACTGTGTCTACAAATGTCCTTTGCTTAAGAAACAACACTGTATCATGAAAAGGGCTTATACATAGTGTAAGGAGAGAATTTCAGTGGTGTCATTGCTAACTGGAATATAACTACTAAAAATGAAAGGCCACCTCTCATTTTCTGAACAAATAAGCCCCACAAAACTACTCTGCTGATTCTCCACTACCTTTCTTCACCTTTAGAGAAGGAGCCTGCATGTTTACACAGTCTTACTCTAAAGAAGTGAGCAATGTAGATTAGATGCCAGGTAAATCAGGCAAAACAAATGGCAGTGTGGCAAAACCCAGCCATTGATTCTGTGAGGCGTCCATGTCTTCTCAGAGGTGTGGAGCTGTGTGAGCTTAGATCCACTTAATGTGAGGGTGAAGATAGAAAGCAGATATAGAAAGACTTTGGATTAGATTTATTTATAGGTGCTATCTCAATAAAAGATGCAGTGAACTGCCTATATTTACATGTTTGCAATAGGGGGACAGAGCAGAAAACCACACAGAATTTCTCGTCTGGGATAAAACACACAGTGAACACTGCAAGAATATTGGGCAGCTTGGGTTTTTTTTTTGCGGGGGTGGATTTGGAAGTCAAGAACAAATACAGAGTTCTTCTTTTCATTCATTTCTTTGGATTTCTTCTTCCACCTGCCCCCCCCCCCAACGTGGTTCCAAACACAAAAAGAATTAGACATTATTGCACTCAAACACAAAAGGAATTAGACATTATTGCACAAGTGAATGAAAGAAAAAGAGAAAAGGGAAAAAAACCCTCCGCGACAGTCCCTAACAATTGGCAATTTGGTGTAGAAACAAGAACTCAAGAAATCAGATGCTTTGTAAAGCCATGAGGCTTTAAAAACTGTACCCAAACTCCTGAGGCAGCAGGTAACCGGGCATCATTTGGCATTCCAGCTGATTCTAGGAGGTGGAAGCAGAGAGGTGTATGAATGTGAAAAGTACACTGGCTTTTTTTAACCTCAAAACATTTCCTTAGTTCTGAGTTATGGTTCAGGTCAGTTTGTGAGTTATATGAGCCAGTTTGCTGATCCCTAGATATGAGACTCAAGGGAGATAAAGCCAGACTCCAAAACAATCATTCAAAAATCCAGTCAGAAGAAGGATGAATATGATACTTTTGGGGATGGTGGCCTGTGGAGGGAAGAAAAAGAATTTTAAATGGGAAATTACTCAGAATATCATAAAAATGAGCAGGGCAAAAAGAAAAAAGGAGAAGTCTTTGCATTATGGGAAAATATTTTTGTCTGCAAAACTTTGCGAAATAAAAATGTATCTGTCTTTCCAGCTCATACTTTCCCCTGAATTTGAGGTGGGTCCACCAGAGTGTGGGACTTCTCAATGTGCGTGCTTCCTGCTCGTCACAAAGATCCTCGCTTCACTCATTGGTAACAGCATTACCAAAGATCTCCGAAAAAGGTTTGCTTCAGTAGATTCAAGAACACGCATGGCTTTGGTGAAAAAAGAAGCATATTTTGGTAGTAAAACAGGCAGGGTCACTGAAGATAACTGCAAGGCTGCACCAAATAAACCTACAGATTTCCTTCATGACCTTAAAGCCTGAAGTTCAGGAGTTTAGGGGTTACAAATACACATACATGTTTTAATGTTTATTTTGGCCAAACAACAGCTGGATGTAGATTAAGGTGACCATTCACATGTTTGGCTGGTCATCTGCACATGTAGTTGGTGAAAGTAAGAATTGTTTTCAGTGATACGCCTGCATTGTGCATGCGTATTTCTGCACTGAAAACATCTGAAAATTGGACCTACAACCTCTTTGCTAATGTTTCCATCAGGAAGTGGGGGGAAATTGTTCTTTCAATAAGCACCCAGGGATATTGTGAGGCTAAATGAGTTCTCTTGGAAAGCACACTAAAATCCTTGGAAGGAGAGCACAATGTAAGTGCAAAGTATTTTTTTATGTAGGCTCAGTCACATTCCCCTGTCCTATGTGTACAGCTGAATTAGCTGTTTAATATTAGTCTTAATTAGGAAAAGCCTGCAAAGTGTTCTGTGTGCTGTATGGTATGAACATCACTGATGTAACAGCACTGGTGCTTGAGGTCCTGTGTGCTGAGTACTTTCTTATGAAAAAACCCTCAAAAATCGGAACAGAACAGGAACACAGGTGAATCCCATGTTTACCAATGCGAACATCTGCTGCAGATGCCTTGAGCCTGCCAATTATGTAGATTTTTTCACAGGGAAGAGGGATGTGATTTTTTTTTTCCCCTCTGTTTAAATTGATGACATATTATAAAAAGGTACCAATTATGAAAACATTTGATGTAGGACAGAGGACTAAAATGAGCAGCCGGATGACTGTTCCCTATGACTCCTGAAGCACACTGTGACTGCAACAGCCACTGCCTCACACGAGCTTCAGCTCCTATGAAAAAACCCTCAAAAATCGGAACAGAACAGGAACACAGGTGAATCCCATGTTTACCAATGCGAACATCTGCTGCAGATGCCTTGAGCCTGCCAATTATGTAGATTTTTTCACAGGGAAGAGGGATGTGATTTTTTTTTTCCCCTCTGTTTAAATTGATGACATATTATAAAAAGGTACCAATTATGAAAACATTTGATGTAGGACAGAGGACTAAAATGAGCAGCCGGATGACTGTTCCCTATGACTCCTGAAGCACACTGTGACTGCAACAGCCACCGCATCACACGAGCCTTCAGCTCCTGGGCTTTATCCATCGACTGGCATAGGAAATTAGCTGTGCTTTAGTGGGCTCCAGCGTGTCAGATTGATTGTCTCTTCGAACTGAAGGTGAAAGTGAGAATGGGATTTTGAGCTATAAGGGGGAGAGGTGAGTTGGGGAGCCAACTTCTGTCAAATTCTGGCTGAGATTTTCAGAAATAGATGTGTATATTTAGGTAACTAGATTCATCCCTATAAGCCTGATTTTTAAAAATGCTGTATCTATTGCTGTGTCTATGGAAGTTAATATTTACTTAGCCTACATGTTGTTACCATGAGCAAAACAGGGTCATAAAGACCCTACAGGCTTCTTACCTACCTAAAAGCACCATAGACACATTTGACATGGTGTGCTTTTTAGAAAAAACAACCAACAAACAGAACAAACCACCCATCTAGAAGCCAAACCTTCTGCCCGGGACTCCATTTGGCCGCAGTACAGCAACAGCAGCTCCTGACCTGCCAGGCCGATTCCAGATTTCAAGCGGTCTAGTGAATTGTGACAGACTGGCGTCAGTCTTGTATTCCTATCTTATGAAACATTTTCAATGGAATATTTTAATTAAGATCAGCTTTGCACACTGGCATTGGAAAACTCATAACCTTCCCACAATCGAATAACAACTGGAGAAAGCAGTAAGCAGTTGACTACAGAGCTGTTGTTTAACTTCAAACCAAGGTGGGAACCTGCTCCAGTTTGTCAGGCAGCATCTAGCTGCTGCCCTGCTCCTCAGGTTCCGCTTTGACTCCTCTGTAAGAAAACAGCAGTGTATAAAAACCGCCTGTGTATCTGTTCCACAAATACACAACTCACTCCCTGGATTCAGATGGATTTTCTGACATTTAACAAGTAAATCTGTAATGGAGTAGGGAATTAAAATTAATTAAAACCAGGGCTGTTTAAGAAATTCAGTGTCTGCATTGATTTGTTATTGTTATTTCCCCTGTGGATTTCAGTCACTGAGCACTATTTCCAGCTTGCCATGCTGGCAGCATTCAAGGGATCCGTGTGCAGGCTGTCTGAGGAAATCAGGTTGTTTTTAAACAAAGATGCAGACTGTGGTCACTTAATTTTTTAAACTTAGAGATTTCAGGGTAGTTAAAGTTCCTTTTAAATGGAGCCGTTGTCTGAGTAGATGCAGTGGCCAATCACCACTTCTCCTGTTAATTTGCATATAATGAGTCTATTGTTTGTAAGGGATTAGCATCCAGAGACTGCTGGCTCATCAGGCTGCTCTCTGACAGATTGCTTGGACCTGTCATGACTCTTTAAGGATCCCTGCTAAAAGGCAGGGTAAATTACCCTCTGCTGAGCTCCGTGCTGCTGTGGCTAGGCTGTGGTTCATTTAAATCGAGTTCGGCTATTACCACACCACACTGCAGCATATGCTGCAGACAAAGAAACATGGGGTTTCGTGCAGCTTGGGCAGCAGGACTTGAAGGTTCCTCGAGAGTTGTTGGCTTGACTCTGCTTTGCACAGGGGGCAGATCCTTAAGGGCTGTTCATGGTCATAGCCCTGATGGCTTTGGCAGCCCTAAGTGAAGTCGGTGTCCTTGGCCATCCTTGTCGTAGTGGCTGGTCACTGCAGGGAGTCACTCCCATGAAGGAACAGCTATGTGTCTTCAGCACAGCAAGGAGACCACCGAGGTGGGTGGTGGAGAGCTATAAAGTGGGGTGGAATGGAGTAGGTGGATATGTTTTGTCACCTCTCCTGGTGCAATAATTGAGGGTATGAAATGAAGCTAGCATGTGATGGGTTCAGACAGATGAAAGGAGGCAGCTTATTGCTCAGGGTGTGAGGGTGTTGTGGGACTCCTCGCCACCGGAGACTGTAGGAACATAGTTCCCATGAGTTGAAGGAGAAGCTGGATCCATTATTGAGGAAAAAAATGTCTGAAGCTATGAAGAGAGTGACTCTTCCTCAGAAAGTTCCCAAGCTATAAGATGCTGGATGCTATGAAAGTGCTTGGGCATGTAACACTAGATCCTTGTGCTGCTTCCTATGCTCTTCCCCAGAAATCTGTGAAATATCCATCTGCGACTGATGGAGACAAGGCACTGGGCCAGATTCTCCATCCACCCAGAATGATTATTACCCCATTTATCACAGATGTGTCCCTTGCTGCTACCCACTTTCAAGCCACGTGCTAGCTTTATTGTTCACAAGCCTCTTGGTTAATTCAGGTATGTGTACTTGTTTTCCACATTGCAAGTGAAGAGAGATTTACCAAGGTACATTGGTCACTGCATAATGCCAGTGTTGCAGAGTTGCTGCCATTTGAGTCGTGTTGGCTGATGCGTTGTGGAGTCTTTTCTGTACCAACAGATCTACTCCTCAAAGTTGAAATTTTAAAAGGAATTTAATACTAAGTCTACCAGTTTTCAAACTAGTTAAAACACACTGTTGGTACTGGCTTGGGGCTTCTCATACGGAGAACATATATGCAGTTTTAATTATTTAAAAACATGTAAGAGATGCCAGGAAATAAAGCTACATTAATCTGGAGTTACTGCTAAAAGAATACAGTAATTTGAGGAGTAAAAAAAATATTACAGGAATGCTGCTATTATCTCAGAACCAAGCCTTATGAATCCAGGACATGCAAAGTTACGTTTACACAAAGTAAGTTTATACTTAAAAAATAAATCTAGGCAAATGAAGATGTGGGAATACATATTTAAGACAACTGAATGATCATAACAATCTTACTAAAACAAACCTTTAGCCCCAACATGAAGAGAAAAAATATGATGAAAGTAAAGTGTGTCTGTAAAAGTCAGTTTAATCTAATTTGTGACTACGCACATTTCTGACTGCAGGGAAGGCGAAGGTACTAAAAAGTTATATAACATTTCAGTTAGAGGTAGGATGGAACTTGCTTTCATCTTCTTAACTTGGGGATTGAAAGCCTGAGGTGTCAGTGGCACAGGCTTTACCTGTCAAGCACACACTGAGAGTCCCAGGATCCTCTAGAGGATCACACATGCGCATGCTGTTTTAGCTTCACTGCTCTTGTGATCTAGCCTGAGGGTTTAAAGCCAGTTTGGGTACCTCTACCTAGACTACAGTAGTTACTTAACTCTGCATGAACTTCTTCACCCACTCTGAGACTCTACCACTGGGACACAGCCATTTGTCAGGGGGCAGCAACAGGAGGCTGCTGTGCAGAGCCAGGGTGGGCACAAGGGTAGGTAAGAAGCATTGCGACAGTACCACAAGTGCTGTCAATGAGGTATATGTTTTTTATAAAATTGTTTTTAATAGAAATATGCTTATGTAGTGAAGAGGGTTTTTTACCACAGTTTCCAAGTACTAAAATATTCTCTTTGCACTTGTTCACAGCCTGACTATCTCTCCCTGTGGAAGGCTGATTTCAAAGTTGTGGCATTCTGAGACAGTGAATTTGAAATTGTTAAGATTTCATGGTAAGAAACATCCTTAGAATGGTATTTTTAAAACTGAAAGCTTTCAAAACAGACAGTAGCCTAGATGGATGAAGAACCCTATTAGTCTTCTAAGAGCAAAATATGCTATATTATTAGGATCATGATAATATTATGCACACATTATTAGTGAGAGCTTAATCTGGATTTCCAGTACCTGAAGTAATAATTCTGAACCAGGAAGACCACTGTGAACTTTTTGATGAAAATGTTTCCCTAAATGGGAATGTTTTGATCCAGCTCATCTGTTGGCACTGCCTGAGCATCCAACCTCTCTAGTCCTAAATACCAAGCCATGCTCGCAGAGGCACTGCATCGATGAAGACAAAAAGAGAGGCCTAGTGCCAGTTGTTTAACCTGCCCTTGCTTCTACACACCTTACACTGCTGGTTGTCCACCCATCTGCAAACATTTTTTTCTTAAGCAAGGGATTTCTGAGTCTGTATTTCAGCTTCGGCTGCCGGAGCCTTTCAGGCCGGAGCCTCTTCTCTCACAAATGAATAAATGCTGCTCCCTGCTGGAAACTCTCACTACATTGCAGGCTGCTGCTATTTTCCTTATGAAAAGAAGGTGATGGAAAGTGCAAATATGTATTAAAAAATCAGACAAGTGCAGCCCCCCAGGGAGCAAACTCTCCATGGATCAACGTTAGTGCAGTGCTGCCAGATCTCATACTGCCCCTCCTGTTCTGCAGGGCTGCTCTTTTGCAACGCCGGAAACATAACCACAAGTGCTGGGGCACCCTCTCTACCAAGGACTTGGCAGCACAAAAGAAAAGCTGTACAGAGACCACCTGGTAGCTGCTCTTCTACCTCAGGTGAAATCCAACACTTCTACATGCCTACAAAAGCAGAGCTGTTCCTATTGACTTACTGCGTAAAGAGCCATGTTATCTAGCGAACGAATGAACTCTTTACTGCCAATCTTGTATCAAGCATGTAAGTGCAGAGAAGGAGGCGAAGAGGAAATGTTTCTTCTATGACCGATGAACATTGCGAACAATTATGAACTTGGACCCTAAAGTTATGACATTTGAAGCGTGTCCACTGATGACTGAAGGCCATGTGGAGGAGACCAGGCCATAACAAGATCATAGATCTGATTTACAAGAGGTGAGATAGCTTGACAAGCTGTCATGCAAACCCATTTTATGCGGGTTAATTTCAGCAGAAAATACATTCAAATGCTGTCCTGGATTAGGCCAAATCCTGAACATCTGTTCCAACCCACTTGACTAGGCTTCACATAAAGTGACGGGAGCAGCACCCTCTAGCCCCTCATGGGAAGATACAGTGTACTAAGATACTTTCAAAAATTACAGAGAAATCCTTATTAAACTGACTCTAGGAGCCCTCAGATCTGGGGGTTGTTACATCCCAGCACTCACAATACTCCTGTCTCATCTCTCCATAAGCTGTTTCTCTGCACAAGAGAAGGGCTGTGGTGCCAGTGTGCTTAGATGTGTCTATACCTGTGAAGAACTGAAAAGACTGGGAGAACTCTTCTTGGTCAGATTATGTGAATTAAGGTGTTAATTTAACTGTGTGTATAGTGCAGCTGCAGTCAGGAAAAGAAGTAGTAAATATCAGCTAAGGATAAAGAAATTTGCAGAGGAAACAGTGTTTCAAGGAATAAAAAGCACATCAGAGTAAGACAACATGCTTGCCATCTTCTAGCAGTAGGTGATACTGGACCAACTTCAGTCTAGCTTTCATGTCTTTCAACTTCCCTTCCATACCTCACTTTGGTCTAACATTTATGTCTTTTCAGCTCTCACCTCTAGCAATCATTGCCTCAATCTTTGCCTCTACTCCTTCCTCAGTTCTGGTTTCTGAATTATTGAGACATCTTTTTTTGCACCCACTATGTACAATGATTCCTTTATAAATACTGTATTTACTAAGGCCTTAAGCCAGTACTTGGTGACGTTGGTGGGATTCATTCCACGACTTCAGAGGACTTTGGAACACACTTTCTCTGTGAATTACAATACTAGTTTCATTTCTTAACCCTTTTCTTAAGTGATGGAATATCAGCGTGGAAGCCAATATGTTCCCAACTGTGAGCCTTGTCTGGTCAGTTCCCGCAACAAAACCTGGAGAACACGTACCACATTGAAAGAAAGGCAGCCAAGGCAATATGGAAGAAAGCTGAGGGTTTGGGTTTTTTTTTTCTGTTTTTCCAGTTTTGTGGGAAGCGGATGGTAATTGTGGTAATTGTTATTAGTCTCAGGCCAGCGGTATAGTTCCCAAGTTGGGTCTCAGTCCCTGGTTCCTCTGAGGTCAGGTTGGAAAGGATGAATCAGAGGTGAGATCCAATGATGCATTAAGAGCTTTCCCGGCAAAAACAGAATTAGAGGAACAAGCAAAACCAAATCCCCTCAGTTAATGTTCTTTCCTGAAGTCCAAGAAAAACCAAGGACTTCACATGAATACATCAGGCTCCCAACTGATCTGCAACTTGAAACAGAAAATAAAGAGCAGTAGGTGCATCACCGTGACATTGTACACTGAAACTGCAAAGCACTGGGCCTGAGCATGTCGCACTTCTTTCTCTCTTTCACCTTCTATCTCTTGGTTCTCTCTGAAACTTAGCTTTACCCCTGTGCAACCACTTCTGTGGACATTCGCATCTTCTGTGTCCTCTTCACTAGGCTCTCATTACCTGTGGGTGCTGTTTGTAGTTGTCTCTCTTGTTCATGCAACTTGTATAATTTCTCTTCTCTTAACCATTGCCCAGTCAATCCTGCTCTGTCTAAGCTCTTTTCCCCTGCTATGGCATTCATCTTCGCATTCCCTGTGCAACTTCTGGTAAATTCTTTTCCAAGTGTGACCAGAAATCCTCCAGATAGTGGTGTGAACCATATCCACAAATGTTTATGGATTATATTAAGCAGGGTCTACATGCAACTTTAACACTAACTTCCCATTGGAGAGAGCAATGTCTATGGAATGCATAAGATTTCTGCATCTGGAAAGCAATTATGTCATGTGTTTAATGTCTCTGTCTGCTTTTATTTGGGGTTTTGTCTTTACTGTAACACCCCTTAGTGCAACATCTGAGCATTTTTATCTTCTTCCTTCTTAATGTGCAGCAGCATCTTTTTTAAGTAAATGCTTATTATTGGTGGAAATGTAGAAAGTGATTACCGACTGACTCAAACAGAAATGAGGACAGAATATGGACAAGAAGGGGTGGGTATTTTCTGCCTTTTTTTTTCACTTGCCATTTAATTAAAATTTTTACAGAAGAATAATTACAGTTTTAATCAATATTAGAAGCTACAATGTCAAGTAAAATGTTAAAACCTCATTGCTAAATAAAATTACCCAAAAAAATCTTTATGGAGAAATATATGTTTGATAGATAGTTATTAATATGACAGCAATGCCACTCAGTATGAACTGTTTACTGTTTCATTTGTGGTAATTAAAACAGAGCAAAATGAAAAAAATGCAAAGAAAGTACAAGAGCAGCAGAGAAATGGGTTTTTTTTGAAGAGCAGTGGGGTGGCATGGAAATTGTGAGGGTCCAGAACTAATGTTCACAGTAGGAAGGAGGGAGCTCACAAGCTTCAGTCAGTATTAAATGTTCATGAGTCAAAAGGTTAGAGGTGGTGGTATAGGACAGGACGTTCTGAAGCACTACAGTAAGGCATTTTTATTGAGGTAAGGTTGCTGCTTCTGTGTTTTAGTAGGATTTGAGACAATGGGATGACATGGCTGTGCTGATGGCCATATTAATGTTTTTGGTATGTTTGGGTTCCACCACTGCACAGCTAGACCCTGTCGTTCAACATCAGAAATTATTTATAAGTGATATATTATTAAGACTGCATTTTTCTGTTCCAAATTAGAAGTTAAGCCTCTCAGTAGAGAAGGGAGATGATGCCCCTTAGAGAGAGCAAGATGATACTGATCACTTTTCTGACACTCCTTTCCCTTGTGAGATGCAGCAGCTCCTGCCAAGCTCAGAAGAGGAGGTGTGAGCCGTACATCTTGCAGCTGCTTCTTGTAAGTGCTTTGGCTCCTAGACCTAGGGAGCTGGTTTGTGGAAAAGAAGGGGACCTAACTGGTGTCTGCAGCTACCTAGTGGGGTGGTTAGAAAGGAGGCAGACAAAGGGACAGAGGTAGCTGTCACAGCTTGCAACATGGGAAATTCTGGTTATATATAAGGAAAAAATTCTTCATATGTAGTCCAGTGGTTAAACACTGGAACCAACTGCCCAGAGAGGTTAGGGAATGTCCATCTTCAAAACTCAGCTGGGCATGATCCTGAGCAGCCTAAACTAACTTTGAAGTCAGCCCTTCTTTCAGGAAGATCTTGGTCAAAATAACCTCAAGAGGTCCCTGCTAACACAAATCATTCTGTAATGCTATAATACTGTCATATATCCTATATAACCCAGGCAACCACTCTGGAATACCTTTAACTGATCTATCAGTTACAGGTAAAAGTAAGGAGGAAAGAGATCAGATTAAAGTGGAAGATGAAGGAAACAACACAGACATGACTTGGGTTCTGAAATGTTCTTCACTGACTTCTCAGAATAGAAGAAATTGGGAATTGACTTCAGCATAAGACATTCTACAGCAGTGCAAATACTTACTGACCGCAGTAATCACGAATTATGACAAAGGATGGCTTTGAACATTGAGCTGTTTTCTATCACAGTAACATAGGTAGAGGGACAGAAGAAAACCATTGGGTTCCTGAAATGAAACATGGCTCAGAGGAGAATACATCCAAAATAAAATCTCAAGCTAAGGATCAAAAATTCTTGTGTGATATCTATGCATACGATTCAAACAGAAGATACTGCCTGCATGTGTTGATGAAAGTAGTTGATGACAGTATTTATTCTGAATTATTTCTGGAGACAAGACTAACAACAGTAACATAAAGATAAGGCTTGGATGATAGGAAAGACCAGGAAACCCTCTCTAACAGGAGGTTTGTGAGGCAACTGAGAATATCACTAAAAATGGACTGGACATGATACCAGCAAAAGTATTGAAGAGATTCATCCTACATTTTTGAGGAGGTATAGGGGATGACCTAAGATGTTTGCTCTATTATTAGAGCAAAAAGTTAATTGTAGAAGCTAAAGAACAGCCTTCAGAAATGTGAGCACATATATGCATCGCATGAATTATGAACTACATTCTGTGAACAAATATAAGCCAAAGGAAAACTGAAAAGTTGGGAAAATTACACTGTTCACATGGGGTATTCATACTTTTTTCTTCCTTTCATGTTTTTTTTTTTCACCTCACATTGCCAGGATCACTGCTTTCTGAATTCGTGATTAGGTGATTTCCTTTTGTAGCTCTTCAAAATCACTATTTTGCTTCATTCTCAATGTTCAAAGTGCAAGACTACAGTTCATTATCTACCTGACTTCTTCCTTACCTGATACAAAGGCAAGAGTAATGAATCTAGCTATGAGATTTGATTTTTCATGTCTATTAACACTTTATTGGCATGTTTCTTTAGTCAATTCTGTTAGAGTGATAGTGCTGGGACTGGATTATAATTAATTGGGGACATTAAAAAAAAAACCACAACAAAACAGAACAGTGTGAGTTAGACATAGAATAAACAGTTTAATAGGAGATGCTTTCTTTAACACCTAACTCCCTACTCACCACCACCACCTCCTTCTATCACATAGGTATTTTCTTTTAGTAAGAGTGTGTGCCTTTTTGTTTTTTTCTTCTTTTGGCAGTGTTTATCTTAGGGCTCTCTGTGTCTACTTGCATCTCACAAACAGTGTAACACAGTTTATAAGGGCTTTGCCATGTAATTGGCCAGTTCGGTATCCTAAATAAGTGAAACTAATTCCCTGGACATATAGATGATGTATAGCATTAGATCCACTTGAGTGGAAAAGATTCATTTGATTATGTTTCTCCCTCCTGCCTGTGAAAAATAGTTCCCTTAAGTTTCTTATCATGTGGCTTAAGTGCTGAGGCTCCTGGTAATTGCCTTGCGGGACTGTTCCTCATCTAAGACACATCTGCATGTCGTGACTCTCCAGCAGTCTACTGAGAATTGCTTTACCCTAATTTCCATCCCCAACTCCTTATTTGTCTCTCAGGCTACTCTAAGCAGTACCTTTCAGCTTTTCATTTCTCCAAGGAAATTCATCAGATGTACTCATGCACAAGGGTAGGAACCAGCCTACTGCTCAGAGAAAGGCATCTCAGAGGCCACTTTTGATGTCTGTTCATGATCCTGTGCAGAGAAACCAGTGTCACTTGGAAGCAGGTGAGGTGGGCAGTGCAGTGGGTGTCAGCTTAGGTCTAGGTTTGGTGTAGATACACTTACAGCATGGGAGAAAGGGGCTATAGCAGGACAACTCTCAGAAAAAGCTGTGAGAGGCTCAGCAGAAGCCTCTGCCTCTCTGTGCTAGTTTGGAAGAACCCAGCATGGGTTTGAACTCTAGGTTTGAAACTGGATCATCTGTTTATCAAGTAAGAGATGAATCCTAGAAGCCTGTTTGTCCTTTCTGCATTTCACACTAGGCACAGGGAGAAAACACCCAGTTTGTGTTTGGCATTTGAAGTGAATGCTTGTGCAGAAGAATGAAGGAGGCTGGAAGAGGTTCTCTGCTACCTTTGGCTCTCATTTCTATTGCATTGCTTCAAGAGGTGCAGAAAATGCTAATCACTGAAGTGAACTGAGAAGTAATAAGTAAGTAATGTTATATAATAGCTGTGCTTAATAAAATGAGAGACATCTGTCAGTTCAAGCTCTGCATTTCCCAAGAAGTTAAGAAATAACTAATATGAAACTGCAGCAGAGGCAGTACAGAAGTCTTCTTTCTGTAGAAAAAGATGTCTGTATTAAAAGCATTTTTTTCCTGAGCTAACATTAGGCTAATTCCCTCCTTTCCATTCCTAATAGATTGAATGCTTGGAGTCAAATGCCACTTGACCTTGTAAAAATCGGATCACCCACTGGAAGAAAAACAAAATCTAACAATACAGAGTCTTTCTGATATAAGTAAATAAGGTTCATTTACCTGCTCCCACTAACCTGATGTACTATCTTGCTACATTCCAGAAGTACTGAAGCAGCCTTTTCTACAACAGCCATTTATCCTGAGAGAGTGCAAGATAGTCAGAGCACTCAATAGCAGCCTCTCCTTCGGCCTGTTCTCAGGGGTTTGAACTGTAGCAATTTGTTTTATGGGACATGGCACCCTCCTGCCTTGCTCATGCAAAGAATCGGCCTTTTGTAATGCCACTCTGTGCGTGCTCAGTACCAGCAGATTGCCTTTCTTGGCACATGCACACGCAAGCATTTCAGAGGGAATGTACGCGCCTCTGTTTTGCCTGACAGATATTTTATTCATGTAGGGCTAATTTGCCTCGTTAGCCATAGGCCCAAGTAAGTGTGATACATAAGAGTCCTGGCTCCAAGTTAACCTGGGGACACTGTTATCCAGAGGCAGCTCCTTGGGGAATATCCTCTCCCCCCCTTTTCCTCTGGGAAACAAGGGGATGCATATTGTACTTCTCCCTGCAGAGGGAAGGGATTACTCCACTCCTTGTGCCCGCTAGCTCCTTTGGCTGGTGCACAGGAGCAGGGAAGAGATGCTCAGGCTGCTCCGCCCGCAGCCTTGCACTGTGAGGCAGGGATATAAGGTGAGGGAAATGATATGTGTGGAGAACTGAAGCAAAGTGGTTATGGTACGTGACCTGCATGAGATGACCCAGCAGCTCTAATTCAGGCCAGTAAAGCACGCTAAGGCTTCAAAGAAGAGTAGTTACAATCAATTACTGCATGTAAGGTCACAAGAGACTGTAATTACCTCTCTGATCTCCTGTATTACAGAGCACACAAGGCATCTATTATAATGATAATAATTATTGTAGTTATTATTACTATTATTTTAGGAAAACCATCCATCTTGATTTTAAGACTTCCAGGCATGAAAAATCCTTGGTAAAGTATTCACGTGGTACATCATTACTCCAACTTGCTTAAACTACCAGTGCTGGTCAGGCTATAAATCCATCTGCTAAATCCAGGAGCCCTCTACTATCAATTTCTGGTCCCCAGTAAGTATTTATAGATTGGGACGAGACCATCCTGTACTTTTGTGTGTGTACCTGTGGTTAAACAATACAGAGTGAAGGTCTTCACTCTATCGTAACAAAGGTCTTGAGCTGATTTGGTGCTGTTTGTAAGGTTTTGCTTTACTGGTGCTGCTTGAAAGTGCCAGATCATAATCCTCCTTTTGTCCTTCGCTTGTCAAAGATCAATGTACAATTTTTCTGTTGAACTGAGGATAACAGTATGCCCTGCTTTCCTAGTTTGGTATAGGATAATACAGAGATCCTCTCTGTGTCTTTGTGCACGAGTATTATAGCATTAGAATGCAGAAGAACTTAGAGGCAAAAGGCAGTAATTAATGTGCCTATAAATTTCCCAGGATGGACTAATGTAAGAAACTTGGTCTTCAAAGTGCCTTTGGTTTAGACCTTGTTTAATCTGTATTTTCTTCCTGCCTGCACTGATATAATTTTAATGGGTAATTACTATACGAAAATATAGCTTCACCTCTGTACAAGATTTATTAACAAATCAAATATCCTATCAGAATGGGAAATGCTGAAAGCATGCACATAAAATATCAAGTTTTTATATATTAGAATTACATTCAGCAACGAAGAATTGTTAGTAAAATGTTTTTGAAACCCAGAATTGTTGGAAAAGTGAATATAACCAAATCACAAAACCATAAAAAAAATCCCAGCCTGGTTTGTCCTAGTGATAGATAGCGTCTTTTTAGTAGGCCACTTCCACACAGCGAAAGGAGGCTCCTGCACTTACCCTGTATATGTATGTGTGTTCATATGTACGTGTCTGTTGGCAACCTTTCTTCCGTAAATTTTGGTCCCATTAACCAATCCCAATCTAATTTGACGGGGGGATAAATGCCGTATATATTGTTACATTCAGTGAACATTAGCAATTGAATAGGAGACAGGGACCTTTTAAGTGCTCCAGCTGAGGGAAAAGTGTAGCGACAGCTCACACCTTATTAGACACCAGATAATACAAAGAAGCAGAAACAGCAACCACATCTTTGGAAAAGCTTCAATTAACGATGAGACATAAATCTGCTGGAAGCAGCACTTGCTTCATCCTGGTGTTCAGAGGACTGCTTAGCGCAGCGCATCCCTCGGGGCTTTGCCAGAGGGGCAGGAAACAGAAGGCGCCCACAGAAATCACACTGCAGTGGAGACGCTGCCGTACTAAGCAAGCACAAGTTGGGTCTCCATATCAGTAAGATCAATTGCAACTGTAACCTCAAATTTCAATAGCGCTATATCTGTTTTCACAGCTATGGAAGAAATACTTCTTCCTTACGGAGAATTTTGCAGAATGTGGGCCACAGCCATTGGCAAAGCTCCCATTGATTCAGGGCCAGAGAAGAAACTTCTTCACACACTGTAGTTAATTACAAGCTGTTTGCATTTTTAACTCATGCTAACAATCCAGCTGGAGGATATAGATTTTTATTATTTACTGCTTTTTTTATCTTAGGTCAGGAAAACTGGTATTAATCCAAAAGAGTCTAAGTGTCTCCTCTGGCAAAAAAAGAAAGGAAAAAAAAGCCATGACACTTAAAAATTCAGAGGAGAGAGAGATTTTATCACGCAGTCACCTCCTGCACTGTAAAAAGTAAATAAGAAAGTGCATGACATCATTTATGAGCTAAGCAAGTGGCAAAATAATGAAATGCCCTTGCTGATGGGAAGCATGAACTGATATATGCCTCAGATATCTGACTCTGTTAATTTAGAAGTTGCTTTCTTCAGCTGAAAAAAATGTTAAAATGCCCAGTGTCTGCATTTTATTTCTGGTGTTCATGAATCAAACCCACACAAAAATGAGGAGATCGAAATGCACCAGACAGATGTAGAACTGAGATGGGGATGATTAATAGTGTTGTGATGAAAAGTAAAATTGTCAAAGACTGCAGTTCATGACTAGTTTTAGATGAACTAAAGACAGGGGGGAATTCACAAAATGATAAAATTTAATTTCAACATGCTTGTGCAAAAGGCTTCAGCTTCTCATTTCACATATTTTCATTTCAAACTGACATAAGCTAAGCAAAATACTCTGCTTTTGTTGGGGGGAGACAAAAAACTGAAACTCCTTCTAGAGCACCTTGTAGTGCTTGCTTGTGTTGAGGAAAAATACCTTTTTTCTTTAGGAGACATCTCTCTTGGAACAGTGTTTCCCTTTTCATCTGTCTAGAGGCCGAGATCTCTAGACCCAGCCAGAAGGTGTTGCAAGTTATAATTGCTGGAATGTCTGTGCTCCTTGGTGCATGACAGCTTTAAAGTGCGATGCTTTGGCTTTATCATAATCAAATGCTATACGAGGAGAGGCTGAGAGAGCTGGGACTGCTCAGCCTGGAGAAGAGAGGGCTCCTGGGGTTCTTATTCATGTGTACAAATACCTGAGGAGGGGGAGGGATAAAGAAGACGAAGCTGGACTCTTCCCAGTGATGCCCACTGACAGGGCAAGAGGCAATAGGCACAAACTGAAATATATAAAATTCTATTTAATGATCAGAAAGACGTTTTTTACTGTGCAGGTGGTCAAACACTGGAACAGGTTGCCCAGAGAAGCTGTGGGGTCTCCATCTGTGGAGATATTCAAAATCCAACGGGACAATCCGTCTCACTGACCCTGCTTGAGCAGGGGCTGGACCAGACAAGCTCCAGAGGTGTCTACCAGCCTCCACCGCGATTCTATGAAATGGCTTCTTCTCTACCAGTAGTTTTCATGAAACTCTGAAAGCTGACACACTGAGTGTCATCCAGTGATCAATTCAAAGGAAATGAATAATCATCGGGACATGTTTCTCAGCAAAGAAAATTATTTCTTAACTTCTAAGCAATCTCTTTTTTGGCAAATTATTTATCTGTCAGCTTGAGAGATAAGATCAGACAATGCCTGTACTTCCCATATGTTTCTTTTGCTGCAGATCATTCAGCCAAAGGTTCCTGAATATCTGAATCTGACTTTTAGATTATTATTTTGAAACACTTCGGACAAAAACATATGAAAGCCAAACTTTTCTGCAGGGTATATAGACCGTTTTCCTACTGCCAGCACCGAAAAGATAAATTAGCTTCACTGCAGAAGAGCAGAAGACATTTTGAAGGTTTTCTAGAGATTATTTTAATTAGCTAACAAACCGAATGGAATACACATATTTCATCGAGATAGCAGAAATGCATTATCTTGAACAATAAGCCCAGCATTTGCATGCAGCTCATGACAGCAAAGAGACTGTGAGTAATACAAGAGATACAGAATTAACAGGAGAGGAGATGCTGAAGGAGGAGAGGGGTGAGGATCCAGATGGAGCTGGCAGGGCAGCGAGGACAATCGACACGATGGTTAAGGACGAAAGGCTACAGAGGCAGCTGCATTCAGCTCAAGCTACCTTTGCCCAAACCTAGATGAACTATGCATGAGGCGCTTCCACTCCTCAAACCACGTAGCTGTGTTAATATGCTGACAGGCACAGTATATTGCTCGGGCACTGTGCCATGCTACGGCAGTCTGCGCTGCTTGGGACCAGAGTTGGCTCTGTGTCCAGTCAGCTCAAAAGCTTGCATAGCTCAAGCAAAGGTCTGTCTGTCCCCACCCACACAGGTATGCCCCGAGGAGCAAATTCCCAGGAGCACCTTAGTTTCTTCCCAATGTGCTCGTGAGTCTATAAGTAGTTCTGAAACAAGCTGAAAGAAGGGAAACAGATTATAAAGTAAAGCAAGTGGGACATAGGAAAATGGAAATGTGAGATAGAAATTATGCTAATAATCATTAAATAGTCTTCTGCTAGGCCTGGCATTGGCTTATAAAGGGGCTGGTACACAAGGCAGAGAGGGACTGCAAGGCTGGGAGAGGTGCGGGGGGAGTGAAGGAGAGAGAAAAAATGGAGAAGAAACAAGATCCCCCTTTGGTACATCAGAAAACTGCTGGATTTGTTCAGCAGTTCATGAAGCCACTGCCTAAGGTTTTGGGGTGATTTGTGCCCTTAGTGAAACTTTGAAAACATAGAGTGTCCTCAAATTATTTGCAAAACCAACTTTTACTCTGAAAGATGACAGAATGATGTGAGAGAGAATTTAAGGTCTGCCCAAAGCAATTAAATTCAAGGAAGTCTTTGCCATTACTGTCACGAGACACATAATTGGTCTTACATAGTGCAGCGTAAGAAACTCCTGGCAACTGACTGTCCCCTCCATTAAAACACAAAGGGATAGGGACCTTTGAACATGCTGAACATAACTAGAGGACATATTTTATGAAAAGGAGCCATTGCTTTCAAAATCAGGACTTAATTATTGATGATAAATTGGTTTACTAGAATAAAGAACGACTAATCTGTGATTTTAGTAAATAGATACATTGTGACTCAAAAACAGTTGACCACCACTAAAACATCCGTAAGTCATTGCTTTTGTATTGCTGTGTAAGGACCTGCCTTTGGTTTTCTTTTTTTTTGGATTTACATTCTCGATTAGCCTCCTGTATTACAACAGCATCAATCAAGCTGACCCAATTCAATTCAGTATGAAATGTGAAATCTATTTCCCCAATAATTATTGACTGTAGCTATTTACATTATGAAATCCATATTCCTACCTACTCGCTGACAAGACATTCACCCCCCCTCCCTTTTTCTTCTTTTTAGTTCCATATACTTTCTCTGACAAAAGAAGAATGAAAAACATTTTTCTTATTTTTCCCCTTCTGTTCACCAAGATAAAATAGTAAGATGCACAGGTAACTGTGAATGCTTAAAATACCTTCATTAAAACAGGAACTAATCCAAACATTGTCCTATATAAATGACAGTAAACATCTTGGATGAACACAGCAATTAGCTTGGGGATCCCATGAGGGAGGCTTCAGCTCAAGGTAAAGAGAGATGCTCTCTCCCTTGGAGCTGTGACAGATTCACGTCCTGTGGCGTTTGGATACAGACCTCCTTACCTGCACCACATTGGTTCATCCTGCGTGTAAATAAATGACTGTAGTTATTTATGTAAGCTTGTTGTTATGTCCTAGCACTTTCAAATGGGATGTGGGGCATTTCCAGTGAAGGATTCTTAAATATTGTACAAACTTTCCATGTCGGTCCTCCATGGCCTGGATTCTAGCCTTCACCCTTGGAAAAAAAAAGCCACTAAAAACTGTTCTGTTTACTGTGGTTAAGACTGTGATTTTGAGCCACAGCCTTGAGCTATTACCACTGTGCTGCGGAGCATCCCCAGGAGCTGTTTATCTCTCCGAGTCACAACTCCTTTCCTTTCATCTTGCTCTGTGCAGGAGCAGTAACTTATTACTGGCCTCAAATTTTATCTCAGGCTACCTCAGCC
This sequence comes from Aptenodytes forsteri, assembly GCF_000699145.1. Classification (NCBI taxonomy): domain Eukaryota; kingdom Metazoa; phylum Chordata; class Aves; order Sphenisciformes; family Spheniscidae; genus Aptenodytes; species Aptenodytes forsteri. The sequence goes on from NW_008795524.1 coordinate 401,814, forward strand.
ACCCAGCTGAATGGTAGGCTTAATCCCGTCTGAATGGGAGGGGACATATAAAATAACTGCCTTTTTATTCCTACGCACTGGACCCAGAACCAGATAATATGTAGGACAGCCAAAGAGGAGGAACCAGTTCTTTGCTGGGCTGCAGAGCACGCACCACAGGCATGTCCATTGATAGACGAGATTTGGGCTCTCAGATGAAATTGTATAAATGAGACCTCTATGGATATTTAAGAGTCTCTGTGAGAACAGAAATAAATTCCATTATCCAGGCTCACGCGTGCACTCCGGGAGCTGCGGTAGTGCCACGTGTCAGCTGCCACCAAGGCAGGGGTGTTCAAGTGGTTCTGTATGTGTGCGTGCATACGTGAGGCTTATGAAGGACTGTGGAGCTGGCATCAAAGTGTAAAGCAAGAATAGCACAAGCAGAAATAATGTATGACCCTGAACCACCCCAGACGTGAAGACAAATGGGAGTTGTCTGGATAGAGAAAGATTGACAGCTCTTTGAATCCGAGCACTAAATAAAGACAACCTCCTAGAAGGACTCTGGTTCCAGAAATCAATGCAAAGATTTATTCAGCCCAGTATGTGGCATTTTTCTCCCCTTCTCAGGCAGACTAATTTTACCTAGAAACTTGCTGTCTGCATTACATCTCCTCTTCTTTTTCCTGCAGATGATAAGGCATTGTCCAAAACTGACTTAGCAACAGCAATAAGAGAGGTGGATTGTCACTTTAGGTTACTCAGACAGTGGTTAAAGTTAATAAAGGTTCAGGCTGCTTCTTTGTGCTGCAAATGCTGCGTGACAGACCAGCCTGCTGAGGAGCCCAGTTGGAGGTGCTGGGCCCCAGATCACTCCTCGGATGCCAGGATGGTGGCTGCAGCATTCATTTTCTTATGAAGACATCTGACATTTGCTTCTCTCCATACTTCTCTATCCCTGCTGGAGAGCTGAAAGTGTAACCTCAGCACAGTCAATGTTCTTCTCTCGCACACCAGGAGAAGAAATACCATTAGCGTGTGAATGATGTATGAGGTGAAAGGTTCCTGTACCCCTCCCTTTTTATTCAGGGGTTGACCGCGAGCTGTTCCCTCTCTCCTTCCCTCCCACAGTCCATCATGGATCTAAAGCTTTGACCCTCGCTCTCTGCAATGCACTTCTCCTATGCGCAACTGCTTCCAAGCAGGGGCTGCAGAACTAGGCATCAGGCAGCAGCATATGACAAATGATGCTCTTTCTGTAGACTGTGCAAAGCTGGAGGTCAAACACACTATTAATAATTCTCTGACTTTTTAAAAGCTGTATTTCCTCCATTTGTTGGCAACATGATTTGAAAGGTCTGTACAAGCCACTTAAAACAGCAGCTGAACAGAGGCATTTCAGCACTGTCCAATATTGATTTTTGCCTCTAACTCGCCTCTTTGCTAAGACTGGTTTCAATATCCCGTGAAGTTTAAGTGAAGATATTTCCCATCTCAATAGCCGTGCATTGTCATTTGATACCATAGATAAGCCAGTAGCATTTTCCTTAGTAACATGGTTTGGCTCAAAGAGCAAGAGTGCCACAAAATCTCCATCCTGGACCACTGCTGCCCGCATCGAAGAAAGGCTGAGTGAGGAACGAATGGAGGTGGGCTGGAGTGGGGAACCCAGTCACCAGGCTGCTCACCAAGCTCAACCTGTAGCAAAAAAAAAATGAACACAGTATGGAGCTGGTACAGCAGATTATTTCTGCCTCCAGACAAGGGGTCCCAAGGAACAAGAAACTTCAGTAAATGCAAAGCACTAGTTGGTGCACTCCCATGAAACAGAACTTTAAAGGAAAAAGACATTCAGGAAATTTAGCAAATCCTTAACTGAAATTAAGGAAACAAGTTAAGCATATGTGAAATGTGAAAATGTGAAAGAAAAATAAGCATCAAACATTGGTCTGGCTAATCATGAGAGTGGCCTAAACTTTAAGAAATTTCCCCACTGGAGAAATTAGGACATATATTTAATAATTATTTTTTTTTTTTTGGGGGACAACAGGCAAGGACAGCAAGTGAGATCCTGCTAGAAGAGAAAAAAAGGTCATGAGGAAGTGCTCTATATTTATACTAGAAAGAAAAAAGACAAAGAAAGAACGGGTTTTCTGCTTTGTGGGGAGGGAGAGGAGCAAAATTGGAAATGATGCTGAGAAGGCTGAAGTGCTTCAGCCTATTATTTTTTCTTTACCTCATTAAAAAATCTAAAACAATTCAGACTATCCATAGACTTTAGAACTTATTAAGAACTTAGGCTGGTAGAGAGCAGAAAAAGAGGCTACAAAGATACATTATATATCTTCAAATCATTTTATAAAGCTTTATAAAATTCACCCCAGAGTGCTCAGGGAATTGAGTAATTTGTGGGGAACAGGCAAGGACAGCAAGTGAGATCCTGCTAGAAGAGAAAAAAAGGTCATGAGGAAGTGCTCTATATTTATACTAGAAAGAAAAAAGACAAAGAAAGAACGGGTTTTCTGCTTTGTGGGGAGGGAGAGGAGCAAAATTGGAAATGATGCTGAGAAGGCTGAAGTGCTTCAGCCTATTATTTTTTCTTTACCTCATTAAAAAATCTAAAACAATTCAGACTATCCATAGACTTTAGAACTTATTAAGAACTTAGGCTGGTAGAGAGCAGAAAAAGAGGCTACAAAGATACATTATATATCTTCAAATCATTTTATAAAGCTTTATAAAATTCACCCCAGAGTGCTCAGGGAATTGAGTAAAGCAATTTCACAGCCATGAGCAATTATCTTTGAGGACTGATGGACGGTGAATGAAGTTCCAGAAGACTGGAAAATGACCTCTCAAGAGCTCTTCCAGCCATGGTTACCATTCCTGTAAGGAGGGAAAAACAAAGGTAAGACTGTGACTTATTGATCCATAGTTCCTTCTTTGGGAAGCCACAGCAGCAAAGCAACTACTTGATATTCTCACTATAGGCAAAGCGTAAAGTTTTGAGACCATGAGGTCAGGCTGGATCAAATCAAAGGTCCACCTATCACAAAATTGTCTCAGATAGTAGCCTGCAGCAGATACTGCTGTATCTAAAACAAAGTGTAGGGCAAGCATGCACCAGCATACTGTCTCAGCTCTTAGCAATCAGAAGCTTAGGGACTTACAGAGCTAGAGACTTGGCATCTTTCTGTTAATAGCCCTTCGTGACCCTTAACAGCCCATAACAATTACTAATCAAGAGATCTTGAAAGTACTGTCTTTATTACATGAAATCAGAAGATAACACATAGAAACTGAAAATACTCACGTACTTTCTACTACTCTGCCTTTCAGTGAATATTTTTTTGTTCCCAGCTTGGACATATTGTTATCAAGTATACATTCATTTCATGAACAGCTAGTCCTTGAGACAAGCAGTACCAAAATGTCAGGATAGCTACTTGATACTATTTACATTCGAGCACAGTTACTCTGGCTAGTTTGTCAGAAGCTGCTTCAGGTTAGAGTTGAACCAAATTTATTTTAAGCTGTAAAGAGACAAAAGACAATCTCCTGTAGATGGATACACTGCAGTTGGAGAATAGTGATTAAAGGACTTTATTTACATTTCTAGCTGATCAACATCTTTTAGATACTTCTAATGGGAAGAATTGATTTTTTTCCTCTACAGAAGGGACTTAATCAATTTTGCTTCTGGAAATGTTTTATTCAACAATAGCTAAATTTCCCTGTGTACACATCTGTCAAAGCAGAGACTATTATTGGAAAAGAGAAGCCTTTTGTGCTGATATAAAGATATCTGTTTTATTATTTCAACAGAAGCCTATTGATTTTTTTAAACCTTAAAAAAAAGCTTACTATAATACAGATGCCTTAAATGTGCAAAATCTTCCCCAAATTCCTGCAAATATTAGCAAAATTTAGTTTGGGTTGACTTTGCTAGGAATTTTAAAAATTGTTTTGTACTTGAAATTAAACTTTAATGGCACTCTTCAGGAAAAAAAAATATTTGCCATCCCTTTTGTATTCATTTATTCTAGACACTTTGTAATAATTAAGCTCTTTCTGCAGTGCTGGACTGTGACTTAAGAGGCCTTGGTTTCTGTCCTCAGCTCTCCAACTGGCTCTCTGGGCAAAGGAGATGAGTCACTTCATTTGTAAAATGGGGGCAGTATATGTTCTATACAGTGCTTTGATATCTATGTGCAGGGGGCTTTTTGTAAACATCATGTATCATGCCCCACGATACCTCACTTCTCAAGCAGTTGCATATATGCAGACGGAAGCACTTTCAGTGCTGGTCTGTGGGTTATACACTGGATGCAGGTGAATAAAAAATACATGTGTTTGTTAGATTGCAATGCCCTTATTCACAGCGATGACCAAATGCCTGTGAAGTGCAACTCAGTTAATGGTAATACCCCAGTATTTTTACCATACGTAAAGGTGAACAAATCTGCACATAAATGAGCCAAAAACTCTTTACGAGTCTTTAATACAGCAAGTCTGCAGAAGTATTTTAACTGTGGATTTGTACTGAAAATCTAATAAAAACATGCATGGTTTGGCTGAGTTTCTACAGCGGACACCGCATTTACATTTACACAAATATTAACCAGATTCATTTCAAAAAAGAGGTTCTTGTCTTGTCTGCTTTTAAGCAAATTTATAACAGCCACAATTTAATTTAAACTGATAAGAAAATCAGAGAAGCCTCACCTCCCTGCAGTCTACAGGACTCTTGACCTTGCCAGGACTTATAAACATGGGGGAAAAAAGTCCCTGTGAATACAGTACATGATGATGAATCCTTCAAAATTTAAAAAGATAAGATTAAAAAGAATTCTGTAAAAAAGATGATGAAATCCTTCAAATTTAAAAAGATAAGATTAAGAAGAATTCTGTAAAAAAGAGTAACAATGAATTTAGTGTTTGCTTTCAGTTAGAAAGCCTCCCAGATCTTTAAGCTGATGGATTGTCATATCTATAAATACACCTACTCTCTTAACCTCTTACTAACCATTGGTCGCACACCATAGGCTACATCTGGCACCAATGCAATGTTACTGCAGCCAATTCGGTCACCTCAGGGACACATTTATTACTGCTATAGCAGTATCAGCCTGAAACCTGAATTGCGAATCGGCGCACTGTTGTACCCGGTACTGTGGAAACTGGTAATAACAGCAGACAGCCCCTGCTGAGGCCTGGATCCACCCCCACCACAGCACCCCCACCCACGCTTTGATTCACGTGACAGCGGCAGGAAAGGGTCTGATCCTGTCACCCTGGCATGAAAAGTAATGTTACAAGGCATAACCTGCATGGCATACCTTCGTATCGCATCTGGGGGGGAGTAGGGGTTGTCAGAGGTGGCAAGGTGCTTAGCTGACATGCACTGGGCATCTGGGAGAAACAAAAAACGCAAGCCAGGAGCAAACCCTGGCTCCCTGGAGGTCCTGCTCAGTTGCTGGCCCCGGTTCCTGCTGGCCCCGCACCAGCACCCCCCCATCGCTGCATCACTCTGGTACAGCCATGGCATGCTAGTGTCCCTTCTGGAAGGGGGAGGTGAATCTGCCATGTCTTCCCTGGGGCGAGCCGAGATGGCCATGCCCGGCCCGCAGCCCTCCAGGAGTACTGCTCCTGCCTCTCCCTGCACCACCCGCTGCCACCGGTGCTCCCTGGGAGCCCCACGTCCACCAACTGCCACTGTCGCCAGCACTGGGCCCAGCACCAGCTGCTGTCCAGCCCTGACCGCAGCAAAGCCAGGCCAGGGCAAGGACATGGGTGGTTACTCACATGGTTATGGCGGGCAGGGGCTCGGCCCTCGGCCCCAGCACCAGCTGCTGTCCAGCCCTGACCGCAGCAAAGCCAGGCCAGGGCAAGGACATGGTACCAAAGTGGTTACTCACATGGTTATGGCGGGCAGGGGCTCGACACCCACCTCCCTCCACAGCACCTCCCTGGCCTCACGCAGCTCCGGCTTGTCCCACGCTCCATCTTTTGACTTTAATTTTTTTGTTGTACAGAGTTAGGTGGGACACCGGCATAGCAGAGTTTTAAAGCCTGCATTGTCTGGCAGTTTCTGACTGGGAAGTACCGGCCGGCAGGGACATGGTCGCCAGGTGAGCTCGGGACAATCTTGGTGCACTGGTGCAGCCGGATCTGGCGCTGCCTCTCGCCAGGCGGCCCTACTGCCCGCGTTGGCCCTGCCACGGCTCCCGGCATCTGAGGACGAGGGGCTGCGACCATGGCACAGAGGGGAAGAGTCAACCACTGCCACCGGTCATTCAGCGAGGAGCAAAGAGGACCATGACGACAGCGCTCAGCTTTATAGACTTTTATTTTTCAATCTGTACAGAACGCTGTTGCTATTATAATAAGGCATCAAATGCACTATTGAAGAGCTCACGATGAACTGTGACATTTCACCCTGTTGTGGGTCAAAAAGGAGTTTTGCAAGATTAAATCATTTGCTTTCCCAGTTGGTAAACTTTATATTTATTACAGACAGATTTTTAAAAGAATTACAAAGATTAAAAAACTGTAAACATATCAAAACCAGCAACAACCCAGCATAGCTTCTTAGGAGAGAGTCTCAGGCATTTCTGCTGCGGGGCTGGCTTCGGGCTGGCAGTGAGAAGGCAAGGTCGGCTGCACCTGGGAGCCATTCTGGGTGCCCACAGCCCCAGTGGGGCTGGGACCGTGCGGCGACGGGCCTCCTTTTTGGTGAGAGTCCCCAGCAGGTGCCAGGCAGTTCCCAAATGGCCAGCCTCGGCCACACACGTCTAATCGAGAAAAAGAAACTGAGAAAACGGGTTATCGAGGAGCTGTTTGAACAGTGGGGAGCCAGCCGCAGGCTGCCGGCGCCTTGCCGCAGCGTGGGGGAGCACGGGCGCCTCCGGCCCAGCTGCAGGCCTCCGGGTCCCTCCGGCAGGAAGGCAGAGGCCAGGGCAGGGCCCGGCCGGCGGACATGTCATGAGGTAGAAAATGGGAAAGTGTCACGTTTCGCTGTTAGGGTCGGTCAGACATAAACTGACTGACGGCACAAATCCCGATATGTTTCCCGGGGTACTCCAGGGGGCACCTAAAACTCACCTGGTACACCCCAAAATTTAGATCCCCAAAGAAGAAAGCTCTCCAATGATCCATGTGACAACTTTACCCCAGGCAACGAAAAAAAACCCAACAATTTTTCTCACACTTGTACCCTTAAAGCATTTAATTTTTGAGCAGGGGAAATCAAATTGTGAGGGTGCACGAGAGGGCAATTAATTTCCCTTGGCCTCAGCCTTTGGTACCGCCTCATGCAAGGTGAACGATGCGAAGGCTCGTCCACCGGGCAGCGGGCTAATACATTCATTTTCCACCATCAGCCACCAGACAGCAAGTGTTTTGGTCTCTGTCACACCACACAGCACGAGAACCTGAGAGTCCAGAGGTTTTATATCGCACCACCAACCCACACAGTCCTGTAATTTGTAAAGGTGTCTTGTTGGGTGATCAGAGAAATGTCCTGAGAGTTTTTATCTGCTAAACTCCTGCACTCTGGAGGCCTTCCTTCACCTCTTTCATAGCGCACGCTAACACCAAAATAAAGAAACTGTTAGTCCTGTTACTTAAATTTTCTTACTCCTCACACTTCTGCAGTGTATATTTAGATTATTAGGTTGATTTAAGTTTCCTTAAAATGCTCAGGGAAAATTTGAGGGTTCATTTAAGTATTGCAGGCTCATGATCCTTGACAGGCATTTTACAAAGTGTCAGAAAACTTCTCATTTGATAATAACATACTGACAGTCAGGGGAGCGTTCCCTTTTCTAGTGCTAATAATCAGCATTAAGGCATGCCATGGTTCCTACAAGAAATCTGTGATCCTTACAGCTTTAGCTGTCATCTTTCTGCAATAATGGAATGTACTCCAATTTTATGCACATGTATCATTAAAAAATAAAAATAATGGCTCTCAAAACCACCAGCCTCAGTTTTAGAGCTTCTGTCGCGTAGGTGAGTACAGCGATTCCCGTTAGGGGCCCAGGCTGGTGAAAGGGTTTTCATCCCCCACGACATCTGTCCCCTGCCCCACACCGTCTTGCTGCCTCCGGCTCAGCACCGTTTGCCCTCTCACTTGGCACGGCTTTCCCTGGACTCCTGAAGGCCATGGCCAGCCTCTTCCCGTCCTCGGGGCAGGACGGGAGGCAGCACTGTCCCCACCGCCCCACCTCAAGCCGTGTGTCAGGCCCGGCAGGCAGTGTCCATGTACCCACCAGCAGGCATAGGCCAGCTAAGGAGGAGCCTTCCTCCTCCGTGTCCTGCTTCTTAGGCTATTTCCTTCCTCGCTCTCACCAATCACAACAGGCTGAAGGCTTCTCCTTACATCTGGAAGCTATTCCATTTATTTACCCTAGAAATTCAATCCTGAATCCCTGATGACACATCCAGAGGGATGTAAGCTCTCCAAAGACGAGTGCAGAGATGCTGGCCACTGTTGAGTTCCTGCCTGCGAACACACTCCATATCATGACATAAACTGGCAAAATCATCTATTAGGCAGCAGCACCACCTAATAAGGCTGCTCATTTAATTACTAAATAACACTGAACTAAAGCGGCGGTTAGAGCAGTTAACATCTGAAGCAGCATCTCTTTTGCAGGGCTGACGTTAAAGCCTGGGTACCACACCATGCTATTTACAGTGACCAAAGGCATGAACCTGGAGCGGCGCAGCTCCTCAGGCCCTCGGTCAAAGGCACCCGCACCAGCACCCTTGGCTTGCAAGCAGGAGGGACTGAACTAGGTGAGTGCCCAACTCAGGTGCTGCACGTGTCTCCTGACATGAACAGCCAAAGAAGAAGGAATGAGGAACCAGGTGGCAAAATAGCATTCAGTCTCTCTGCGTGAGGACCCCACGTTTCCACCTGCCACTTGTTATTCTGAACCTTGTGCTGCCACATATTCCTGGGTAAAGGGGGCATAAAGGTCTCTTCCCCCCTTCCCAAAACAACTCTTCTCAGGTATGTCACAGTGGGAAAAAAAGTATCATTTTAAAAATATTTGATATTCCTGATATTTGAGACTTAACTCACGACTGACAAGGCTGTGACAGTGAATCGTATGTTTCTACTAAGACTCTGCAGTCAGGGACTGTACAGACAGAGCTCTTCACTCACGTTTGGCTTTGGCAGGGACACAGAGATATATATATTAACATACATATATATGTTAACAGGACATATATATATATATAAACCACTGTTCAGTAAGAACTGACAGCGGTGCATTCAACAATCTTTGTTGGTTTTCTCAGCACTGCAAGAACACAACTTTAATGTTCCACAGAAACTGGCTGACAATAAACTAAATAGCATCAGTGGTACAGGTTTTTGGCTACTGTGCCACAGAACTGTGATTAATAACAACATGTACCCTTGATCATCCCCTAGGTTAAGCAAGTCCCGTATCAGCCAGTAAACTGCCTGATATTTAACCTTTGTATTTCCTGACAATTTATTTTTTACAAATAAATTGGTTTTTATTGAATGAGCCCCAGAAAGCTCCTTCCTGACCTTTCCTTGCTGGTTATGAGAAGGCTGACAGCCTAGTGACATAAAACTGAAGTTTCAAAAGGACTAGCAAGATGCAGACAGCCCCAGTATAAGCAAAGCCCTGCAGCTGAGCTTGAATTTCTTCCGGCATCCGTACTGAAGGAGAACTGTTCAGTCTCAGCATCCCTATGCTTTTTCACTCTTTGGGTCTTTTGAGACTCTAAACAAGAGGTCAGTTAATTCAAGTTATGGCAGTTTTCATACAAAGACATCTGTCCACCAGGAACTAAACTTCTTTTATATGGGTCACTATAGCTATCAGAAGTTAATGACTATCATTCATTGCTAATCTGAACTGAAATGGAGCCACTGACCTCAAGCTGAAAGAGCCTTTTGTCTCCTACCAATACCATGAGCCATATGGTTCCCTGCCCTTTGCCTCTTATTTTCTATTTTAAATAATCATCACTAATTGTACAATTGTTTGAAAATATGGGAGGTTTGTGGCAAGTCATGACCAAGCGGTGTTCTTTTTTCCCTTAGCTCTCACTCAATAGAAGAGAAGGGATCAGCTTAAAATTAAAGGATAAAAAAGCATCTCTCTTAATTAAATATTAGCCCTGCTATTTGATTATTGGTCCTGCTTCTTAACAGGCTACCAAGTAGACTGTTAATAATCCTGCAGGCTGCAATAATTAACAGCTTCCAAAGTGTCAAAGTCATTCCGGTTCTATATGGGAGTAATAAGAAAATTATATAGGCAGGACACCAATGGACTGTTTTACATTGGGATAAACGAGTATCTGAGGAACCTACTTATCACAAATCTCTTTTTATTCAGTGGTTCTCATTATTTTCTATCAGTTGCATTTTCTCTGGCACGTTTTCCCTTTACAACAACTGCTCATATACTGCAAACATTCGATTATAGAGCTTAAGAAAAAACCATTCTTGTCGGACAAATAAACTGCATCACCAGCTATCTTTAGCCGCATCTGTTTTCTTTAATGAAACATATTTTCCTGTAGAAACACTACCTTAAAAATCATGACCACACTAATTATCTATGGCAAGCACATCTTCCTCAACTAATGACAGCTCGAGCATATTATCGTTTGCACCAGACTTCATTCTGAAATTGAAAGACCCATAGAGCTTCGCAGACTCCTTGGAGGACGCAAACCTGCTCCTCCGGTACAGCTCCCCTTTCCACATGGACATCATCAGCAGGCTGGAGAGCACCACTCCCCCCAGGGTTAAGAGACACAGCCCGGCGATAACACAGCGGTCCAAGTGAGCCCCGATCCTAGCGCTCTCATTCTCCAGCCTCTCCATCTCCCGGGCAGCCACAGTGTTGGGATCCACAGTCACATCTCTGGGTACCACGTAGGAAATGATCACCAGCAAAATGCCACTCACCAGGAACAAAATGGCACTAATGAACCCATAGTCCACAGATTTCCCGGCCGCCACCTCCGAGGCAGCATCGTCCTCCTCAGAGACCAGGGAAGGAGAATCGTGCACCCACTCAGGTGGCAGCTCCCTGCAGGAACGCTGCTGCAGAGGGGCATCCTGGCAGCGGCCGCCTGTAGGACTGGGGGTACTTCTTGCATGCTCCAGGTTTACATTTTCATCCACGTAGGTGAATGATGTCTCGAGTTCCTGGGCACAGCAGCAGGCTTTCTTCTTCCCTCCGTCTTCTTCCCCGGGCAAGTGCTCAGGTGGGTGGCAGGGCTGGGAGGTGCCTGGGGGTGCAGGGTGCTCCTGGGGAAAGGTGCTCGGGGGGGTCTCAGCCACAGGGCCCCTCTGCAAGGGCTTGCAATGCCTTTCGCAGTGCAGGGCTGCCACGGCAGCGGCTGCTCTGGGGTCCACTTCACCCCCCTCAGGCTGCTGCTGCTGCTCATAGGGGGGGGATGGCAGGCTCCAGCCGGCAGCGGTGCCCAGGGGCATCTGCCTGCTCTCCTCGGCCAGGTAGAGAAGCTCCATGCAAGCCATCGACCTCGTCCTGGGCTACTGCATCCTTCAGCAAACGCTGCCCCTGACCCGCTGAAGCGGCTTCACGGCACCAGAGCTGCTGTATCTCAGAAATCTTCTACTCTTTCACCAATGTTTTGTTAGGGACATGGCTTGTGTCAGCTGTTAAATGATTAAACAAATCCTCTCTGACATTCATTTCTTTTCGGTCTGCAAATGAAATAGCAGAGGGGAAAAAAACAACAACAAAACCAAACCCGACAACCTCATGATGATACATTAATAAACCAAAGAGAAGATAACGCAAATGTAATACATCAGTGTTCCTCTCAACTGCTCGAGGGGAGATGGCAAACTCGATTGTTTTAACCACGCATTTAAAACGGCAATCCTCTTGCAGATCCAAAATCTATTAGGGAGTCTAATCAACCTTTGACACCAGTATCCAATTAAGGCAGTAAATCATCTACAGAGCACAGGATAACCAGAATAACTGTGTAAAATATCAGAGAAAAGAGACATCTATTCTTTTAGAAGCAAGTAATGTTCCCCCACCCCCTTCCACATAAAGAATTTTAAACTCAGATTCACAGACTAATTAGAAAGAAACACACAAATCCCATGTAGCTCAATAATCCAGGATCTGTATTCTCTGGTGGAAATCTGATAATCCTATGGGAAAAGCAGTGCTTTCCTATAGCAGATCTCCAGTTTGATTAAGAGCTTTCGGAATGAAATTATGCCTCAAAGACTGATGACTCAAAGACGGATATTACTTCTCATCTGCAATTAATTCGTTATTACCCCCTTCTTCTGCGCGCCATCCCCCCTCGAGGCCGAATGCCCGGTGTCATTAGGAAAAGCCTGCAGCCCAATAAATGTGTTGCATCCGTAGAAAACACATGTGCGCCTATAGCATATACGTGATCGATAACAGACGCTGCTCACTCACGCGCTTCCCGGGACCTCAGCGGGAACCGGCCACGCTAGGAAATGCGATCCCCGCCGGCGCGGGGAGTAGCTGGATCCACACGCAACT
>NW_008795524.1:414801-435430 GCF_000699145.1 Aptenodytes forsteri
CTGCCCGCGCCACCGCCCCCCCGGGCGGCTGCCGGCGCGGGGCCGGTCCCGCTGCCAGGGTTCAAACCTCACCGGTCAGCCCCCTCCGAGCCCCAGATTCCCGAGATGGGTTTGGAGAGGAGCTTCAATAAAGCGAGCCTTGAGGTTGCTCTGGTGCGTGTGTCCAGTTCGATCATCGCCCAGGCTTTTTTTCCATAATCACGAGAGCTCACGACTTACTCCATGGAAAGATGAAATCAGATTCTCAAATGATCGCAGCATTCCCAGAGCTGAGACTTCAAGAAATGTGCTCACTGCAGGAGACGTACGGGAAAATCTCAGGAGCTCACTCCGTGTTGGCAGACTCTCCGCACACTTTCTCTGGCAGGCACAAATGACTTAAAAAAAAGACTGTTGCCAAAAATACATAATAAAATGAATGACCAGTTGGTAGGAACCTTCACTGACTTCTCTTGCCAGTGCTTTCTCTGAAGTGATAAACTAGGATGTGAAAATAAATTGTGGAGGAGGAAGAACTGAAGATTTATCATAGATGGATACTGTGCTGCTGGGGAGAGACCAGGCTCTGGGACGCAAAGAGCATGGAGGGAGGGACCTTTGTCGTGGAGCTGAAATGAGGATGCCCATAGGAAGCAGAAGTGAGCAGCACCTGCCCGCATGGCTGTCAGGCGGGAAAGCAGGGGCACAAGAGGGAAGGTGAGCTGGGAAGGAACCAAATGAGGCAGAAGGCAGAAGGACAGACTGTCTGAAGGAGATGTCCTGCCATCAGAGGACAGGGCGATTCTGTGTAAGGACTCTTTGCCAGTTCTGAAACACTGCATTAGGCAAACAATTCAAAGTTTTGAAGACAAATCCTGCTGAGACCTGAAAGACCCAGCACAGAAGATTCAAATCTTTGTGGCAATAACTCCCATGAATACCAAAATTACTTGCCAGGACACGGCAATACTAGGGGACTCCCAGTGCCCAGCTCACAGATTGCTCAGTGCTGTGGGCTGGTTTGGAGCACCATTTCGAAGCAGCTCCAGGCAGCGTTTCTATTAGCAGAGTGCAGTTTCAATGCATTGAATGGTGTATTATTCACCCTTTGAAGAAAAATTGTAAGGAGAAAATTATGGAGCGAGGAAAACAGCACAGACTGTCCTTGGAGCTCTTTGTAACGATGCCCTCTTTGAAATAAATATAAGGAGCAAATAAAACCTAATCAAAGAAACAAAAAAAAAGCCTATCTGTAAATTGTTCAAATACTTTAAAGCAAAAACAAAGACAGAAACTAACTCTCTTTAAGGCTATTGCACATTTCCATTTGGGAAGCAGCAGGACGGGAACATACAGATATTGGCCGCTGGCACCGCAAGCTGCACCTGCCACATCCAATAGTCAAGTCTTAATTAAGTGACTGACAGGACAAAATGTGGTGTTCAGCCTCGGCAATGCAGCCTGGAAGAAAGCAAGCACCTCTCCAGGGACCCAGCACAATCCACCAAGGCCTTGGGTGGGCAGTATCTTTCCGATAGCTGATACAAAGGCAGGAAATTGTTGTCAGTGCACAGCAGATGGCCATGTCATTGATCTTTCAAAACCCAGGAGCTACAGCACTTATTCTTGAGTGCTTGCGAGAACCTTAGTTACTTGTTATTTAACAACGCACAAACGTCTTGCTGCTCTGCCACCCACTCTCCTCCCCATTAAGTGCCAGCTTGTGTTGGGCATGTATATTTATTTGTTGCTAATAATTACAATTCCACAAAGTAAGGAGCAAACAGAGAGGGACCCATGACTCTGTCAAGCCAGATGTTGTCTATTCTTATATGCCTTCCCAGGGGATGCTGTCCCTCTTTTGCCTCCTACGGTGCACAGACTCTTACAGCGAAATCATTGTCTAGTCACAATCCATAATACTGACGTTTCTTTGTCTTACTTTGGATGCAAAGAGTTAACAGCATTTTTGTTTAAAGAATGTAAGTGATTGTTGCCAATGCTCTGAGGTGTGGAGGTGGTGAAATGAATGCATAGCAACACATACTCTGCAAACACAAATACAGCTGGTGAAAAGATTAATCAAGCAAGGGCAGGAAGTAAGAACATTTGTCACAGAAAAAAATGGCTACGTAGAGCTAAAAAACAGAGTGATGGACACACAATGGGACAGGAATAAAAGAATAGAGTAGACTGTCAGGGTTGATGAGCCTTGTTCTCCCTGCTGCAGCCTACCCCATCATACAGTCCTTTCAGAGACTGAACAAGACTATAACAGTGACACAGTGATAAATTGGATGTGACAGTAGACTGATAAAGGTGTCTCAGTTGGGATATATGGGATTAAATCTAAACCATGCTCTAGACCTGCTTGGAAGCTCTCTTCCAGTTGACCCAACTATAAACGAGCATCTGAACTAGATGTGTTTGGCTTTTCTGTTCTCGGTAAGCTATGCTGAGTGTAAGACTGGAAGGAGGCTTGTGAAATCTAAAAGCGGTTTCAATCTATCTAACTATGCTTGCATTTGGAGCCCTGCTGAGGGCTTGGCCTGCCCTGAAAACATCCAGGCAAAACTGGAACCAGTTTTCTGAATGGTGCATCCCATCATGGGCTGATGAAGGATGGGTTTAGAAATATTCTGCTTGCTCTTACCAGTCCAGGAAATTTTCCAGTGCTGGATGGGATCCTCAGTGGAGCATCCCCCTAAACATTTTTATTCTTTTAATTCCTTTCAGCTTAATAACTTGTACACAGAGTCCTTTAGTGATCTTGTGTTCACAGAATCTTCAATTCCTCGCCCCGCATGGTCACGGGACCTTGGGTTTCCAGCAGTCCCTGTGCAAGTGTTGCAAGACTGCATAGCTTCTAAGATAAAGGTGCACTCCGGCCGGTGTGGCTCAGAGCATAATATATTCAGACAAGTCTAGGGACACTATTGCATAAAGTTCCCATTTCCACTCAAATAGATCATATTGCTGAGTAAAGTAAATTGGCTAGGGAGCCAATAACAAGGGGCTGCAGTAAAATTTAAAACCTATTAAAGAAATATATAGACCTGTGTACAGGTCTGTGAAAAATAACAAAGGTAATAGAAGTGAATGAAGAGGCAAAGCTAAGCTTTTATATAAAGTGCAAAAGAAAGAAGTGATATATTTTTTTGTTTAGAGAATATAAGTATTCTGAGGATAGCAAGCAAATATTTGGACAACTCACTATGAAAAGAAGTATCCAGCATTTCTGTGTGTTTAAAACACATTACTGTCACAGATCTGTTGATTTATAAAGCAAAAGTAGATAGGAAAGCAATTTAATTCTACTTTGGTTGCCTCACTAATGCACATCCATTGTGCATTAATAAAAGACACAATAAGTAAATAAATTTACAGAGAGACAAAGAAACCGTAGATGTGTGATATGAGGTACCAGAATTGTCAAGTGGAGATCAAATCCTTGCTAAAATCTCCTGCTTCCCGTGTCTGAGTATGTGAAATCATGGTTTGGATAACTAGGGCTCCTGAGCAAGAACAAAAGTCACTCCTCGGTCTTACAGCAAAGGGTCATCTGGAGGAGCAGGGGTGGAAGAATGGGCTGTTGACCACTTGAAAAACACGGTTGTTATAGCCCATTTTTTTGGGTCAGCTTGTTTGGACATTTTTAGCTATGTGCAAAGAGACTCTGCAAGTAGGAGAAATGCAACTTAGAAGTGTAAATCAGTTACTTATGACCTAACAGACATGAAGGACAGGTAGGATTTAACGAGCTGTCAGGCTGAGGTCTGCTCCTCCATGTGGCACCCATGGAGCTTTTGCTGGCGTCAGGGGCACTGGGAGGGGACGGGCCAGGTCTGGGTGTCATAGAGCTGCCGTCTCCCACCCACTTTGCCCACACAAGTGACTCGAGTTGGAGATCTGACTGACCCTGATGAGCCCAGGCTTTGCCGTTCATCCTGACCAGCCTCCCTGCTTTCCTCCTTCAGGAGCTCATGCGTGGCCATTTTTCCTCCTGAATCCTTGAGCAACTGACCACCCCCGTCTCAACACCCCTACCCTTGACTGTACCTTTATTTTTCTAGCATCCCACTGACTTTCTCACAGCTCTTTCTCAGCAGTCTGGGCTCAGGGTGCACAGTGGAACATACCCAAGCTGGCCCTGCTGTGTCCTCAGCAGTCTGGCTGCCTATTGCCAGGCACCTGGACACCACTGTAAGTGCCTAAGCTGTTGGACACTGGGGTGGTGGAGATGACTCTTGCCTCCCTGCATGCCTCCATAAGGCTGAGCACTGAGCTGTGCGGCATCCTCTGAAGGAGCCATGGCAGAGCCCAAACACCTCCTCCCTGCCATGGGCCCAGGACCGTCACGCTTTCCCACAGGCGTCTGCCTACTGATGGGGAAATACCGGCACTGTGCTGTCTGTCACACCTGCGAGAGCCAAAGTCTCCATTCATTTCCCACCACGACCACGCCTGGAACATTAAGGACACATTTCTCCCTGAGTCACCCCACAGACCGGAGGCTGCAGCCCTGAGTGCTCTGTGGCTGCTGAGTGCCAGATGTCATGCACACGACTGATTCCTGTCATTGCCTTTTCCAGGCGCTTTACTGAGTGGTTATTCTCATCACCTTCCTGCACACTCACATGGGAAGACAATGATTCACCTCCAGTAGTCACACGTTAGATCTGGGAGTTGAGTCCACCAGATATCCAGTACGGACTGCGAAATACTGATTACGGAATGAAGGAATGTAAAGGAAAAGTGAGATGATAGACTACCCTGCAGGGAAGCCAACCTGAAAATTAAAGGCTGCTTAGGGGAGAAATAAAAAAATCACCAAGGAGGTTTTAAGCAAGGGATTTAAAGGACAGAGGATAGTGCAAAAAAAAGGGGAGTGCAACATAGTATGAGCAAATAATAGCTTGACCCATAAACTAGTGATTTTTCTTTATGCTAGATCTGGAAACAAAAGTTACTCATGGCAGTTGCAGTACACATAAAACTATGGGTGAAAGAAGAAAGTGAAGGTTGCAGTTTCTGACAAGACAAGGACACACAGCCTTCAGTAAAATATATATTGCTGGTGACAGAATGAGGCTTTATAGAAATTATCAGGAATAGTAGGCAGAGATTCTATATTATCAGCAGAGTGTTGAGGAGTATCTTCAACAACAACGAAGATGTGTTCACATTAGAGAGGTAATGCTGAGAATTTATGGAATGAGCCTGTATTAAAAAGAAAAAATATAAAAAAAAATAATAAAACCTTCTTCTCTTGATAGTGCTTTATGTCCACACATTTCAAAGTACATTAAAAAGCCGAAATAATTATTCCCATTTTAAAGATGAAGAAACTGAAACACGGGGAGCTTGTGTAATTTTTTACAAGCCAGACAACACATTAGCACCAAAATTGGGGGAAAGAATAGCGGCTTGAGCCTTGTTCCTCATGCCACCCCTTCTAGCCAAATGAAATGGGCAAGTGGTGACTTATGAGGGAACTAAAATCTTCATACCCAAGTGGGGGAGAGCCATTGGCATGAGGGAAGAGAGCCATGGAGCTATATTAAGCTCATAAGTCATAGTGTCAGAGTAAGATATGCCAGGAAGGTATCTCAGTGGGGTTTCAAAGCAGTGCTAGGGTCCACACAGATTGCCGATGGTGGCTTTTGTGTCTAAATTAGCAGCCAGAACAGCCCAGATTCAAGAGGGCACAAGGCAGAGCTTTCCTCCTCTTTCCCTTCCTCTCTCCCCGAGTCCCTTAAGCTGAGTATCATGCTGAATTTATGTGTGGAGCAAAGCTTTGCCCATGTGTCTACTCCCAGCCCCATTAAAATCACTATAGCATTTTTGTAATCAACTTTAAACAGACCAGGATTTCTCACTGACCTTCCCCATCACCCAGTAATCATGAGTTTCCTTATAGAAAGTTTTCTGCAAGGAATGGAAAAAAAATGGTGGAATACAACAGCCTAAAACCTGGGGTAGGTGAAGAAAAGGGCAAATGTAAGACTAATTACAGTAATACAGGCCCTGACAGATCTGGCAAACTCTTCCAAAGGGCAGCATTTCTTGTTCAAATATTGAAAAACAGTTTGAACAAAGTACTAGAAAATAAACTGCAAGGAGCAATCCTTCATGGGGCCACATAAATGAGCTAGACCATCTATCTAGGCATTTTCCTCTCTGAAGTCCAGTGCTAAGATTTGATCCTGTTTGCTTTCCAAGGGGGTGTGATCAGGGTGAAACTAGAAGGAAAAATATTTCATCTTTTTCGACAGTCAAACCTTTAAAGTCCAGCCTATCCCCTGAATCTTGAGAATGCAACCTGAGGTTTTTAAACAAGACCTCTATTGATATCAGTGGCAGGCATTGCAGACCAAACACCCACAGAGCAGTAAACATTTAATTCATTGGGTATGGTTAAGGCTGTTAACCTTCTTCTTGTCACATAGCCACTGTTCATATTCCTAAGGACTTTCTATTTGCTGTCCTCCTTTGATAGCCTTGGAGGAGGGAGTAACACCTCTTCTTAAGGCCGAGCTTAATGGAGGTATCTGGAATCAACAGAGGAAAATAAAACCTGGCCTGATGGTTTTGTTTTTCTTTACTTAGGAGGCATGGAAGGAAATATGACGTCATCCTCTATGTTAAACCAACTCTCCTATAGCTTTTAATTGCAGTGTGTTTTGAAGCCATATATTCAAATAGGGATAGCACACTGCATTGGCTCTTTCACAAACAGAAGTCTTAGAGAGTCACATGCTGCTAAAGAAAACGTTTTATGGTTCTCTGCTCTTGACACATCAGAGTCATTTTTATCTGGTTACTATGTTATGCATGCAACAGAACTGCAATGATAGTAAAATCTGTGACATGCAGACAGGACTGTGGGCACAGTATGAAAAAAAGCAGTCGCTTACTTGAGCAGTTGAAGAGCTCATAATACATTATTTATGGGAAATCAATATTTGTTTGTAATAACTACATATACATGTCTATCTATCCATTCACGAAAGCAAAGAGCTCTCTATCCCACTGTTGGTGAAAACCAGAAAGCAAGACCATAGAGACCTTAGTTTACATTGACTAATTACCAACAGTTCCTCTGGTAATGTCTGGGGAGCCACCACAGACAGGTTGGGTTTTGCAGGAAGGTTGGCTCTTGAAAAAGAGAAGGTGATTTTAACTTGTGGCAAAGACCTCGTTCCCGGGCAAGCAGGTCTCCATTACACAGCCCTGAATGCTCTTTCCATTGCCATGGGGATTTCAGTGTAAGAGACAATGACACGTAGCAGGCTTTTTGGTGAGAAATGTCTCAGCATGACGTCTCCTTGAGTGCAATCAAAACAGGAGTGTTGGTGTGGAGGGTGGCAGGACACCTACCTAGCCCAGGAGAGGACTTCAGTGATCCAGTTGCCCATAGGGGAGTCCCTGAGTTGAGGGGGACAGGGCAGCGCCTGGCAAGGCTGAGCTCAAAGGGTTCCCTGCCAGTAGATGCCTTCTCCTGGATGCATCGGGAGGTGGGTGAGCAAGGGAGGAGGGATTTACTCTTACTGTGTGCTACATGTATCACCATTTTGTCTTTCCCTGAATAAAGATTTATTTGCTTGCATGCTTTCTCAGAGTCCTCCTGAGTGGGGAAATGAGACCTAGTGAGGGCATGTGGTTTTCTGGCACTTCTTAGGTAAGGATTTAAACTTGGTTTAATCATTTGTCTCAAGAGATGTGAAATACATCGATGCTACTGGTTTCTGCTCTCATTAACCACCTGGCTGAGGGTTATATGTAGACATTATATAAAGGTAATATGAATTTTTCAGTTGTTCTTACTTCTGAGGCATCCATGTGCACACACATACACACATGTGCGCACACACACACAACATATGCACACACAAATAATTATATGGAGATTTTCAGGGAAAGTGGGAGGTTTGGAGATGAATCTCCACTCCTTTTACTCCAAGTGACACACTGTCTCCCCCACACAATACTATACATAAAATGAACCATGGAGAGCTATTTTCCCAAGCAGACGGAAATGCTGTATTTTGAGGTGGGTAGTTGCATTTCAAAGCCAGAAATCTGCACGAAAGATATTTCTACAGTGCCATCTGGACAAGTTTTTAATTAATGTGGAAAATAAAAAAATGAACAGAGACACCAACAATTTCTTCCTGTTCAAAGGCATAAACCTGCAGGGGAAAAAACACCCATGGTTATATTTCCAAAGGATTAATAAAGAACGTCTACCATGGATTTATAAAAACAAATTCAGACTGAGAAAGGAATATTTAAAACATCTATGGTTAGTTTTATTAATTGATTAATTTTATTAATTTAGAAGAATTCTGTTTTCTTTAAGCAGAGATAGCAAGAAAGGATAATGACAGCAGATGAAGAAAAAATTGTCTGTATTCTGAATGATGGATTCTTTCCACCTAATCAAATAATAAAAATAACTTTTGCGGAGGGAACAAGGAGATGAGTATCACTCTATTTTGGTGCACATAATATAGGAGTTTAGCTATCTGTCCATTTACAATGTGATCACCCTTTTTAATAAAACATATGATTACACTGGAGACTGAGTTTTCTGCCTGTCTTCTGAAGTGTTGAAATAGAAAGTGTGTGAGGACTATTTGAATTGCATTGCTTTGCAATCTTTGAGAAATATTGTCACTTTTTAACTACTGATCCGCTTCTTCATCTGGTTTTCTTGTGATATTGTTAGACCAGGAGCATTTACATCCCTATTTTTGGATGACAGGAGAAATCAAAGGATACCTGTGACCATGAAAGATTTTATTCAATTTATCTCGAAACAGATATATCCTTCTATATCCATATATATCCACATACCCTTCTTGTCTGCTGAAACTTCTATCATGAGTCTCAATCTGAGAGGGTGTTTTTACATCCTGGAATAAAGTCCTGTGGTTTTGTCCATTGCTACAAATCTATCTTGTCCTTTCCCTTCCTCACATGGATTCTGTAACACTTTTATTAATGTTTTAATAGATGTTGAGATCTTGGAATGAAAAGACAACTCACAGTTAACCAGAAATCATACACTTTTTATGCTGGAGAAGAAACAAGCAAACAGTAACTCTGCAAGTGTGAAACCAAAGGCGGAGGGAACATATGTCTCCCATTGGGAACAGGAGCTAGCTGATTCAATGCGAGTAAAGGATGCTAACATTGCTGCATGAGGCAACATCTGGGCTTAAAGTGAATCACTCCCCAAATTGGCCAGAAGCTGGAGCAGGGGGAGAAAAGATTATGGCTCTGATATTTAGGTTATTATGAAGTTACTTGTTTACTCTGCACTAACACCATTTGTTAAATAACTTAATAAGTACAACATCTATGGCAAAGTGTAAATTTAGGAAACGTACTTCAAGCGTCAAGATGATGAGTGTTTGGGAGAAACTCTAATTCTATTCCTAACTTTATTCAAGTTTGCAAATTACATTGTGTCTATTTAGCACATTAAAAGCCATGAAACATAGTCTATGGATTAGTGCAAGATGTTCCTGTGGCCTCCAGATGTTTCTCCCTCCTTGGGTATCTTCATTCTGTGCAGACAGCTAAGACTGTCTTTTTTTTCCTGCTCCAAATTTCTGATCATGTACTTCTAAGTCTGGATTTTTCCCTGACCTGCTCTAATATTCAACATCAGAAGTAATCTGTTTCATTGCAATTATTCAAGTAGATCCAATGGAGTCAGGTTTGACATTCATCTGACTAAATGTGGAGCTATGCAACATAGGCATTTGCATTTGAACCAGCTGTCTTGGCTACCATTGTAACTGGGAAGATCAACTCAACACAGTCAACAGAGTTTAAGATGAGATTCATATGACCAAATGTAGGCATTTACTGTAGGATGAGGTGAATTGTGCACTAAACTGTTGACACTGATTGTTGCTCACGTTGGCTCTGCCACACACTGGCATTCTCACTGTAGGCAGGTACATTTAGATTAATTTAGATTAATTAAGTGGGATTAAGTTGTCATTGATTTTCAGTGAGACTGTAACAATCTCATTTAAAAAATACTACCTGCTTCCTTGTCAGTAAGGCTCCAAAAACCCTATGCCTGATCTGGAGCGAGGAGGTTTCAGTTTCTCTCTCTCATATCTTGTCTTCTCTTCCTCATGTCTTACTGGTTTTCCCTGTTACTCTCCTCTCTGCTTCTTTCATGCTTCCCTCATATGTTGAATATGACTTTACGGCAGCGAAGAAGGAATGTTTTCACTTCTCTGAGCCACCACTACAGGACAGATGTTTTTGCTGAACTTAGTCTATTTTGATCCAGTATCTGAAGCATTGCTTTGAGTAAGGGACCAGCTCAATGGTGAAATGGGTATGTGTCAGTTCCTCTAGAATCTAGAAATATGCATAAGAAATAGTAGTTTCACAACTTCGCAGTGAATATGTTTTATTGAGCAAGGACTTGTGTCTTACTCACTGCCTGTTGTTCATCTGTTGAGACTGTAAATTCCTCAGGGCAAGTGTAGGGTTTGTATTCCTCAACCACCTCATCATCCACATCCCACTCTAAAAGATGGGTAGGTGGATGGGTGAAAGAGGGCAACTACCTGACTATTTTGCTCTCTAGGTTTATATTTATTCATCATTCATATTTGATCCTTATTCTGCAGAGCACAGAGGCAGCTAATAAGGACAGTGATCAATACTCTCACAAAGTCATATGCAACTATAAATTTGCATTATTTGCTATTACCACAAAAATGAGTGCATGAATTTTGTGTGCAGATGTAGAGACGTAATTTTGGAGATGTGATCATTAAACAATGGAGGTTGCCAATTAGACAAGGTGTTCAAACATATGTATAGCTGCCAGCATATGTATAATCTCACTCTACTTATGTGTTTAAGGTGCCTTTTGGATATGGGCCTAGAAATTAAATTTCATAATAAATATATTTTCTTATACTAAATTATGTTTCTATTTAGTCATATTTTTCCTGCTTACATCTTTAGCTTTTGATTTTTTTCCTAAAACCAAAATTAGAAATTACTGCTTTTAATTATGAATATATATTGATGGGCCAGTACCACATAAAACTTACTTCCTAGGCCATACTGAAGCTTGTTCTGAAATTTTCTATAAATATGGACAAATGGTGATTTAATCTAGGTATATTGAAAACATGCAAACATCTTGCAGCTTGTTTTGGGCAAGAATATGTAAGAAAATGTTAACAATTATTCTTGGGAAGTATGAATTATGAATGTAGTTTGTTATAGATAACGTTACATCATAAATATTGCTGTTCACTGCTGCTAACTAAAGCTGATGAGGCCATGAGGTTATCTGAATATTGTTTGAAGACATGTTGCTGTTGTGCTCAGTCTTTATAAATTGCAGGAATTTATTTCTAAAATTGCAAGTTGGAAAAAACTTAATGTAAAATTAAGCCACTATCCTTGAATTCTTCATTTTGGACCATGCTTCTTTAGGTATTATCTGTCACATGAGATGTCAAGAATTTGGAGGAATAATCGAGGGTTCAGAAAATAACTTTCTGTAGAAACTTTCAGGAATGATCATTGTATATTTGGGTAGATGGTAAGCTATGATTCTTTCGAGAATCTTGGACACTTAAAAAGTTATTTAAATGGATTTTTATGATGTTTTATGATGTTTAAAAATAAATTCTTTCTTCCAAGAAGAGATACCTATGTTTTCATGTTGTTAAGGAGAATATATTTTACAAGGGAGGGAAATTGCAACCATTGTCCAGTTAGAGTTCCACTGGAGAACTCTAACCTGGTTTTTACCCTTCACAGAGAGGCATGCTGAAAATAAAATGGACCAATACTAGGCAGAGCAGAAGAAAGAGAGCAGTAATACAGAGATACAGAGTTAAAATAACTTTGCAGTAATGTTTAAATATCTTTTAAGATGATGTTAAGGGAAAGGACAGAATGAATCATTCAGGTATTTAAATACAGACTTCTAGTGTTGTTTTAGATACTGAATAGCAGATATGACAGCAAAACCCCAACTGTCTAGAACAACAGCCAGGTGTAACACCCTAAAGCATCTAAAATGGCACTAGACATCCACATTCCGGCAACTGAATCCCACCCAAAGAGTCTACCTTGATTTGATAAAAAAATTCCAATGTCCGTTTAGAAAAGAGATTTAAGGAGCTAAAAGATCCCATTCAAACTGGAGATCTCTTTTGCTCAAGGTAAAAACAAGTTCTTGTAATCATGTGTCAAAATGATTATCATTGTCTGAATAGCTGGAGGAAATTTGGAGACTGTAAAACCAAGAGTCATTTAACCAGTGATGCAAGAGACTGAGACATGCCTGGGGCCTCGATAGCATCCCCTACCATTGTGACCAAGTGCCTGAACGTGCTCATATGCTCCTTGCAGAGCAAAGATCTCTCTTTTTCCTTGAAGAATCCTAAATTATTTCCTTGATAAGATAGGGAGAAAACAAAACTTGTGCTCAGAAATTATTGTTTTTTACATACCTGATGGGCTGATGTAGTGAAAGACCAAAGCATACCTAAGAGAGGGGAATTAATCTAGCTGAAGGTTTGAATAGCTATGAAAAAGTTTTGCTGCTGCTGTTTTGTTTGGATGAAATGTTTCTCTATTGTGCTTTTAAATTTTTGTCAAGGGCATTTAGAGCGCTAACTGGACATCCTGCAGTATGGAATTTTAAAATGGGAATAAGTAAACACTACCTTATTTGATGGAGCGAGGTGATTTTCCAATAAAGACGAACAAGCAGCATAAGTCATCTGGCAAAATGTCATGCTGGCCTCTTATGCTAAAGCAAAAAAGAAATTTCCCACAGAATATCTATCTTAACCGTCACTGTCTTCTCATAGATGATAAATCCCAAGTGGAAAAAACAATATATTTTTTACCCATAACAAGGCACAGCCTTCTAGCACAACAAGGGATGTTGAGGTCAGGCAGAAGCCAGATGTGAAGATCTCCATGTACATCATCAGTGTTGCAAAGGAAAAAAAAACATTTGGAGAAGATGCATCGGATAGCCAAGAGCACCTTTACATGCTGCAGAGAAGTTTCCTTCCCTGAATATGAATGGCTAGGAAAAGCAATTCTTTGATTACGGAAAAGGAGAGAGGCCACTGGATCTTTGGCAATGGTGATCCAAAATCTGTGGCTTCAAAAACCTCACCGGAGCTTAACTGATGGCACAGAAGATCACCCAGGGCAAAGTCTGTGATTGTGGTAGCTGGAGACACCTCGGCTGGGCAGAAGTGAGATGGTGGGAGAAGGAGACAATGGGAACAAGGGGAGAAGAAAGCAATTCATGTGATTGCTGACAGGATCAATATGATGTAGACAGGAATGTCCTTTCCACCCTTACTCAGACCCTCGAGTTTTCCTCATTTCTCTCTACATTTGACTTCCAGACATGTAAGCATCTGATAGCACTAGCATATTTCACAAAAGATCATCCTGTTTTGCTTTTCTACTCCTCCAGATAAGCAAGAATTAAGTACACATGCATATTTTAATGTTATATGATCATTCTAATGCCACTACCAATTTGGATACAGTAAGTTGAAGGTTACGCTTTTGTAATCTTTGTGCGACGCTACTGCTGTATGGATTTCTGGTTGTAATTTATTTAGTGTAATGATGACAAATCAGGGTAAAAAAGCCCAAATAAATGACTAAGAGAAAATTTAGAATTCATCTCTACCACATCTGTATTAATATAAATTCAGAGTTATTTCACTGCAGCCATTGAGTTATATCAGCCTAAATCTACATATTTGCTATTTGTTAAGTAACCAATGATTCAAGCAAGTTTTGATTTTGATGTGCTTGTCCTCATCCTTGTTAAGCCTTTACAACGACATTTATGCCTATGATCTGAAAAAGAATGTTATTCCACTTAAGAAGATATGTCAACACTACCGTTTAGTATTGGAATGGATGATTTTTTTTTAGTCCAGAAAATTTCATGTTGACATTTTTTCAGGTAGCAAATTAATCAGACAAACGATAGAATGGCATTTAAAAAAACCAAACATCTGCTAGCGTTGTTATTGCCAGCTTCTAATTCTGCAATGACAAGTGTATATTGTTCACAGTGGAAGATTTTATTTTTCAGTTACTGGGTGCTCTGAACGAGCTCAGAATGAGAAGCTGAACACATGCTACTGACATTCACTCTGAGGAATAGAAATGCTCAAACAGTGGTACTTCTACCACCAGTCAACTTTTCTTCTAATCCCCAAATCCATCCATTGCCTGAACATTTATTCCACTGATATGTTTGCTTCTGCAAAGTGCAGAACAATGTCTTCTTGGAACAAATGGATGCCTATCGGTCGCAGGGTAACTTGCGTTATTTTAGGGATGATGTCTGCACTGCAAAGCAATCCCAAGATATCACAGGAAAATTAGAGATTGCTTTGGCAAAGTGAAGAGATTGTTTGGTCTACCTGCTCATTTTTCTATACTGACACATTTGAGAATTAATACACTACTTTGAAACTTCCAGCTTCGTTTCCATAGGGGTTCTGAAATAGGGCTCTATTCCTAGGAACTCTGTATGCTAACATCAGAGACTGGTTTTCTTCTAAAGGCTTGATGATCCTGAGCACATGCAGGCTCAGGTTCAGTCTCTAAGCCTTTTTTCCCATGCCTGTTAGGTACCTCACAAAGTTTACAGTCAATCAATAAGGAACAGGCACAGGTGTTTTGGGAGGATTTCAGCTGGCTTCATCTGGGCTCCGCTGTCCCTATTGTGTGTGATGGGCTTCACTCTGATTTTACTGTGTGCTCATAGCCTCAGCCTCTGCCAGGAGCAGAAACGGGTGCAGTGAGGAGCGCACTGTGCTGCATGCTGGGGAGGGGATGCAGCACACGCAGCACTGTCCCATGAGCTGTTTATAGGGGATGGTGCTTAGGAGAGTGAATGTGAGGTGGAGAGGAAAGCCACAATATTGTTCAACACTAGTCTGAGACAATGAATTCAATTCATGTCGGATTAGCTGGAGAGGAAGGGAGTTGTTTAGCATAAGTTTATATGAAGCATGAAATAATAGATCAGCTGAACATATAGGGCATTCTAGATGGCAGTGCCATTTTTAACATATGCTACAATTATTTCTGCCTCTTTGATTATACACATACAAACATGATAAGGGGTATCATTTAGAAATTCACTTACACTGGAGTGAAGTGACATTGTGACCATGTCACTGTCTAGCTCCTGCACAGTGACCCATGTAATCTCCGCACAAATGTTCTGCAGGGACATGGCTGCTGGTGCCACTGCAGCGGCAGCAGATGTGTGTCCATGGACTTGACTTCCAGCTCTGGAGTAAGTAGCTGGTTAGGCAGCATCACTATGTCATTTATGGAAAAGTTTTTCTCGACAGACATTCAAGAGAGATGTACGGCATTTTGGACAATCCTGCCACATTTAGGCCTGAAGTTAATAGCTGCTGTCATGGTTCAGCATTTCTGAAAGGCAGCAGATTTAACCTGCTGTTAACTTTAACCAAGTTAACCCTGTTAGAAATAGCCTTTATTGGAAGCTAATGATGGACTTTTGTACTAGCTGGTTTGAAAAAGTTAACCCTGTTAGAAATAGCCTTTATTTACTTAAGTGTTCAGGCAATGTGTACAGGTAATGAAAATATTGGGAAATGCAGCGAATAATGAGGGAGACTGAAAATACTAAATTTATTAGTTAATATATTCATTAGTTAAATTAAATCTATTAATTAGTTAACATATTAATTAGTTAAAATATTAAATTTGTAACTAAATATCATTTATTTTTAGTATTTATTCTAGAAAATACTAAATACCAGTCCTTACACTGCCAAAGCCAAGAGGTGGGCGGGCAGCCCCAGGCAAGCTTGTGGCCGACCAACTGGGCATGGCAGGGGCCAGCGGGGAGGATGGTGCTGCACAGCCTGGGGAGCCTCCGTGGAAGAGCAGGACCGTGCACAGCACCACCCTGGGGTTGTATCTGTGGGGGGGTGACTTTCCCAGCCATCATCTCCTTGAATCCATCACTCCCAGAAACATTCAAGGTCAGGTTGGACGGGGCTCTGAGCAACCTGATCTAGTTGAAGATGTCTCTGCTCATTGCAGGTGGGGTTGGACTAGCTGACCTTTAAAGGTCCCTTCCAACCCAAACTATTCTATGATTCTGTGATTTTGGCTCCTTAAATCGCTGCCTCTCCTGCGGAGCCATGCCAACCCCGGCATGCAGTCTGGTGCAAACTCTGTGCTGCTGTGGCAAGGCTGTTCCTGGGGCCGGAGGAGGAGGTTTGTTATCCCCAGTCCCTCCCAAGGGACTCTGCCATTTAAAATTATTTTAAGCACATGAAATTGAGACTTCTGCAATGTGGGGGAACACATAGTAGAGGATAAGCAGAGGAAATCCGAGGATGGGAGGCTTTTAACGTTGCATGCTAAAAGTGTCCAGTGCCTTGTGTGAGCCAGTGCCAGGGTCAATGCACCCGTTGCCTGCGGGGTGCAGGCTGAGACTGGCAAGGAGCTGCAGAAAAACTCCACAATGGCAGGGGCCAATGCCGGCCGCAGCAGACATGGGCCCTCCTCTCGCCCCCGAGTAGGACTGAAATACCACTTTTTATCAGAGGATGACATGGTTTCAGTAGTCAGTGTCAAGAGCAAAATGATAATACTATTGGACTATTTGGAAAAGTTATGTGAGAAGCATGGCCTGCTTAGTGTGCTTAATCTAGGGAGTAAGCATCTGTCATTTATTTAAGTTTCTGGCCTCTATTTAATTATGTCTTCAATTAGTTTGCTTTATGAGTACTTATAAATAGATTTTCCTTCAAAAACGTAATGACTTCAAGTTAGTAATAGGTAATTCACTGACAAAAAATGGAATGGTGCCTTAATAGAATTAATTGGTAATGAAATTCTTTTATCAAAGTCAGATATGAGACATGATTTATACGTATTGCCATCGATGCCAAGAGAATATTCTTACCATCTCTCCTGGAAATCTTCAGACTGGTGGTATGGTGTCCAAATGCATGCTTTACTGTCATTGCAAAAGGGAATCAAGGGTAGTTTCAGCATCCCTTTTTTATTCTTGCAGATAAAAAAGATCCTTTTTTTAAGAAAATGATATAATGATTTCCTCTGTAAAAAATTTTTCAGCTAAAAGAAATGAATTAATATTAAAAAAAATTTCTTTATGAAATTAAGATCTGGGCATGGTTAGCAGAAATTATATATGTTTCTTCATGCAAAAGCTACAGTTAGGGTAAGGGTTTTTTGGGGTCAGAAACATTACCATAGAAAATTGTTAAAAAGCACTTTCTTCTTTTTGTAAAAACCAGAAAGACAAATTTGTCACAGCTAAAAATTATTTTCTGTAGCTGGGTAAGTTTTTTATTCCTTTCTAAGTGACAGCCTTCAGATGGTTTTAGATTCTTCAGAGAGCCCACCTGGTACTTAAACTGTCTCCTAAGGTAAATTTTTAAGATTTTTTTGCATCAAGGTTCTGGTAAGCAGGGACAGAGGCAAAAAAGCCAAGTCAAAAACCCAAACAGCATCCAGCGTTTGCTAAAAGTTTACTGAATTGCCTAAGTTACATGGATGTTGCATGACTATGAATTGACTAAACACTCACTGAAGTTAAAAACAAAGTTTAGCTGAGGAGTTTAACAACAGGATCCTTCTGTACTACAGAAAACCTTGAAAGCGCTGGAAATGGCTGAATTGCATTAGATACCTGATGACAGAGCATGTCTTACACACCAGCTTTTGCTTTCAAGCTAATTGAGCAGGGACTACCGAGAGGTTTGTGTTGGCCTTCAAATTATCTACTTGTCTTTTTCAGACTTACTTCACATGCTGATTTTCTGGCATGGGCATGCTCAGGCCCATCTGCTAGAGTGCCGTTGTGCTTCTTCACATCATAAACTGATGCATCAGTTGCAGATGAGCAAAGCGCCAAACCCACTTCAATACATGTTCTGGGATAAAATGTGCAAAACACACATATACGAGCTTGCTGGGAACAATGAGATGCAATTTTTTTTTATATATGCTTCCTAAAAAGGGCCACAGCATGAAAATTTGGCCTCTTACCATTAACAAACACTTTTTTACTTAGCTACCTTCGCTGCACATTCCTCTTTTCGCATTTTCACAGGAAAGGAAAAGGAGTACTCTGGGTTATTTGGGAGCTCAGGTCTCTGCATAGTCATTCTCTGTGACAACTGAAAATAACTGAGTTTTCAATACATTTTTCAATATAGTCTTTCTTTGTCACTCTGCAGGATCACTTAGAATAGCAAAGTTTTGACATTTTTTGTCAAAATCAGAAAATGTCATAATATGACTTTCACATGTTCAGGATGAAGCATGCCCAAATCCATGCCTTCCAGCCCCAGCTACAGCAGTAACTTTCCTCTTCTTTATTCCTTCCATCTCCTCCTCCTAGAAAGAGGGCAAATGGTACTATTTTTCCTCTCTTCCTCTCCCTCTGCCCAATATAAACTACACATTTCACAGATGGGCCGCATCTGCACCTGCTCAATATTTCACCAACATAGAAACGGGACTTACAGAATTCTGCATAAACCAGCACAAAAACAAACAAATAAATAAATAAAACTGATTATCCTGAAATGCTGCCTGAAAAATGAAAGAAATAAGGACAGGGAAATATAATCCAAATGGCATGGAGAATGTCTGTCTGCTGACTAGCTCAGAGAGTAACTCATCGAACTCCAATTCTGTATAAGAAAACCCTCTCTGAAGCAGCTCCTAAGATAGGCGTTTAAGAGAAAAGGCACCTCAGATAACCTTTGAAGAAAACTATTTTCTGTCTGATTCTAAATGAGGAGGTTTGCATCAGGGGCTGGCAATACGCACCCAGGCTGACAGTTAAAAATGTGGGTGAAAAACCATATGACAGAAAGGATGGCACTGGATGGATCAGGAAAAGATGTTAATGTATTTTTGCCTAAGCTCAAAATGTGCTTGGGTGGGGTAGTCCTTTTTTGGATCCTCTGCCCATTCAGCTTGTTATGGGGAGGATCTGTGACTTGCTGTAATGAGTGACAAAACTCCTGTAGACTTCCAGGAGGAAAGGATTGCCACCCTTCAGAAAGGAGCTATGTTACCAGTCTGTGCAACACATAGTACAGGGAGGCCTTGATGTCCTCAGGGTTGTTAGGTGATACAGTAATACGGCTCAGAAATTAGTGAGAATAAGCAGAATCTGATTCCTAAGGCATCTACAATCCTACTTTTGCTAATTAAAACAGTATAAAAGGGACAGAAAATTCAAATCAGGCTTTGAATACATTTTCCAGCACTCTTTACTGGGAGGGCCAAAGGGAATTATTCTGACAAGAGGGAAAATATAAAGGATGTTTTTCTGAGACATTTATTGTATTGAAATATGCTCAGAGAAAGACTAGTCCTGAAGAACAGAAGAGGGGTTTTTTAAATTGATTTCAGCATACTTCACCCACTGACTAAACTCACCAGACTTCTCAAAATACCCTTTCAGACCCATGTAATCGGCAGTGGCTTAAGATATACTGATTGAAAGACAGTGCAGTTCAACATTTTCATTAGGAGGAGTTTGTCTAGCATGAGAAAGGAAGAGCGATGTGGTATTTCACTTCATTTACCTCTGAGAGAGATTATCTGAGCCATGCACTGTAGTGCAGGCACTGACATCTATTCACTGTCCATGGCTGTTTCAGTTGTTGGACTACCGATAGCACAACTAACGAATCACCGTCATGACAGTGATAAAGGAGGCAAAGTTGACACAGACTGGAAGATTCAATCGCATTTGTGCCTGTGATGTTTTAATGGTTATACAATGTGTGAATACTGTTAATTTTTTGTAGAAGTCATGCAATGTTGTATGTGCTTGCCCATAGGTGTGACATTTGCTTTAAAACAACTGCCGTTTCTAAGGGCTAGTGATTAACTCAAGATATAGCTAATGCCAACTGAGGAAGCTGTATCTATCTCAGGTTTTAGCCTGGGATGTGTCTCATCATATTCTGACCTCTTTAGCTCAAATGAACCGTTTTTGATTCTCAGGCAGGCTGGGCTGCCTAGGCAGAGGGGCGAAGGCACACAGTGAGTGGTTAATAACCCCAGTGTGGAGCATGGGGCCAGTGCTCTTCTCCTCCTGGTCCCATCACCACCTCCATCACCTCACCCAGCCATGGCCAATGGGGTAACTTTTTGTCGTACGTAGAGCTTGTGGTTGAAGTAACGACAGCCTCTAAGCTGGACGATTAGAAAACATGTACATAGGAAGCGAATGGTGAATGAGAAGGCAGAAAAGTGACTAGGCTTCACGTAAACTCTACCAATTAAACAGACTGTCTGTCTGAGGAAGACTTTTAAATCCATGCTTGATTTTCATCCTAAGCAGAACAATACCTTTCTGCAGCATGCTCTGGCTCTGCAGCAAAATACAATTATATTTTGCCAGCACGGGTTCATGAGAGGCAGGTCCTGCTTGACCAACCTGATCTCCTTCTATGACCGGGTGACCCGCCTAGTGGATGAGGGAAAGGCTGTGGATGTGGTCTACCTGGACTTCAGTAAGGCCTTTGACACCGTCTCCCACAGCATTCTCCTA
>NW_008795524.1:436535-437261 GCF_000699145.1 Aptenodytes forsteri
TTAATGATTCTATGATTCTATGATTCTATATTTACTGAGCACTAAGAAGCATTCAACTAGCTTAAATGATGTGAAAGAGAATGATACATTTACACCTCGAGGTTTAAGTTCTCCTAATGTAAGACTTGTATTAAAAACATCATCCACAGTTAAAAGCCTGACAGTTGTCTTCATTTTTGCCCAGGGATTTACACCTAGGGGTCTGTAGTGAGTTGGTGAACAGGAACAGATATGTGCCTATGTGTGACAGATATTGTGCCTTTCCTTCCTGACGATCAGCAGGTGCACAGACAGCAAGGAAGGCAGTTATTCTATTTTTCCACAGTTTTATCTCCTTGTAATTGGAGGCCGTCTTGGGCTTAGCGACCATGAAATGGTAGAATTCTCAATTCTTGGTGAAGTAAGGAGGGGGACAGCAAAACCGCAACCATGGACTTCCGGAGGGCGGACTTTGGCCTGTTCAGGACGTTGGTTGAGAGAGTCCCGTGGGAGACGGTCCTGAAGGGCAGAGGGGTCCAGGAAGGCTGGACGATCTTCAAGAAGGAAGTCTTAAAGGCGCAGGAGCAGGCTGTCCCTGTACGCCGTAAGAAGAACGGGCGGGGAAGACGACCGGCCTGGCTGAACGGGGAGCTCTTGCTGGGACTCAGGAAAAAAAGGAGAGTTTACCACTTGTGGAAGAAGGGGCAGGCAACTCAAGAAGAGTACAGGGATCTCGTGAGGTCATGC
>NW_008795524.1:438403-442059 GCF_000699145.1 Aptenodytes forsteri
TGGTGTTGGGGTGATGGTTGGACTCGATGATCTTAGAGGTCTTTTCCAACCTCAATGATTCTATGATTCTATGATTCTAATTTCCCAAGGCCCATAAAAATAATGATGAAGATATCAGCGATCCAGTTATAATGAACTTACTTTTTTTTTCTGGTGAGGGAGCCTCTGGCCTTTCGGATTTTACAGAACAGGAGAGGGAGATTAATAAAAAGGTGCAGTTAAAAATTAAAAGACCGGAAATTAAATAGAGCTTGTCATTTAACTCTTTGTTTTTATTATACTTAGGGAGATATCAAACATATATCTTGCTCTTCTTCCTTGGATCTCTCTAGTATACTACCACATTAGGAAGAGAAAAAAAAAATTATTACTGCAAGTTTCAAAGTGCCTCAAATTTGCAATGACTTTTGGAAAAGTGAGTAGACCAATAACCGTCAAACACCAAGAGATGAGTTACATTACCCCCATGCAGTTACTATCTATGTGAAAAAGCTGTGCAGCAGATGGCAACTCCAGCTAGTCTTTGTTATGTTTACTTTATTTACATACAAATGAATGGATTCTTTTTTTTTTTTTGCATTGCCAGCTCTGCCCAGACTTGGCGAGTGGAGAAATACAAATGACTTTGCATTACAGATAATATTTGTTACCATAAACGAAGCCTGCTGTGAACTCCACCTTCTCAGTTCAGGTGGGACACGGAAAAGTTAGTTAGATCTGTGCCCTCTTCCCTGTAACAGTGCTTGCCTATATCTGTGAAGGATGTTACATGCCCAGAACTTTTAGTGAAACACCTGAATTCACGAACAGAAATTATTTTAACAGTAAATAACAAGCAAAGATAATAGTGTAACAACAACCCTCATTTTCTCTTTAGAGGGACTGAGCCTGTCACTTCTGAACGTGAAAATGTTAGCTTGCTCTAGAGATTTGTGCCCTTCTATTTTTTGACTGATGGGCCACATACTTATTTAGAGGTTTCTCTCCAAGGAAATAAGGTTTACTGCTGAGGTGTTATCAAAACCTGAACTGATAACGCACACAATGTGTAGAAACGTCCTGTACAATTACTTGGTCTTTGGTAGCCATGAAATGCCCCAGAAAGAGAGAAAAGCCATAGCGGAAGAATTCTTCCTACCGTGTACAGCAATGTCCAGAAAGTCTCATTCCCTCTGCTTGGTCCAGGTCATCTCTGGTGTGGATTTGTCTGATAACTAAAGGGTTGTTACCACCTCCTTGTCCCAAGGATTGTTCCCAAATTGGAGCTATTTAGTGTCCTCCTGTGTCATCAGATATGAGTGTGGTTATGCAATCTCTGCATTTGTGTTGTGGCTGCATCTTTTGTCTCTCTGCACCTCTCTAAATATTTTACTCATTTTTCCCTCTTTGCCATCTATTCTGATTGGAAATCTTCAGGGCAGCAGCTCTCATTTGCATGTGCACAGATGAAATCCACATGAAGCTCCTTTTTATAGCAGCAACAGAGCACTGACACAGAAACACGCTCCAGCATCAGATTACTGTTGTTTCATTTCTCACATTCCCATTGAGCTCTCTAACACCAGCCGGGTACAACAATTTGTTTTAACACTTTCTTTGTCACTGTTTTTACTCTTTCACCCCTAATATGTGGCTATTAAAAGTTCTCTCACAACTATAATTGATCACAGCTTTTTGAGATCTTTCTCATCTTGTTATTTTATCTGTTAATTATAGATATATATTGAAATTATAGGTTTCCATGTCAACAAAGTTCCTCTCTTTCCATCCAGCAAGTGAGCTCTTCTTGAAAGCTGGCCATCTGGCTTTGGTTTTTTACCTTGGCCTGAGTTTGTGGTGGAAGTAGAAAGCTTGTATTACCTTCTTAACTGTTTGCATGGAGGATGAGTGCATTGTTACAAACGTAGGCATATTACTTTATAGCAGATATTCATCATAAGCAGAGGACATAAGTAACATCTTTTGGCCTTAGCTGTCCTTGGCTTCAAGCATATATTTGAAGTTTGTGTATCACTGTAGTATCCAGAAAAGAGGAGCAATCTCGCACCCAAGCGTATGAGGAGCTGTAACTGTGCTTAAGTTCTTTATAAAAAGAGTGAGATGCATCTAGAGGGAAGGTTCAACAAATCTGTCCTCCCTGTTTTATGTAATTCTCAAATTTTTGAACCATCTGTCCCATAAGAAATGTTCTTCATTCCAGAAATGAGCCTTTAAAAATACCAAAAGAGTGATGCGATTAAAAAGATACACTCAGAAACACTTCTTAGGCCTTTTTCCTGAGGTCAGCAGCTCTTGAAAGAAATCTATTTTCAGTCAGTGTCGGATCAGGGATTTACAATCAGGAAAATATTCGTTTCATTCGTATCCAAATGGTATGTTAAGGCAGGCAAGTTGGAGAAGAAGGATAAGGCAGGTCAGAGCTGCTGGGGGCCAGTTCTGTTCAGTGGTGCAGCAGAGCGCACTGGAGGTCCTCACCCACACTACAGGTCCTCACCCACACTGGAGGTCCTTGCTGGAGGTCCTCTCCCACTCCCAGCTGGCCATGAAGCAGGAGGAGCATCTGGGCACCACAGCCTGGTGGAAAGGACAATGGTCAAGGAGGGAAAGTGCCATGTGAGTCATCATCCAGCAAGGTGAAAGGCAACACTCAAGCAAAGAAAAGATATATAATTTTTAAAAATCATTCTTCAGTCATTTGATTTGATTCATTTGATGTTATTTGTAAAATGTAACCTCTGCGTCTCATGCACTCTATGTGTGTTTAGTTCTCAGTATAAGTTTTGCCAGGCATCCAAGTTAAGGGGAGTGAAAACGTAGGGCTTTCAAAATTATACCTTCTTCACAGGAGCATGCTAGAGAACAAATGTTTTCATTCCTGCCTAAAGGAATAGAGAGAGTTAATAGGTTAGCACTCACAAATGCAGGATGAAGCCTATGAATAAACTCTCTATGCCATTGCATTTGTATGAACAGCTAATGTAGTTGAAAGCAAAATACATCACAAATTAGAAGTGCAGAGCTTACAAGGATATTCATAAATGTAAATAGCTGTAGAAAAAAAGAAATCTTTCAGAAACACAACCAAGGAAATGAAAAGATACAAGTAATTCAAACAAGCATCAAAGGCCTGAATTTCTGAGGAGCTGTTGCTAATGAAGAAACAATTGACTTCATAGAGCAGCTATGCTAATGAACTGTGCTTTATGGATGATAATGAAGTATTTTTTATGAATGCCTAATAAAGACAAAACTGATGAAACAATGAATAATAATGAAAACTGAAAATCTCTTAGAAATTAAAGGAATTATGAGCAAATATGTTTATGCTGTACTGAGAGCAATAATTATGTTCTTTTCACATTTTCAAGAGCAGGAAATACAAAGTCCCAATTCTCTACAGTATTTAAGCACAAGCTTAAAGCAGAGCACTGGCTTAAATTTGGGTAGTAGTAGGCAGAAGAATGGCTTGGTATCCATGGAGAGTAACACAGAATCATAGAGTCATAGAACGGTTTAGGTTGGAAAAGACCTTTAAGATCATCAAGTCCAACCATTAACCTAGCACTGCCAAATCCACCACTAAAGCACGTCCTAAGTGCCACATCTACATGTCTTTCAAATACCTCCAGGGATGGTGACTCAACCACTTCCCTGGG
>NW_008795524.1:444163-446951 GCF_000699145.1 Aptenodytes forsteri
TCTGCCTCTTCATCCTGGTTGGGTGGTCTATAATAGATTCCCACCATGATATCTGCCTTGTTGGCCTTCCCCCTGATTCTTACCCATAAACACTCAACCCTATCGTCACCATCATTAAGCTCTAGACAGTCAAAACACTCCCTAACATACAGGGCTACCCCACCGCCTCTCCTTCCTTGCTTATCCCTTCTGAAGAGCTTATAGCCATCCATTGCAGCACTCCAGTTGCATGAGTCATCCCACCATGTTTCCATGATGGCAACTCTATCATAGTTTTCCTGCTGCACAATGGCTTCCAGCTCCTCCTGTTTGTTGCCCATGCTGCGTGCATTGGTGTAGATGCGCTTCAGTTGGGCTATTGACCCCGCCACCTTTTTGGGGGGAGAAGCCCTAATTCCTATGTGACCATTCTCAGGTGCTTCCATGGTTTTTAACACATCAATAACCCTAACACATCAATAACCCTTTCTAACACATCAATAACATATCCATAGATAACAAATGCAGGGTCTAATATGAATAAGCGTGATGTATGGCTGCTATGCTGGGCCATATGGGAAGCCAGTGGGCAAATACACTGTGTTGTGTGGCTGGCAATGGGCAGGGTCTGCCCCAAAAGTTTGGCAACCACATAGATGCTATGGACAAGGATAGGAAATGGTTTGCAAACTCCCAAAATACAACATGGTGTTTGCAATCAGGAGGTATACAGAATTAAAATACCATGCTCTCAACACAGAAAAGTTCATATAGACTCTTACTCTCAGACTGTAGATTTTATGATCAAAAGCTGTGGATTTAGGAAATATTAAAACTACATACATGGTATTTTACAAATTGCTAACATTAAGGTATTTTGCAGTGCAATTAAAGATATTTTGTGCAGCACCTATAAGCATGGGAGCAGTTACCTGATATTCCTTTCCCAGATTGACGTTCAGCTGTCTTCTTGACCTCCTTGTGTTTTTAAGGCTTCCCACTTTAGAACCTGTGGTAAAAATATTGGTCTTTACATCAACGTTGGTTCCCATCACTCCTCAAAAATAAAATAAAGCAAATCAACCCAAAAACCTCCCATAAAATAAAATTACAAAAGCAAAGAGTTTTGCAGTTACCCAGGTATGCCACGAGATGTCAGAATCTGCAAGTGCTGGTTTCATAACAACTGCCACAACTTGTTCTCCAACCCCCTGCCACAACTTGAAATAACACATGCCTTTTTCTCTTTCCTCTGGATATCTAGGGTTTTTTATTTCTAATCTTTTCTGTCTACCTACTGTTCTCTAGACAGAGCTGTAGCATAAATACAGAAACACCTTACATGGGAATAACCCTGTATGAATTATTGTGGCTACCAAAGGTAGAAATAAAAATTTGTTTACCAGTTAAATGTAGAAAATGTATCATGTTAATGTGAGATTTAAAATGTTTTTACTGGGAAGCCACCAAGCTTTTTGCTCCTGATGCTGAATCATAATTCTTGTTTTTCTCCAAAAAGCTCAGTTGGTTTCTGGATTTTTTTCCTGTTATCTTGCAATATGATTTTGAAAGTTTATTTGCTCCCAACTTCTTACTCATCTATTGACATGTTCTATTATTTTTCAAAAAAAAGCCTCTACCTCTTGTTCCCACAAGCACCATTTCTGCAGAACGAGAGCAGTGTTCAGTCTCTGGGCCCATTCATGTTTTTTCCAGCGCAGCATTTATCCGGTGCTGAGGAATGTATGACTCAGCCCCTGATCAGAGCTGTCCCTGCCTGCCTGCAGCAGGGTCCTCAGGCCTCAAAAGGAGATGTAGTACCCTCTGCTGTTCTAGAGAGGGAAACTTGTTCTCCCCAAAAGATGTTACATTAACCTCACAGGAGACTGAATAAGTTCTAAAAGATATCTCTTCTATTCTTCCAGAACATCTTTTCATCGACTCATACAGCTGTAAGTATTCCTGTTGACTATATGTACTACCAACTTCTTTTAGCATTTTGCCTCATTCTTGGTCCCTGGGATCCTGGCACAGTCATGCTTGGATAACACACAAAATCTTCTGTCCGTCTGTTAACAAGCTCACCTTTAAGCCTACTCGTACGGGTGCAGAGCATGTGAAGATACAGCCCATGCTCGGGTGGCTTGTTAAAATCTGGCTCATGTGAGCTAAGAATAGCACAGAGGGCTTGACAGAAGGGACTTCTGCACAGGTTGCGTAAGTCTTCTGGGGAGGCGCATCCCATGCTTTGCCAAATGAGGGCTTTAAGCATGTGCTGAACTGCAGGAGTGCATTTAGATCCCACCAGGCACGGACCTGTGCGGCTTGCTGAAGATGAGAAGGCTTAAACTTGACCTTCTTCTTAATCAACTGCTTATGTTCTTTGCTGGACTGGAGCCTCGGGCTTTGGTGTCTCCAGCAGCAAGCTTTTAATCTTTTATTTTGGCATCTGATCTAGGCCATTCTCTGGTGTTATTTAAGTGATCAACATGGAAATTATTGTCATCTAGGAAAATAACGTAAACTTTTCCCTCCTGTGTTTTGGTATAGCTTCCTTATGCTGACAATGAGGGTGAAAAATATGTCAACAGCTACTGTTATACTCTAAAATCAACAATATAACCTTGGTCACATCATTGCAATATTTGTTTATCACAAATGTCACTCTATGTAGTATATGCTTTAAATTTGTCCAAAACACATATGAACATCATCCTGAGCTGCTTCTCAGCCTTCCAGTTGAGTGGGCAGCCATCCACTGTGTTCTCGTTGTTAAAATCACATTGCCTTTTTTTTTTTTTTTTTAATC
>NW_008795524.1:447051-469513 GCF_000699145.1 Aptenodytes forsteri
CCTTTTTTTTTTTTTTTTAATCTAATGAAAGCATCCAATTAGATACTCGCTTTTCAGTCTGAGGGCAGCCTGGAAATGAATAGATGAGACTAATGGAATCCTAATGGCCTGTAAAAACAAACCTTTTATTGTGATATTTTAAAGTTCTTAATGGGTTCTCTTGCTTCTGTTGCTGTCTGAGTGCAGAATATAGGCACAGTCCTCTAACGTGTCAAGTGAATTGTTTAAGCAACTAAATAGAAATTTATTTAATGCACATATTTAAACTCTGAAGAGCTCTTTTGTTTGAGTGACTAATAGAAACCAAGATTGTAATTGCTGCTTGTCTGTGTTCATGCTTAAGATGAGTAGGCAGGACTTGGCACATGCTCACTATCTACCCAAAAAGAAATACATGTGACATTTTAGATGTTGACAGCTTAAAAAAATAGACCAGGGTAGCCAAGAATTATAGTATGACTTCAGTTATTTAATTTATGGGCTGACTTGTCTAATGCCAAGCTAAAGTGGTGAAGCACTTAGCTGAAGTAAGACAGATGGTCAGTGAATCAACATTTCTGTGGAGAGTGATGCTTTTATCATTTTTTTCAGTTCTCTTAGCATTATTATCACAGTATTGATCCAAGCATTGGATTTTGTATCAATTTACGTCACCTGATATCATATGATCAGGATAAGAGCAAACATAATCTTTCTCCAAGAAAGATGCAATTTTAATAAGCCTTCTGGAGAAAACAGCTGTGGCAATTTTCATGGAAAAATAGAGGTCAACCCTCTGTTTACATACATATTTAAATCCTTTAAAAGCATTCTTCTGCATACACATTTCTGTTACATTACCTTTAAAAACATTTTGTTCCTTGCTGCTTAGGAAGATGTCAGAGATCCATAATGCAGGACCTCCTGTTTTGAGCACCACTGTACTAAACAGTACCAAACAGGCTCCTGCTAGCCCTGTTTTATAATTTTTCTAAAGGAAATTATTTTAGGGGTTGGAGGGTTTTTTCATCATCACAATGAAATGTCCAGATTTTTGTGAATTAGAAACTTCTAAGACAGAAAATGTTACAACTGCATTTTTGTGACCAGGTTTACTGCTCAGGTAAGTTTAGTCTTTGCCTTTTCCTGCTCTGGTGCTCATAGGTAGAAGGAAACAAACATTTTTTTAAAATTCTCCTCCACATCATATATCTGGGCTCTCTGGCAATACAGATCACTTGTGTAAAACAGGAACTTTGGATGCCTTCTGCAGCTGGTGGGAGTGCACCAAGCGCCTGCAGCAAGTGCTCCTCTCGGCCATGCCTGAAATGGGCACTCCTCTCAGCAAACCAGAGCCACGTTCATGGTCTGTAAGAGGTGGCCAGGTTACAGCACTCCATGATATTTACGCAGTGGTCTTGTCCACAATTTTTACCTTATTATCCCTCTCCTCCACAGGTGTAACTGCTTCCCAATGCGGGCTGGTCTGCCAGTCAGCCTGGGCAGGGAGCTTCAGTGACTTTGGTTTTCTCCCCTTAGTTCTATTCTCTCACATAATACACACAACCTTCTCCATTTTTATTTGTTTTACTTGCTCCATATTTGCACTTTTGCAAATGTTTTTTGGCCAGAAAAGTGAAGAAAGGGATGTCAGAGTACAGCTTTATAATTGCAATGAACTGTCTTTGCTGGAGCACTGCAGTTCACCCCCAGGGCTTTCACCTGGTTGTAGGGAGAGCAGGACATATGTATTATATAGTGCTACAATAATTTTATGTCCAAACCACTATGTGCTAAACTGCTTCCATTAGTATAATCTCATTTCATGAAGGAAAAAAGAACCCAACTGTCTCAAGATTAAGCACCTTTTCCTTTACTCTGGCTTTTTAATAGAATATCAAAGCTGGCCTAGAATACAGGTCTTGTGCTTTCAAGATATCCAACCACTTGAATCCACTTAACTTAAAAAAATACCGAAAGTTCCAGGAAAGGTAAGATAATTTACTTTATTCTTATGGCACCCTGGAAGTAGAGGCTTATGTGCAGCTGCTGCAACAGACTGTTACAGGTGCTAAAAGTTTACGTGGGTTCATGATTTGACAACTTCATGGAAGAGAAATCCATTGGGGTTCCCTAAATGCACAGATATCACAAGACTTATGAAGGTCGTAAGCTGCAAATGACTGAAGAAGACCCCTAAGATGCAATATGTGTGCTTGTCCTATTCTTGTGCTTTTGCCTAGACATCTGTTTCTGGCTTTGGACTGATCCAGTATGTTTGCTCTTATGTTCTTACTCAGAGAACTTTCTGGAGAGCCAGTCCAAGACAGAGAAAAAATCTTTGCCAGGAACACGAAGCGCAGTGTCCTACACCATCCTTACAGAGCGAGTGGTAGGAAACAGTTTCCAAGCACTGTGTGGTTTGGCCTCTGGGAAGCTGCTGTCACCCGTGTTGCTGGTGGTGGTGTTCAGCACACACACA
This sequence comes from Aptenodytes forsteri, assembly GCF_000699145.1. Lineage (NCBI taxonomy): Eukaryota > Metazoa > Chordata > Aves > Sphenisciformes > Spheniscidae > Aptenodytes > Aptenodytes forsteri. The sequence continues at coordinate 449,513 of NW_008795524.1, forward strand.
CACAAAATAAAAAACACCCTGGGAATTCTTGCTCTAATCTAAACCCAGCAGCAGCCTGCTCAAACAAAACAATTTTGTGCACTCCCAAATTAAAGCGTTTACATGGAAAACAAACATTTCTCTCTGAGGTAAGCTTCAGAAAATATATTATGGATTGATAGATTTTGATTGTGTCACTTAAAAAGCTATTGAAAACAACTCACTCAAGTATTAGAGTGTTAAGATGGTGCTAGAACTCATAAACAACAGACCATGGCTCTGCTTTGAATAAAATTTCCTGAATTACAACTCAAGGAGAACAATAGGAGTTATTAAAAAGTGGCTGTTCCTATAGAAAGAGTGTTTCCTGTAGAAACAATCCCAACTGCATGCATAATCAAAGTAATGACAACAAAGATTCCCTCCTTCTTAGTAGTTTAGCTTTGGTTTTGCTTTTTGACCTTGCAAATACCTGCAAGTACAATGTTGAAAAATGTCTGACTCAGCAATTAATATCCTGAATCAACATAAATGTTTCTCTCAATTGAAAAAGGATGAGAAAGGTCCTACTAATCAGTGCTGCACTGGAGGAGCAGGGTTAGTCGTAGGCTCAGTGTGATTTCTCAGAGGCCATGCACCGTCAGGGCTGAGCAGCACTGCGGCTGTTATTAAAACATGAAATTCCAGCCGCTATACACCAAGATGAAGTGATGCACTTCGGCACTGGGGCCACCCTCATCCACTACACCAGTACAGGTAAGACCCCCATTAACCCCCATCCCCACCAGGCTTGGCTGTCACTGCTGCTGACCCGCAGCCCCCTCCTCATGGGTGATGGCAGCAGCAGCAGGCAGAGGGGTGCAGAGGTATGACCCCTATTTGGAGCTCCTGAAACCCTTGGAGGCTGCCTGAGACAGGCGTCCCTTTCACCCTGCCCTTGCTACAGCTCTTGGTGCACAGTTAGAGAAATCTGCATTTCAGGAGACTATATCCCAGGTTACTGTAGATAGTGTTGTCTCGTGGCAGTGAATACATACTGCAGTCTAAATTTAATGTTAACAGAGCTAACAGAGGAATTCTGGATTTGAGTTGAGCCAATGCAGGATTTTGAGTGAAAAAATCCAGAGAGAAACTCTGCACCTCTAACACCTACTCAGCTGGGACTGGGGCAACTCAGCCCTGCCACAGAGCTGTTCTTCACTCCTTAGGGGTCATCTAGGGTGGGTTCAGCTCTAGACTGGAGACTCCCAACTCCAGATCTCTGGTTGTAAGTGTCTGCCTGTGAGCTAGAGGCTGCTACAAGTCCCCAGGCATTGATGTTTAATGCCATTTGACATGCTCTGAAGACTTCAGCATGGGGCAGGTAGGAGGGCAGTGCAGGACCTGCAGGAAGCCCCATGCTCCTCTGGGACAGCAGTTGGGTACCCAACGCGATCCCAAGTGGCATTAGGCGTCCACACGCTGGCTGCTCTCCATTGACTAGAGCGGGGGCTTGGATGGCTGGTTCACATGTACCTCCTCTATTTAAACACATAAATGTCTACAAGCCAAAGATGAATCTCACCTCTAGAGTAACAGAGAAATGGGACACAGTAATACATAATTTTGAGATTCATGTACTATTACTATTAAGTATTTCTTTTAAGTAGTTCCTGAGGTCCTAAATCCTTGCAGTGATGAGGTCAGATTTTGTACTAGTGATGCTTAAAAGCCAGCTGTCTCTGTGGAAAGGGTTTCAGGTACCAGGAGAGCAGGGCAGGGAGCAGGCTGCGGCAGGGAGCGCAGAAGGAAAGGCACAGGTGCATTTAAAAGCTTACAAGGCTGAAAAATGGTTGATCCCTCCTGCAACTGCCTCTTCCTGAGGCAACCTTTAACTACCTGAACCTGAGGTATGCCTTCAAGTGTTTGGTCTCTCAGTCGCAGGGCAGAATCTGGACCTCTTCATGTATGTTGAAAGAGTAAAGTAAAGGATAATACGAGAGTGGCCCTTCACTGCCTACTGCAAAAATGACAGACAATTGTCAGGTCAGTTGTACTTCAAGGGCAAAAAGACTGCTCTTCTGAAAGCAAGGAGAAAAATCTCTTTAACGCAGGTCTGGGACTTTACTCAAAACTGACCTGCTGATTTGTAGGCAGTCACCTAACTATTGCACTTCAAAAAAAAAAAAAGGTTCTGCATTTTTTTTCTTGGCCCATAGTGCATTTTAGCTACTTTTTCATTACTTTTTCTTCCCTTGTTAGTTCTCCCAAACAATATATTCTTTTCCTTTTATTTCCTCTCTAAAAGAACAACTTATTTTCTGCATTATTAGCATTCAGATGAGTCCTTATTCCTGGTAATTTTTCTTTGTTTATAATTTTTCATAGTAGATAGATAGAATATTCTCAAGATTCAGAAAGCATTTGGTTATCATTTTCCTCTTCTGGCCAATAGATGGGACTCTTACCTCTGATATCTCTTCTCTCTTTGATCTTATCACATAGATAAATAGTGCAAAAACCATTCTTGAAATCTGAAACCTGAGGGATACATGTTACCCCACGTCTCTGAAAAACATATAAACAAAGGACCGCTGCAGCTGTTGACAACTCAAATAAGCCAGATACGCAGGATGCTGGAGACAAGAGAACCTCGGATTAGAGCAGGTTTATCTTTTAGACAAAGCGTTTCATGAACAAATTAAAAACACTTACTGTTTTGTTTTTTCCTCCCAGGAAGGATACATATTGTAGGAGTCACTTAACATTAAAAATAACAAAAAACCCAGTGAACAGGTCAAGTTAGCGGGATTAATCTTGACTTTGTTCCTGTTGCCTTTTAATCTTAGACACAAGACTGTCAAAAAAATTACTAAATTTTATCAGGAGCTGGTCTGCACTTGAAACACTGGATTTTGTTGGAAGGTAAATGGTTCATGGAAATATCAGTTTCAGCAAATTTCTGGTGAAACATAGGTGGGGCATCAGTGGATTTCACCCTAATTGGAAACCCACCAGCTCCCAGGGTAGACCTGAGGACTCCCGTGTTTCCACCAGCTTTCCTGGCTGAGAAATTGTTGGTGGAAATCCTGGGATATTATCAGCAGCTTTTGCAGTCAGTGCCCTGAACTCGATGGCAGGAAGGCTGGGACCTGTCTGCCAGCTGCCCTGGCTTGGGGGAAGCCCTTTTGCAGACAGTCAGCGAGCTGAATGCCTGGAAGACCTGCTATAGTTAACCTGGTGTTCAGAGATTGCCCCTCCAGGTGTAATTTCCATTGCATTGCCTTTTTCCAGTGAAATGCTTTGATTACTTTAACTTGTCTTTTCAGATTTTGGAATGGAAAAGAGAAGATGAAGTCCTACAGCAGAACTGCAGTGTCCCACAGCAGAATACATTTTATTTTCTAACTCTGGAGATGGTTGTGAAATAGTGAGCAGTTTTGTCGCTCTCTGTTGCTCTTGTTGCAGTGTTATACCTGCACATTTTCTTTTAAAGTGTTCCCATGTGTTTGGTTCCCCTGTGTATTGTGCCTTGGGGGGTGGGGGTGTGCTGCAGCCCCTGCTCAGCCATGGCCTGGTTAACAGCACATGTTAGGGTACAAATGTGAGCATATGCAGTATGTGTGTGCAACAAATACACAACACTGCCTCGAAGGCATTTGCCCAAAACTGATCACATTAAAGAGGATGATGCCATCAGCCCCCAGCTGATGGTGTTGAAGTGCGAGATGACCATCAGCCAGATTAAGCAGCAACCAGGGAATTATGCATGACTTCTGACACAAAGGAGTCACCCAGAAAAGAGATATGAAAGGCATATGAAAATTTGTGACAGAGAAAGCAAAGAGAGTACAGAGCCGCAATCAGGCTGGGTTTGACGCTGCCAGGAGTCGCCCCACCAGCATCACCACCTCTGCCCAGGCCAGACAGAGCATCATCCCTGTGGGTGCCACGGGGTGCTGTGGGGTGCCTGTGCCCAGCTGGCGAGGGACAGAACAGCAGCGCTCTGGGGGACCCATACCTGCGGTGTGCAAACCTGAACTCATAGGGTGCTGACATTTATGTATTTATTAATATTTTGTTAAGTGTCTAGTATTGTGGATATTACTGATATCCTAATTTTACAGGACACTGTTGGGATTTTTTGCCTCAGTGTGTGTCTAGCTGGACCTTGTGCACTCAACGCCCACTGGCAGCTGGAGAGAGGTAGCTACACTCCTGGAGCGTGTCTCGTGCTTTAATTTCATCCAGATGAAATCAGTTTCATGCAGAAAGGACCCAGTGCTCAAAAAAACATTCCCAAAGCATGGACAACAGGGGCAAATGGGAGTGTTGCTGGCTCACCCAGCAGAGCAGCTAGTGCAGATGTGCCCTCAAGCTGAGTGGAGTATGTTACCATCATGTGGATTTCTCAACCAGCAGGTGGGAGGGAAGAATGACCTATGGCAGAGGGGTATTGAAAACCTGAGTGCTGAGCTGCCTGCAACAAGCACACTTTGCAGACGGCACGTCTGCCTGTCCCACCCACGTTTTGCTAGCAAAATGAACGACATCATCATGGCCTCATGCATTTCTGTAATAAAAATCCTAAACAAACTAGATTGGTATTCTAATTTATTAGAATTTTATCTATTCTTTTTAATTTAAAAACAGCCCTATTTTTAATTACAGATCATTCAAGTCCCAAATGGCAAGAAGGAGAATGTGAAGCAACACACGATGGCTACAACACATGGCAATTCCTTACTGAGCCATCATCACCTGTGACTGACTTATTGTAGCTCCCAAAAATACCTTCTTTATGTTTTTTTGTAATAACCAGTATGTCACCTTATCCCATCTTCATGCAATAAATGAATGATTGTAGTTCTATGCTACAGGCAAACCTGGAACTTGGTAAAATGAAATATTAATATTTGGGGGGTTTACAGTCTCAACAGATTTTCCTCACTTTGAAGCAAGCAAACTCCACCACCTGCAAGCTAACTCCTAGGCGAGCTGGGTATGCATTAGACAAAGGGGTTTTGGCAAGTTGTGCAGCATCCCACTCAGAGCACACTGAAAAGGGGTGGAGGCTTTGATCATCTACTGATTAAAAAAGCAAAATAGGGGAAGGGAAAAGGGAATTTCTTAATCATGTTGAAGTTCTGCAAATAAAATGTGTCATTCTCTTTAACAACGACTTTCATTTGTCCCCAGACTGTAAGCAGGCCGGCCAGACTGCTTAGTCAGATCAAATGTCGTGTCAAATGATCAAAAGCTGTATTCGTTCGTGTTCTTTGCTCTTGGCTGCCCCTTGCAATGCTCTCTAACTGTTGTTTGACAAAGGCTTTGCTCAGGACTTGATTTTGCAGGCAAATGTGAAAGTGTATGTTTTTTACAGGGCAGCTCAATGTCCAGCATATAAGTACGGTACAGCATGCTTATAGGCAACGTGTGTCTGTGTCGTCCCTCAGAGGGAGCATGCTTCCAGCCCGCACAGACACCTGTTATTGCCACATTTTGTCTGAAATGTTTTCATTCATTTTCTGAACCAAGGCAGCAAGGTTACAGAATATTGAATTTTCCTGAATCTCTAAGCTGTTGTTAAATGTTTTTCTTGTGTCCCAAATGATGGATTTGTTTCTCTCCTCCTACTTGCCTCCCCTGCACTCTCCAAAACGTGTTGAAATTGATGACCTGCACATTTAGAGAAAGGAAAGGAAACATCTCCTTATGTTGCACATAATTAACCTCTAACTTCACCAGTGGAGGAGAACATTACTTCAAACATAACAGGTGTACTTTGAAGAGGGCAGAACAATTTTAATGCCTAGTAGCTTTACAGACAAATTTAATAAATTAAGAGTAATCTGTCATACTTTTAGGTACTGCATGGCTGTATTAGAAGCCAAGAAGCAATATAGTTTCTTCCAGATAGAAAACTGCCCAACATATTAGCGATTTTTCCATTATACTTTTTCCAAAGTATAATCATCAGTGTTGATGGCCTGAAGCTGAGTTTATTGAAAGAATAATCTGAAATGTAAGGGCAAACAGTCCTGCTTTTCATGGGCACTTGAAACCATAATGAGATGCTTCTGACCTAAGATGCACCTGTGTACACCTTTTCTGGCCTCTACACTTGAGAGAATGATGAGTAAGAGCCTCATTAAATTGCTTGGTGGAGGTGGCTATTTGGGTAAGTGGTTACTTCTGTACTGTAGCTGTGATGGGAGCTGGAGTCTGGCAGCCCAGGATTCGGGCAGGCTGCCCTGCTTATCATCTTCTTGACTCTCTGTGCCCTTTGCCTCCCTCCAAGGGCTCCACACATCATACTCAGTGCACAGGGTGTGAGGACATTTTACAGTGTTTTGTATTCCTGGGAAAATATGAGTGCTAGGTCAAATGATGCTTTCAGCTACCTGTGGCTAGATATGTCGATTTAAGTGTAGTCCATCAATGTAATAATTATGAATTAATGACACAGTGTTTTGCTCTCCTGTACAGAACAGTTACAGTTTTGTAATAGCTTTCCTTGTTTTCCAAGTACACTTGAAACCTTCTGCACTATCCACTAGAAAGGATGACCTTCTTTGCCTACCAAATTCAGTTAAATTATATAACCAAACATTTCCACTCCAATTCTCCAAATAGATAAGAGCTGAGTCAAGCAAGCAATGACAACAGCAATGCCAAATAAACTGAGGACCCAGGATGGCCTTACACAAAACTGAAGCTGATCACTGTAATCCAGGAAAGCCAAAAGCCTTCTCTACTCTATTTTACCTGTATTTAAAAATAAATGGATTAATGAAAATTATAATTTCAATAAATTTTGTTTTTCTTCTGTATTTCCCCTATTAAAAATGAATACACTAATGAAACTTATTAACATTTCAATAAATTTTGATTTTAATGTTTTTTTCTTTCACTGTTGGAAAACTGAGAGACAAGGAGAATAATGCATGCCTATACTAGCAATTTGTAAAGGTACCTGCTTCATGTGGATTCCTGGCTCCCCACATCTTGCACATTCATCTTTGCCTCCCACTCTGCTTTGCTCCTTACAGTGGAAGGAGAGCACCTGTTACAGACATAAGTATTGCACAGCTCAGAGGGCAGTTTCTCCCTCTGAACTGACTCCTTAAGTAATGCACAGAGGCATGGTAGAAAAATCAGTCTCTTTCCCTTCTGTACATAGGTGAAATAACCTTTCAGATTCTTCACAGGGAAGTCCAAAAAGATCCTAAGATGTTTCACCTTTCACAAGAACCACTGAGCACATGCTGTAGAGACCTAGGACTAGGGTGCTATGAAGCAGCCATGTCACTTTTGGGCATTTGCGTACTTTGCAGTTCGTTATCTCCCACTTCTACATCTTAATATTCCTTTCCTCTTGGTGGTTGGAGTTTTCCATCATTTCTTTTTGCTCCTTAACCTCAGGAAAAAGGAGATGTCCCATCCTCTCTCCCAGTCTCAGTTGCAGGGATACTGAGTGGCCATTTGGGAGCTGGAAGAGACTGCTGTTTCACCATGCCGTGGTGGCAAGAATTTGCTTCCAAGAGAATGACCAGAGTCTGTAGGAAAAGAGGGCTGAATTGCCCACCTCTACTGGCCACAACAGCAGGTGGGAACATGTCCAAGAAAACAGAAGCTGAAGAGGATGGAAGCTGCCTTTCTGAAGATTAAGACCCACTGGTCAGGGCAGCCTGTCGAATATGTCTGCAAGTTTGGAATAAACTTGAATATGGTCTTCACCAAGAGAAGGCCACCCATGCTTCCAAGCTCCCTTGTCTTTTGCAATCTGGCACAGACGAGGAGCGGGTGGACTTCTGCCTGCCCTGGCAGCCTGGAGGGAGGAACACCAGCAGGTGGAGGCCACCTTGCATTGCTGAGCCTCCTCTCCAGTGGGCAGATCCAGCACTTGGAGGCACCTGCAGAGCAGGACAGCACCTGAACAACTTGCTTGCCATGCTTGTGCCAGCCCAAGAGGGAAAGGTATGATGAGGGGCACAGGGTGGTAATCACAGGTGTCCTTCTCCACAAAGAAGAATGGTAGGGAAAGCAGCTTCCAAAACTACCCATCCAGCTTCTCTGCAGACAGTGGGAATAGCAGGCTGCTTAACCTGCAGCTCGCTATGCCTGACATGTGCCCAGTATCTACCATACCTGTATGGTTTGCTGCACCCTAAGGGGCCACTGGAATGAAGGTGGGACTCAAAGACACTAATAATTTTGCAGACAAATCAACAAACAAGCATTTGCTCCATCTGCAATGCACAAGTTTTTTTTTTTTTTCTTTTTTTCATTTGCTTGCTAAACAAGCCAGCAGCATAAAATTGTTTTGGAAGAAGGTTTTGTTATCAGTTGCACACAGCTGTAGCTTAAAGGAGAGAAAACTCACTGAAGCATTCAAAACTGGCAGCGCAACAGCTATAGTGGAGGTACCCATCTGCAGAAGGTACACATCCTGGTGTGGGTCTCTCCTTGACCTCAGGAAAATCCTTTCATTGCAAATGAAGCCGAGAGCTGACAACAGCTTTACTGAGCTGGATTAGAAAGGACTGGCCATATCACAATAGCTGCTATGCAAATTATTTACATTAATAAATGTCAGGTCTTGGGGACTGAAAAAAGTGATTGCTCCTTCAAGAGAGGGAAGTAGAGTAGATTTAGTTGACGTTTTTGCTTTTTTAAGCTGGAGAAAAAGATGTGGTCCTTCCCTCTCCCAAAAACATACAGTTAGTTTAATTAGCAAATGCAAAATTCAGTAACTGGCTTGAATTTCTCACACTTTCATTATCCATTCATTAGATTAGTTCTTAGAGCAACCCCACTTAGTTCTTGATGCTATACAAACATACAATAAGGGTCAATCCCTGCGTGACAGTGGTCTAAAGAGACAACAGAGACCAAAACTAGGAGATAAAATCCTCAGTTATAGCTGGGGACCAAGGCACAGAACAGCTAAATCATTTGCTCAGGTTGTGGATGGTATGGATAAACATTTCTTGATCCAGTTCAACTCTTAGTCCAGTGCTTTATACATTAGCTTTATGTACAAATTACCAAAAATGCTCTTTTTAGAATAATAATTTAGTATGATGAATGAGTGAGATTAAATTATAAGGTTTTGGACCAGAAGCAACATTATTACTAGATCAGTATTTTCTGTTGGCATGGCATAATGAGATATAGTCCTGGGCAGTCATACTTTTTTCAGACATTATCATAAGTACTGTTTTTGTGATTAACACCACTCTCCCCTTAAAGCAAGAAAAAGTATTTCATCCACAGCAATTCTTTTCTGGAAAAAAAAGTAGAAAATTATAATGAATGTGTCTATCTTATCCTCCTGAGAAAAATCAGTAGTATATAAAACAGGGATTTGTAGTATGTATAAAAAAGTAGTGCTTTATAGAAAAAAGAAACTATTACTTTGCTGGATTTTCAGAAGTGTCTTACCAAGGCAAAAGAAAATTAAAGTAGCTAAAGCTATTTAAAGGTTCAAAGCCAGTGCTCACAGTCTCTTTTGAGTCATGTGAGAGAGCACAGTAAGAGAGGAAGGAAAGCACAATTTATTTAAGAAACTATTTTTTCTCTTTGCCATTTTTTTCTCCTACTTTTTCCTCCTCTCTAATGTCTTTTTCAGTGCTTCTTGCAATACTGAGTTGAATGTTGATGAACCAATACTTGAAACAAATACATGTGACCAAGCTGAGGGACTTGAAATTTGTCAACACAGGAGACCTCTGACTTTTCCGGCTGGAAGCTGAGAAGTTTAGCAAGGCCTGTGTTTTTTTGATGAATTGTAAAAATGAAGGGCCAGTGCAGGAGTTATAGTCCTCATTTGGTGAAATTTCATTGGATGAAATATTTTTTTACTGAAATTAGAATAAAGAAAGGAAATAACAGATGTGAGGATGTGATAACTATCAGTGAAGGTGGGGGAGACTTCATAAACCCAGCACTGCTGACAGTCAACCCAGATAGTCAGTGAGTATCGAGGCTTTGCATTCAAGTGCTGTATTTAAAAGGGAGTAAGTGAGTAACCGGTGTCTCCCATACCAAACCGCTGTGCCATGCTGTCCTGGCTCAGATGTGCAGAGGGAGGACCAGACTGACCCACCTGGGGCTGAAGGGCCCCTTCTCCACTGAGAAATGGGTCCACTGCCCCTGTCAGCTAAGCTCCAAGGTGAGAAGGGCCACGGCTGTGTTAGATCTCTTCAGGGACCCAGAGACATGGATGGTCTTGATATACCCTTGTCTTCTGAAGTCTTTTTTCATCCCACTTTCACTGACGATTTTCCCCTCTCTGCATCTTGTTCAATTCCTGTTGATTTTGTAGCATGCCTAGCAGACAGGGCTGGGGAAAGTACTGCTTATATCACGCCTTAACAGATTGGGCAGGGTCTATTTGCAGAGTACCAGCCGTTAAAGAAATGAAAAGGAAAAATAATTTCAAGTCTCAACAAAAGACAAAATAAATCAGACTAAAAAACCACAAATCTTATTATTCATCTAAACAGACTCTGGCATTCCAAATATATCCTTTGGATGCATACAAAGACAGGGGCGATATTGCTTCATTAACTCTTTTGTGAAGTTACAGGGGGTCTTTTCTTTCCGGTTGCAAACAGATGAGGGGAAAGACTCCTGCTGAACACAGAAGTGTGATCCATTAATGTTTCCCTGGACAAATGACACAAAATTCAGATCATTTTTTACAGGATCTGGAATAACAGTTTTTAAGTAGAGTGAGTGAATTCTAATTTAAATGAACCTTTGCCACTAAGATGCATGAAATGTGCTGGATTTTGTTACAGACCTATCACTAGGCTCATGGTCTCTGAAGTGAAACTGAACTATCTCAAGAGCACTTGGAACCACCTATTAATATTTTCTCACCAGAACATGCACATATTCTAAGTCAGTAAATCTGCTGACTTAGCTTCTAGGATAAGTCACCACCTTTAACATCAAACCAAGCATCATTTAAGCCTTTACAAAGGACTAAAGTAACCTCAAGGCATCTGGACTGAAGTTAAACAAGAAAAACATGAAATACTGCTGCAAAAAAAAGGAAGCAAGATCCAATTTGTTGTGGGTTGGTTTTTTTTTGGGGGGTGGTTTTTTTTGGCCTACTTCCTATTTGCTGAATCAAAGAATCCGGAGTCCAGAACTATGGTCCTTGAGATATTGATAATTCATCTTCTGAACCACCCTCTTCTGTCATGTATTCATATTGCTATAAAGCCTGGAAACTGTCAAATTCAAATTATTTAAGCTATGCTCTATGAAACAGAAGTAAAAGATAGCTCCTTTCCAGGAGTTTTTACAGTCAAATTAGAGTACTCTTGCGACTTTATTTAAGGAGAAGAAACCCAGCAGACAGTAATTTTTAATTTCCTGTTAACCCAAGAGGCCAGTTAGCATTTGGAATCCTGCAGATTTATTCTGTTAGAGGAAGAAACCAATTCTGGAGCCTAGTTCCCCCTTGGTATAATGCTGCCTCTGCACAAAAAGTGCAAAGACAGTCTTGTTCACCTGAGCACAGAGGAATCAGGCAAAAGTAAGAATTTTCTCCTGGGTTTGGGGTTTTTTTAGTCTCTTTTCAGTCACCACTTTGACAAAGTTTGACCTTCCTTCAGGAGCAGTTAGCTACTAGAGCTGAGCCCAAAGCATCACTCTGCCCCCCACCCTTCCAGCCTCCTCTCTTGTGACACATGTGCCCTTTCACTGCATGAGACAGTTTGACTCACTCAACCAGCAGTAAACTAATTCAGGACTAAAAAAAAATTTGAAGCAGGACAGCTTATTCAGAGACCAGGCAAGTGTCTGAATGGGTGACCAGGCTGGGCCAGGCTGTGCACACGGAAGGGGCTGCAGCGGGCAACACAGCAGCAGGGCACAAGGGCAGCCCTTTCCACCACCATGAGCCATGGAGGTGGCAGAGGTCTATCCTCTGACTGAACAGGAAGGAATTGCTCTTTTTGCCATCACTATCTCCTGAGCAGCTACAATAACACAGTGTCATACTTCTTTTAGTGATGCAAAGTCTTCTCTAGCAGTACTCCAAAAAACAGCAAGACACGTGTAAGCAAAGACATTTAAACTCAGAAGACCAATATTGATCATATTTTTACCTTAGGAAGAGTATTAGGGAAGGCAACAGATGGGGAAAAAAAATCCATTTCTTAACGATCATTTACTCCTCAGGGAAAATTCAGTCCCGTGTCACAGCCGTGTAGCATGTGCTGTGTAACGCAGAGTGAATGACGAAGTAGCTGAAGTGTAAGCAACCTGATTGCCAGAGGTCTATTATTTTGTGCATTCCACTGTGCTTTGTATAATCACTTCAGAAGAGATGAGGACTGGGAATGAGTCAAATGTCTTTTTGTTCTTTTTCTGACTCTCTTGTATATTCACAAGTTAAAAAAACCAAACAAAGCAGAAAAAGTATGTCTATAAAACCATGACGTTGACAGTGGAGCCAGGAGCAGGTGAAATACATTAAATGAGTTCTAACTTATTTAATGTCGCATATTCTCTTTATTTCCATGGTAGATGTTTGCTTTTACTAGACTTTCAAAATGTAATGTATAGAAGGTTTCAGCTAATTAGAAGCCATCTAGTGCCCTAGTGCAAGTGTATCCTCCTAGGCTTTTATAAGCATTTTTGTATTTTTGAAAAGAGCTGGAACAAACCTGAGCAATTGCAAATTAGCTGGTCTTCTTGCATCTGAGCAGTAAGCCAGGAGAGCAAAAAAATTCAGGTCTGTCCTTACATTTATCTTGTAACATTTAAATAAATGATGCATCTGTGTGTGCAGACGTGAACTTCTTGTTCTCATGCATAGATCATTAAATAACTGAGTATTGTAGTTTTGTCATATGAAAGAAAAAAATTATCAAATTAGCAGGAAGGAAATCCAAGCTTGGTGGTATACAGTTCACTGCCTTCTAATATGTTGGATTCATGTCACTGCCTTTGTAGACTATATTATTCCCTTTTTTTTCTATACATATATACTGGATCTAACATCCCTTATATTATAATGATTAACAAGATGAAATCCTACATTTCTAATTGGATGTGGGCAAATATGAGAAAATCAATATTGTTCACACATTGTCAAGGTCTATCATAAGTGATCTTAAGTCAGAAGAGAGACAGAATCCTAAGTACTTCTGCAAAGAGGTTAAAATATTGCTTAATGGGGTCTGTGGAGTACACCCATACAATCAGAAGTAGTTTGCAAATTCCTACTGTTGAAATTTTGTTAGCAAGTCAAACATATTTACTGGAGTAATAAAATGGTCATTATCTACTGTTTCTAAAAGTCAATGGGGATACTATTTTCTTTTTAAGAGCCGTAAGGATTACCATTTGAATGTGGCTACTCTGCTCACTGTTTTAAAGTTACTTCAGTTTTAACTCTGTAGACTCCACCTTGCCTGGAAAATTGGAAAATTTCTTGTCAGTTCAGTAATGCCAATTTCATCTGGTCAAAACCAGCTTGTGTGCTGAAAATGTGTTTTTTCAGACAGACTTGTATGTTAAAGGTTACTTGGGTTAATCTTTTCTTCTAATTGGACAACTTTGTTACTATGTCAACAATGATATAATGTTTTGCTGAGAACTCATGCAAATAATCATCTTTAGTAAATTCGCAGCTCACTCAAAGTCCTTTCAACTAATGGGTGCTTGCAAACAAAAGCATCCTTAATATAGCCTTCCTTTGCCATTTCCTCACAAAATCCCCCAAAACAATGAACACCCCTTGAGTCCTGGGGTTCAACTGAAAAACTCTCCTCTTAAGTCCTGAATAATTCCGGAGACTCCGAGATTCTGAAGCTACGTACAAGAAAACACTCTTTCAGATCTCCACCTCTGCTTCTCATTTTAATGGGTGGTTCAGACTTCAGTCTCAGTTATTTACCCTCATGCTTGGAACTGAAAAATCCCCCTCCCAAAAAAAAGCCAACACCACAAAACCAGAAACTGTTCATCTGCATAAAGTATTCATCATGAGCTTTGTCTTTGATTTCCTTAAACATTCATGCATGTCGTTCCTTTGATCAATGACATATTCATGGACTGCAAAAAAATCTTATGATTACTCATGTAAATCTGTCGGTATAGAGGTTCTTACACAGAGAAAATGAGCGGTCATTTCCAATGCCTCTTACTCTAGTCCTTGTGTTTGCTCAATTTCTGTCACCTCCTCAGGGAGCAGAAAGTTTGCCATGAGACTTTGATGATAAGTCACAAACAAAAAGCAATGGGCAGCAGTCACATTCAGAACAAATACTTCAAAAGCAACTGAGGCTGAAATGTTTTTGTACCAAGGACTTATTCTCCAAGGCTCTTACATATTTTGTTTCTCTTTCTTTTCATAAAAACACTACTCTGACTACATAGGATGAACTAAGGGCATGAAGTTAAGCATACTCATAGTGGTTTGTAGGATCATTGGAAAGATTTCAGTTTATGAATGGATATTTAAAAGTAAAACTATGTGAAAGATTGCCCAAGATCACATGGCAAATTAGTGCCAGAGCTGGAAATAGTACCCAGAACTACCAATCCCAAATTACATGCTCTGTGCAGGGTGACCTTCAGAATGCAAGGGAGCTGCCCTGGGGTAGGAGGGAATGTCTTCTCATCAATGAATTGAAAGACAAGAATAAATGGTCAGTTTAAGCAGGGAAGTCACTACCCGAATTCCCCAGGGGTATGTGCTGATTCGTATATCGATAATAAATTTAGAAAAGGGGTACAAAAAGGTGGCATAGTTTGCTGACAATTCTAAATTACTTTGTGTGATAAAAACAAAGGCTGACTCAGAAGAGTTGCGTAAGGAACACACAGTACTGCAAAAAAAAGTCAGATGAAAGTCAATGTTTACTTCAGTTGATGAATGTGAAGTGATGCATGCGTGAAAGCAATACTAACTCTGCACACATCATGGAGGGCTCTGAACTGGCCACTCATATTCACGAGGGAGATCATTTTATGTAATAGATCATTTTATGTTTAATTTCAGTGGTTAGGAACTGTTAATTGTCATTATGCCACTATGTAAACTGATAGTGCACACACACTTTAAAGACTATGCACAATCCTGATGCTTTGATCTCAAAAAGGAGGTGGTAAAACCAAAAGAAGGCTAGTGAATAGCTGAAAGAAGGATATAAGGTACAAGGAACAGTTAAATAGACTAATATATTTCAATAAGAAAAAAGGCATTTGAAGTTGGATGATAAAAGTCTATCAAATGGTGAACAGAAGGCAAGAGAAAAAGGAATAGTTGTTCATTGCCTTTCTTGCAAAGAGAAGTAGAGAGGATCAGGTGAAGCTAGCAGCTGGAAAATTCAAAACAAACAGGAGGTCATATTTCTTCTCATGATGGTCTGACCTAGTAAAATTGATCTTGTATTATATTATAACCTAATTCAACATGAAACATCCAAACCCATATTTCAAGTTTTAAAGTGTATTTGGAGGAAATATTTTCCAATAAGATAAAGCTGCTGTAAATCGAAGTAGCTTGACTGCATAAAAACAAGGGAAGAAATGTGTAGAGGCACAGAGGGAAGAAAGGCAAGAAATAGAAGGTAAAAATGTTTAGATGGGCTATTGCTGTGGATGAAAAACTGGACATGACCTGGAAATGTGCACCCGCAGCCCAGAAGGCCAACCGTATCCTGGGCTGCATCAAAAGAAGCGTGGCCAGCAGGTCGAGGGAGGGGATTCTGCCCCTCTGCTCTGAGGACACCCCACCTGGAGTACTGCGTCCAGCTCTGGAGCCCTCAGCATAAGAAAGACACGGACCTGTTGGAGCGGGTCCAGAAGAGGGCCATGAAAATTATCAAGGGGATGGAACACCTCTTCTATGAAGAAAGGCTGAGAGAGTTGGGGTTGTTCAGCCTAGAGAGGAGAAGGCTTTGGGGAGACCTTATTGCAGCCTATCAGTACTTCAAGGGGGCTTCTAAAAAAGATGGCAGCAACCTTTTTAGCAGGGCCTGTTGCGACAGGACAAGGGGGAATGGCTTTAAACTAAAAGAGGGTAGATTTAGACTAGATATAAGGAAGGAATTTTTTACGCTGAGGGTGGTGAAACACTGGCACAGGTTGCCCAGAGAGGTGGTGGATGCCCCATCCCTGGAAACATCCAAGGTCAGATTGGACGGGGCTCTGAGCAACCTGATCTAGTTGAAGATGTCCCTGCCCACGGCAGGGGGGTTGGACTAGATGACCTTTAGAGGTGCCTTCCAACCCAAACTGTTCTATTCTATGCCTGTTTTATAATTCTTGGAGAAAAGGATGTAGGTAGGAAGGGAGGAAGAATCAAACAAATGATTGCTTTAAAAAATGATTTAAAAAAAAACAGTTCTCACTTTCCTGAAATACATTGATCTGTACTATTTTTTCCAGGAAAATATGAAGTTACAAAAGTAACAATGTCTTTACAGCCACAAAGGCTGGATCCCTTTGCTAACTTCTGCTCACATAGCATGAATGATTTCCCTTGTTGCATGAACTGTTACAAAGGGAACCGTTCTTTCCCTTTCTTTTGAACCTCTCTTATTCGTGATTTTTTTTTAATACAGTTCAATTTAAAAAGAAATACTTTAGTTCTGTTTTCTAAAAAACACAACAAAAGAGATCTAACTCACAGTATTTGAGTAAATTTCAAACTTTCCATAAGACATTTCCTCCCTGGAGGAAATCAGAGTACAGAACCCATGTGTAAAACTATTTTGTTTTCCACAAGGGACTGAGAAAGTTATTGCTTCAGTTCTCGCATCAAGCTGACACATCATGTGGAAAAATATCTACAGTAGCTTAAAATCACGTATTATTCCTTACTCCCCTTTGAAGATTTTGTGTCATTCACATTTTTCTTTGAGGGATATTTTATTTATCTGAGGTTTATGGACGCACAAACAACAAGTCTGATATTGTTGTGCTTTTAGCCAGAAAGGCCTTTATTCTGTTTTAGGAAAATAAAAAACTAAGAACTGTCAGCACTGACTCTACTTAAATGTCTCCTGATCCTTATGAGATCAGGATCAATGTGTTTCATGAATAGCTGGTGACAGCTGAATACCATTAAGTTTGGATATAGAAATGGCAGCTTCCAGCAGAGCAAGAAGAAGCTATTTCCCTTTGTTAAGGGGTAATACTTGACAGAACTGCATGAAAAATATTGTTTATCTCCAGTTAAAAATTTAGAAGTTCCTCTGGTTGCTTCTGTTTCACCACATAAGTAGACCGCTGACAGCGAGACCTGCTTCTCCTCGAAGTCAAGCAGAGCAGGGACTAAAATCTTGGGATTTTAAGGAAACGGCAGGATCTAGTGTTAAAATTAGTGAGCTAAGAAGAGGCAGTAAGCAGAAAGCTGGTGGGTCAGTCTCCCTGGGGCTATTTTTTTGGTACACACTGCTGCAGCCCACCTGAAGAGAGGGCATATGGGGAAAGTCAAGTCTCTCTGAAGAGGCTGAGTCCAGCTCTCAACATGACCCTTGACCACTCTCTTCTAGTGCATTTTCACATAATTTTTTTGTTTAGAAGAAATAACCATTTTTTGACTGATGGAAGCATCACTGAAGTGTTTCCAAACACCTTTAATACATAGCAAAAAAGTCATAATAGCTACCGATTACATTTTCACAGGTTTCTTATTTTTCTGACAGGCTGTGCTTCTCCAGTAAAAGAGGAGATGTTTTGGAAGGGCTTCTCTTCAGCTGTGACTCATTCTGCACAGTAATATCTTCGTTGACTTGAGGCTGATAAAATGTTTCTGTTGCTGTAATTGCACAGCTCTTGAATTTCACTCCAGGGCTTTCTTCCTTTTCAGAACTTTTTTTTCTGTAATACCCTGAAACTCTGTTTGGTTGTTTGGGGGTTTTTGCCTTGACGTGGGAACTGTTGTCTGTTCAACAACTCTGCCTCTTTCCTCTCCTGCATTTTTGGACTAAAATCTTGAGTGCAAAGCCGTGGAGGATGTCTGCTGTAGACCCTTTACTTTGCCTTGACCCTGATTTCTGTCTTTTCCTTGTTTGCTTTGAGTGAATCACAGGTACCTGCAACAAAAAAAGCCCAAGCCCTTTGCTACTCCATCACTGCAGGCTCCCAGCAAAGCTAAAGATTCACAGAAATTCAGTTGTGTGAAGGTTGCCGGCTCTGCTTCAGCTCTGCGCAGCTTTTCAAAAAGTCATGGCACAGCAGCACTGTCCCCAGCTGCACATCCACACATAGTTTGCATCTTTATTTTAAGAACTTTAATCCTGAGCTTTTGAATCCTTTTGGTAGCTCCCATAGATTTTATCTGCTGTTTGACTGGTGTTCAAACACCAGATAAATAGGAATGCTACCAGTTTTTGCTATAACTTCAAACATAATAAAATCTTGATGTAAAGAAAAATGGCTGTTTCTTTTGTCTGGGGACTCAGAAAACTGACTGACACTTCCTGAGAGAGACAGCACCTTTTCCAAAATGACTCATTCATTGTGAATGAGGAGAGCTTCCCAACTCTGCAGGGGTGAGTGGGATGTCCTTGATCTGCATCACCATCAGCAGGGAGAGGGGAAGTCTGACAGACAGCTCCTGCTCTTTTATTTTTGAAAGATGAGAGGTGTGATGCCTAAAACCATTGTATCTCTGTTCACACCCATTTCTGTCTCAGCCTTGAACATGCTGCCTCAGAGCCCCCAGATTTGGTGGGCCTGCATCTATGAAGCTGTCTTGTGAAACAAGGTTAAAGCTTCTGGAACCTGCTGCCTTCATGTCCGTACAAATTGCAGAGGATGCATGTTTCAATGGGTTACAGGTACTTAGAAAATCCACACAGCCTCCATGAGTCTTAACTATATGTATTTCATTATTTAAGATAATTTCAGCTGTGATAAAATTATCTGACCGTTAATGCTGTGTTGTCAAGGAGATTTTCTGGCGTTTCTCAGAGGGATTTCACTGTGTGGAAAGCAAAAAGCTCAGGATAACAATTCATTTTCAAAGAGCGCCCACGCATAATCATTGATATTGTACAAAAAGCAGCATACATTAATTCCTTGTTTCTATCTTCATGAAAATCAGTTATCCTAGTCAGTGTGTTTTCCAGTGCTCAAACTGGATGGAGTCTGAACTCCTAGAGAAGAACTCTGACAAAATGTTCTATGTTATTTATGGCTGTCAGGGAGCAAAAGACAGGGAAGCAAATTGTAACTGTGTATTATTGTGGTGGCAATAGCAGAGGCCAATTTATGAGAATGATGTGTTGTAAGTGCAGTCCAGCTAGAAAGAAAATATTTCTGATGCCTATAACAAGGATAGGAACTGTTTCTTGTGTCTCTTTGCACAGTCAGGGTCTGATCCAATGTCTGCTGGAATCAGTGGGGAAAACTCCCTTTTATTTTGCGTTTTGGGTCCAGTCTGTGTAGAAACAAGATCATGACCAAAAAGAAAAATAAAAAAGAGCCAGCCAGAAAGGAATGTCTTTAAAATCTGTAAAAACAACAGGCTGTGTGCACACTCTGAGCACAACGTGTCCATTTTGAGGTTTTATGCCAGGTTTTTGAAAGGACTGTCAGAAAAAATTGGAACATTGACTGGAGTAATTTTGGATACTTGGAATCATTTTGGAGAGAAGTCAAAAAAAGGTGTGGTAATCCTGGCCCCAGTCAGTGTTCCCAGTTTCTAAATATGCTGGTCCATTGGCTGAATCCCTGTACACTGACAGGCTGGCTAACTACAACTGTGTGCTTCATAGTAGAGGTCTGTTCATATGAAACAAGATGCATCATCATGGCCTGTCCTGGTTTTGGCAGGGATAGAGTTAATTTCCTTCTTAGTAGCTGGTACAGTGCTGTGTTTTGGATTTAGGATGAGAACAATGTTGATAACACACCCATGTTTTAGTTGTTGCTGAGTAGTGCTTACACTAGTCAAGGACTTTTCAGCTTCCCATGCTCTACCGACTGAGAAGGCTGGAGGTGCACAAGAAGCTGGGAGGGGGCACAGCCAGGACAGCTGACCCAAACTGGCCAAAGGGA
>NW_008795524.1:469912-486212 GCF_000699145.1 Aptenodytes forsteri
GCGAGTGGCTGTGTGGTGCTCAGTTGCCGACTGAGGTTAAACCATGACATGGCTGCACCATGAAAAATTATCATTTATCTCTTGTTGTCAGGGGATTTTGTCCTTTTTTTTCCCCTGTCTTTTTGGTCTTTTTAGTCTCATATAGCCATTACATTGGCACTTCTCAACCCATTCATGGTGATGATCCTTCATTTGGAGTAAAACATCTTAAAAGCCCACTTAACATTTACTCTAGAAGTAAACCCAAAAATGTAGCAGTGATAGAAATGGTAATGCATTTCATTTATTTCAGTGTTGTTTCAAGAGACTGACAGACTATGAGACCCTGAGGGGCAAGAACAGGGAGAGGAGAAGCAAGGTGGGCTGTGCCTTGCTGCAAGCCACCCTGAAGCCCAGTGTCCTCCCCTGGTCTTGGTGGGAGTTTGCACCTTCCAGCAGAGACACGGTGTGCGGGTGTGCCCATGCCTGCCCACGTGTCCCTGCGGCACACATGGGCCCCCTCCAAGTTTTGAACTGCCACAGCAAGAGGGCTGGGGGATGTGAGCCCCCTCAGGTAAAGCTAGTCTGGAAGTATCTCAGCTCTGCCCTGCAGCAACCACTGTTCTGGCATGGTTATCCACTGCTTGCTTCAGCTGATGCATAAGAAAATGTGAAAATGATTTTGAGATACAGGTTGCTCTTCCCACAGAACTTGTGGACTGTAAACAGCCATTGCAGGCAGGCGAAACAGGCAAACAAGGCATAGAGACACAAACCATGGCCTCTAAATCAGAGGCAGGCATTCATTTTGAAAGAAAGACATTCCCCTGGCATGATGTAAAGCTAACTGAAATAGTTAACAACCATATTAGAGCTCTCCAACCAATGGATGTCATCCAGAAGTCTCAGTTTTCAGAAAAGTCACTATTTTGTTACTTTATCAAGACTAAACATCACGAAGTTGGACTTAATGGGCCCTTGTGAACACAAAGGGCTGTGGCTGCGTGTCCTCTTCTTGTCATCTCAACTGTGTAATGAAGGTCTGAAATGACACGCAATTCAAATGCATTTCTCCAGTTACTCAGTACACATTAAAATTGCCATCCTACAAAAGATCATGACTGAAAAGTGTGGTTTCAGAGCTGGGATGCTCAACAAGAAATGCACCCATACAGCTTGCTGCATTGGGAACACTCACTGAGATAGCTGTCATCTTCAGGTGGTAGTTTCCATCCACAGACTATACCCAGGGTTCAAGATTCAGGGTGAATTACAGAATAAGTTTGCCACCCTTCTTTTGGCAAGCCAGTAAAGCAGAAAAGCTTTTTAAAAATTAGGGCTTTATTTTTAAGTGTTGGTTTCCTAGGATATTTTACAGTTAATGATCTCCAGTGCTAATATTTTCAACTAAAAATCCTTTGTACAGGACTTGGACTTGCTGTAATTGTCCCAGGAAAATGTAAGCAGTGGATAGATGTAAAATGTGATCCATTTGATCTGATTATGTGTTATGTTTTTCTTTTATGCACAGTTTGCACACCTATTCCTAATAAGGCATCAAACAATAATGATTTCCAAATGACACCCAGCATGTGCTCACACAAACAGACACGAAGAAGCCCTCTGTTCACTGCATATTGTGAATGCCCATCCTTCTTTTCTGAATTCATCATGTTTCCAGACATTTTCTGATACATATATCATAAAAAAATAGCTTATTTGTATTGAAACAGTTCATAAAGTGCCTGTTGCTAGGGTAACTGTAGCTTTTTCAGATATATTTGCAAGGATGGAGGCTTCCTGTCTCTTTGGTTCTTCATAAGCAGCTTAAAAATGAGGACTCGCCTCCCCAACACACAAAGGCATCTGCGTGGCATTGAATTAAGGAACCATAAGCTTTAGTATGTTGTTAAGTCTGACTTGGTATGTCTTCATTGCAGCATGCATCAAAGTACTGATCCAGTTGAATATATGTATTCAGCCTGTTTTTTAAACTTAACTTTAAATATATAGGGCTTCAGGACATTAGTTATTCATTTGATATTGCTTTTACACTCATTCTGTATTTTACATTGTTGGGGTCCATGTGCTTTGGTGCTGTTCCCTCCACACAGCTGTATGACCCTTCCCCTGGCCACCATTTTAACAAAAGGTGTATGTACCCCAGCTCTTCAATCTCATGTGCAGTTCTAGGTCTTGTGGAGCTTTTCCAAGCCTTCCTACCACCTTTATGAGCTGATTTCATCAAAAAAGATTATAGTGAATTAAAGGACTATATATGTTTCCTTAACGGCCCTAGCAATGGTGTAAGATGCAAAGGAAGATCATCTTGGACAAACAACTTCTATGGCTGCGAATGGCCATGGCAACTAACAGGCTGATTGACAAACTGAACACGTAACAACTGAAAAAAAATGCTATTTTAGTCCATTACGGGCTCGTGCCTTTGTGCTGTCCAGCTTTGTGAGTGTGAGGTGACAATAAGGTTCACAAGAGCTGTTTGAAATTGGCTAAAATAGCTCTGTTTCTTGGAGTGTTAAATGAAGACAAATACACCCAACTCATGCTCCACGTCTGCATTTTTGCTACTGTTTCATCTCACGTGCTGCCTGAGCAAGCAGCAGCTGTTGGGGCCTGGAGCCACAATCTCTCACCTTCTCATAGCAGTGCTTATTCCGAGATGATATTTTTGTGTTTGTTTAGTTTAAGTCCTGGGGTTCTGAACTGCTCATTTGTATGAACTGTATTTCACATTTTATGGTCTGTGTTAGGTAAAGGTTGCTTTTCTTTGCTGAGTTGAATGTTATTTTCATGACATGGTTTAGTGGTGGACTTGGTATTGTTAGGTTAACAGTTGGACTCGATGATCTTAAGGGTCTTTTCCAACCTAAATGATTCTATGATTCTATCTTCTGCATGTGTGGGAACAAGGGTGTCACTTAACTGACTTGCTAAGGTAGCACGTGGTTTTTAAAAAATGGCCAAACCTTGTCACCCAGCTGTGACTCACTATTTCTCTGCAATTACATGAAAAATAATAAGGGCCTGACAAAACCCCAGAATTTTATCCGCATGGCAAAGATATATAAGAAAAATTAACCTTGATATTCTTGCTTGTGCTGCTCTACTGTTTCCTGACTTCACACCATACATACACTGGGGTGTGATCCTTCACTAGACTCTGCTCAGATCTGCTCTGCACCCAACTGTAGGTCCTGGTACAGCCTTCCAGTCTGTGGGACCGTACTCTGAGCAGGAATGCGCCAGAGTCTTTTCCAATATCTCCCTTTAGTGCCATGGAAGCAGGCAGGTGGGAAAGCACCTCTGGACATCATCTAGTCCAACCTCCTGTGCAAAACATTCACAGGTGGATCAGGCTGCTCAGGGCCTTGCCCAGCCAAATTCTGAAAATCTCCAAGGATGGAGTCTCCAAATCAGTCATCCAATCAGTTTCCCATGTTCTGATTTGTATCTGTTGCCTCTTGTCCTATTGCTGTGCACCTCTGAGAGGAGCCTGGCCTGTTGCTTCTGCACTCTCCCGTTAGGTACTTGGGGACAGCATATTAACTTGGTTCTTTATTTCTTTTCCTGCAGTGGCTCCCAAGTGCTTTTCTCCCAATGATGTCTGCAAGTGTCAGCTCCAGGAGGAGGAGACCTGGCTCCTGAGATCTCAAAGTGCTTACAGAGGAGGACGGGCCATCAGCTGGATTTATTTGCAGTGCAAGTAAGCCCCAGAGCCACATGACTTTTGTGTCTAACCAGTAGGATTTGGAATTTTGGTCAGTTTTGGTATGTCATCCTGTCTCTTCTGCCAGCTTGGCTACTTGGCCAGAGCAAATGAAATATAAACGTTAGAACAGCTGATGTCATTATGGTCAGCTTTTGACTTTTTTCTTGTTTTTTTAAAAATACATTAACTGAAAGTGGACTCCTAATGCCTGTCTACCTTGCTGAGTGTATGTATGACCCATAACAGCAGCTCTGTCACTGTTGCTTGATCTTTTTCAGTCCAAACAATGCACCAAAGTTACAGACATGTTGGATGTCTCTAAATGAAAATGTGAGGTGGCCTCCAAATCTCCTATCTTTAAAGCATATTTTTGAGAAGACAGTAAGAACACAAGTAGAGTCAATTGAGGATTTAGTTTACAAGGGAGCTGGACCAGAGGAGTGTGCTCTGCACACTTAGCTCAATGACTAGTGAGAAATCATTTGTCATGACAAGTCTACAAGTGTCCTCCCAGAGGAACAGCAGATCTTCAGGCTGGTACACTGTGAAAATAAGTGCTGTTTCATGGATAACCACACAACATACAGTTTCCACCCCACAAAAGCTATCAAAGGACAAGGAAGAAATCACTGAATGGTACATGCACTGGGACTAAAGCATTCACCAAGTTGCCTTCACAGACACCATGAAAGCTTAATAAGAATTTTAAAATTCAGAAGACAATAACCTAGTCCCCTGGAGAGAAAGCTCCTATGGAAACCATATTTAAAGGACAGAATTAGCATGACATGATATACATTTGCAAATATTTTCCACTGAAACCACTGTGTAGCTTATAGGAAAGTCCTAGCTTCATTTTCATGTAAGTTTTACTAAACTGAAATCCACTGTAGGTTTCCAAAGTAACAATGCATTAGGAAAAAGATTATATATAACAAATTCTCAGAGATGTGTGACTGTGTAAGGGAAGTCACAATCAGTAACACAAAACAAAAGCTTCCTTTTGGGCTTGTAGGTTTTTTTATTGCCTCCTTTGTAGGGAGGAGGCAATATCCTCCCTCCTCTCTGGGGAATGTGTAGAGCCAGGATGAGAAAACTGGTGCACAAATTTATGTGCAGAAATATCAGATTTAGGGGAGGGAAACGTGGAATTCCTGTGGAGGATGGTCAGGATCTGAGCCCTGGTGCTCATGGCTTTACAGAACATTGGTGTGGGGAGTAGTAAATTGCAGCTGGGGAGGGTGTGAGCAGCACAAGGACAAAGTGTACCCATGCCAGCTTATGGTAAGGTATGCAGAAATGCTACTCTGAAGGCCCATGTGACTGCAGCTCAGGTAAACGCTCTCTGTACATGACCGTCTAATATGGTCAATTGTAGTAGAAATGTGTTTTTGTCATCAATTACTAGTACTGCTCTCTCAAAAGACAGTAAATAGTGACTCTTGGTATTTCAGGTGGTTTCTCGTGTTATTTTATTGCAGAGTTGAAAACAATGGACTGAAACATAAAGCAGGAGTTGTTCCGGTTTCTTTCCTCCTTTTCTTCAAAGCAAAACTTACCAGTGAGCAGCACAACTACACCTAAGTTTTATGATGCTTTGATTTGTCTGACTTGCTTGAAACCGTAACATTTTCTTCCAGGAAGTTTGCTTAGAGCTGTGGGTTGAGCAGCACTCCTGGAAGACCTGCTGCATGTACTGTTCCTCCCTGTGCTATGTCCCTGCCACAGTAGCATAAACAAGCAATGTAAATCATACCGTAACCAGCTTCAAGTAAATAACCCTTGTACCCATCCTTTTGGTTGCAGAGAGGCCCAACCAGCTTTTGGCTCCTCAGGCTGCTCTGCATGCCTTTGATACACACCCACTCATATTTATACACCCCCCCCCCACACACACACACACAGAAACACACAAAGGACTGAACTATGTGAAGCACTGTTATGGCAATAACAACCTCTAATATGCTGCTCATGGCTCTCAAACACTACCTAGTTTCAGTGGTGGGTATGGCCACATTAGACAGGATGCTGAAACGGGCAAATAGCATCAGATATTTTAGTAAGATTCTTTGAAGGAATGTGTCCATTAAGATCTGGGTTTCATTTTACCTAGCCAAGCCTTCAAGAGGAAGCTTTTTTGGGAGGCTTCTCAAAAGCAATGAGGACAGGTTTGGTTTTGGTGCCTCCTGCTTACAAGGAGTGCCAAATTTGCTGCCAACAGATCTAATTCAATGAATTTAGTCTGGCAGAGAATTTGGTCCTGGAAGCCCAGCCTTGACTTTGTCAAATATCATACAGTTGTATATTTCAGAAGTGTTGCAGAAGTCTATGGACTGACTATGAAAGTTCATACAGGATGGAAAATGTCAGCTATGACCAAGGCAAGAAGCAACTGTTAAAGTGAAAAAGAATCCACCTGAAGAACAAACAAAGCAGTGAAAATAATCATCCTCTTTCCCCAGAAAGAGCTGGGGTTCAGCTAGTATCTGGTGAGAGTTGCACCTGGCTTGGCTACCGCTGCCCCATAAGCAGCGCTGAAGAAAGGCCACATTGGAAATGCTTTTAAGAGAACATAGGAAAGCACTCTTTCTTGGTCTGTTGTTTTTTTAAAGCGTCTGTCCCTAGAATGAAGAGGGCGAGGATGCTCTTCATACAGCTATTACCCCATCCGGTACATCCTGTGTTTTGTTTCAGACAAGCACCAAGCCTGTGTGGGTGGCTGCTCCACTCGTCTTCTGTTCCATTGGCTGTTGATGGAAAGAAAAAATGCTGTGTCCGCCTTGCTTTCTGCTCACCTCTGAACCTGAAACCTGCAGCGCAGTGTTACTGTGACTAAAAAGCACAACCTCATCCAGCACCGCAGACTCACTATTGATTTTTGCGGAGCAGGATCTGGGCCTTCCTTCCCTGCATCCCACAGGTGCATGCTGAGGACTGACCACCACACAGCAGTGGGTTGTGTTTCTTGAGGGTGGGCAGCCTTCCATGGCTTTCTCCATGACCACCTGTGGTGGGACTGGGCCTGCACATGTGCATGGGGTGAGTGGGGGGGACAGAAACAGCCCCCAGCACCTGATCTGGGAGGTCTTGCTGGCTTTGTTCTGCACAGCAAACTGTTGAGCAGACGATCTCTTCTTTGGTTCACCCACAACCTGGTGTGCTCTTTTCAGTGCTGCTGTCAAGACCCACTCCCAAGTTGACCCTTTTTTTTTTTTTCTCGTTTCTTTATTTTCTGGCTTGTGCAGTTTTCTTAATCCTCCCAGCTCTCTAAATTATGCCTATTGGCCATATTTCCTTCCTTGGTGCTTGTCCCCCACATCTTTTCCTCTCAGGTTTCCTTGGCAATTATTTATCATCCCCTTCTGCTGCTGGTTCAAAGGCTTCCACAGAAGGCAACAAGGATCCCCCTGTACAGCCATACTGTCTCTTAAAGCTGCCTTAGTTGCTGATGTCAGACTGACAGTGTCCATGGGTAAGCCAGATCACAGGGGTGGGTGCTGCTGGGCTGCACCTCTGGAACAGCTGGGCACTGTGCCTGGCACACCTCTGGGGCTGCACGCTGCCAGCCGTGCCTGTACAGGTGCTCCGCCAGTGATGTATGGGATGCTGCTGCTCAGCCAGGTCTATAGGCACAGGATTAACATTTCTTTCAGACTGTAACAGCCTTTCCCAGTGATACCCATGTCCTTGCTCACTGTTTCTTGTTTCCTGCTTCCTTGTTTTATTCTGCTCCCAGTTTTCTCCCTGTCCTCAGGAATAGTATTAACCCTTTTAGACTCCATGTGTGAAGTAAGAAGCTGCAGTGTGAAGCATCCCTTCTGTGTTGTCATACATTCTGAACCTGTTCTTGATGGTCGCTTTTTCTCAGTAAAGCCATTTATTCTCCCATGTTATTGGCAAATAACAGAAACTGCTGTTTATATCCCCTCATGACCTCATTCGTAGTACATACACGCTGTGCAAGTACGAAGCAGTGTCAGAGAGACAGAGTCTATGGTTCCCTGTTACAGCTCTGTTGGTATTTATGGAGAGTTGATTTTAGCCTGTGGTGCTAACATAAATTTTTCTCGTTACAACTCATCACTAACACATGACAACAAAGTCTGTCAGTTCACCTGGAAGATAAAACCAAAAGATAACAAGAGACAAATGAAGAGCAGCTCCACTGTACTCTTAAATCTACATACACTATAAAATTACTGGAATGGCTGCTGGGGACTGCAGTGCTGCTCATTCGTTTCAGTGACTGAGCTCTGGTTCATGCAGCCCTACTTCACTTTCTGTCCAATTTAAAATGTTTTATTGCCTTGTACTTATCTTCTCTGTTGATAGGTTAAGAGGAAGCTACATCTGAGCCACCAATACCCCACTGTGCTACTGATCAATTTGGAAAAAAAGGTAGAGCACTATAATCAGCTAAACCTCCACAGGGGGTGATACTAGGCTGAAGTCAACTCAGCAGGTATTTTTTGCCCACTGTTTTCACTGTCTTAAGCTCTGCAACTGAATGAGTAACAACCCCATGTGCCTGTTACAGCTTCAACCATGTCACATCGAGGGGAGGAACATGACAGATGTCTCCCTTCCCCACTCCGTCCTGTCGTGCTGAGAGCAGCTGGAGCAGAAGAAGTGGGTCTCCAGCTTGATGCACACAGCTGTGGACCCATCTTTGACAATGAAGCCTATGATCCTCCCTGTTAAGATGGTTATGAAAAATGTCCACAAAATGTAACAGGCCTTTAGAGCTAAGGACAAGGGGGAAAACTACAGGGAAAGGTGTGTGTTGTACCATACACAGTCACAGAGGGGTTTACAGAGGATGAAGGATGAGAGGGGGGAGCAGAGGGAAAGAGCTGTGTATGCTAGAAAATTGTCTTTCAAACCATGCTATCCATTAACAAAAGCATGTTTTTACAGTCTGGTAAAATAATGTGTCAACTCTTAATTATGTATTCCATAATAATGCATAAAAATACATCTAATACATCTGAAAAATGTGGTCTTGCATACCTCCTAATGAAGATATTTACTTTAGTTAAAGGATATTAATATAACTGTGGTGTTATACAGTGAATTAAAGCTATTTTCAGATGTTAGCTACACACTCACTGCTCACTCACAATACAATTATAACAGAAATGAATGAAGCTCACAAGGAGGAAACTTACCACGTTTTGCACCTCTGCATTCTAAGCAATAAAAGAGTAAAAGAAAACAAAATCAAATCTCCAGGAAGGAAACCACATGTTCAGCTTTATCTCACAGGATTACCGCTTGAGTAAATTTTATTTGATTCAGACCTATTTGCTCATCTGTAATTAATACCATAAATGATTTGTTCCTCTGATTGTCTGTTATCACTGCGGGTTTTTTTAATCAGCTGTTTCACATGGGTAAGTCACTGCATTGTCCTTAAGATTGCATGTCTCGTATTCATCAATTTTACACTTATGAAATCAAGTGAGCAGTTCTCGGAACAGCAGAAATAAAGTAGCTGGTTCTTTGCAGAAATGTATCTTTTAGTTAAATTCACTGGTGTCTAACAAGGCACAAATTCTGATCCAAGTTTCTCCCCTATGTTATGGTATGTATAATGGCTCTCTCCTGCATGGGTTTTCTGATACCCTTGTTCAAAACTTATTCCATTCCAGACATATCTGTTACCTTCTGTCCTTTATGTACCCACTTGTTTTAATATTTGTCAGTCTTAATATATTTGAGACTGCTAACCTTTCTGTCAAATGTATTTGAAGTTCGTTAAAGCTTCTAAGAATTATGTAGGTTGAACAAGCAAACAGATGAAGAGGCACAAGCTTCACTCCTTTCTCATACCAGAATGAAAATCAGTGGGCTAGATTCTGAACTGGTCTAATTTGGTAGACGCCCAAGAGAAGGCAAAATAAAGCATCATACTGTCATTTCTTGCTGCTTTTGCAAGGGACTCACCCTAATTCTAGCAACAACCACTCTCTGGCTCTGCTCTACTGCATCTCCAAATCTACTGTTTGTTCTACTTATTAAATATAGATGAGTAAATGATTTTGTGATTTACTGTTTGCACTAAAGAGCAAACACGCTCAGAGAGATTAACTGAAGTGAAATCAAAACAGTTGTTTTCAAAACTTTTATGAAGCTCAGAAGTTATGAAGAAATAGATTTACATTTTCAACGATGGAACATGACTTTCTTTTGAATTACTAGAAATACTTCAACATTTTGAAATGACAAAATACAACTGCTGATTTTTTTCTTCCCAACATAAGTACTTTACTAGGACTGACACAAATTTGAAAGTTGTTTCAGTCATCCTGGCTGTATTTGTTTCTACACAAAACATTTTTAGAGATCCCTTCACTCAGCTATAACAGTAGCTCTGTGCCCTTCCAGCAATGGCCCCATCATTAACCAGTGTCATGTGCAAGAAGTCATGGTATAAACCAACTTTCCACTGCCTTTGCATAATAGAGCATCCAACATTGAAGCCAAGGACATAGAAAAGCATATTGTTTTCATACACTTATGCTAACGGCTTTTGGTCGGTTCCACGTTGTGGAACATGTCTGGAACGACCAGACACCCACAACCAACCATCTCAGGTGACTACCAGAAGTCTTTTCAGCAGGTTTTTTACCATATTTTAGTAAAGATGCCACTGGGATCACAAACTCCCATCTTTCACGTGCGTCTCTTCTACAGTGTTTACAGCGATCAATAGCAAATAGCGGAGCACACCTGGTTAGTCAAACACCAGATGCTTACATGTTTTTTGGTATAACTCAGCTTTTCACTGCTAGTCAGGAAGAAGTTACCAAGCTTTACATCAATTAGAGATCTGGCCTCATAAGCCTCAAACCAATCTGATGTTCTCCCTCCATACTTGGGCAGCTGATGGACTGTGCTTCATCTGGACCCAGCCTGCTGCCACACCAACTGAGAGCTGCTCTCTCAGACACTCTTTTTCTAGTGCCTTTTTCCAAGATTTTGTCGAGCTGTTTATTCAGCAAGCAATGAAGTGCTTAGCTGTCAATTGCTTTGCAGGACCAAATGAGTCAACCTTCTTCCCAACTACTAGATTAGCATTTTGAACTCACTGAGCATCTCATTACAGATGTACCAAACTGCCTGTTGGTAATCAAGGTACTCAGGTGAGATAAGTAATTTTCACAGCAAGGAAGAATTTGCATTAAACATTATCAAAATATAGTATCTTAATGAGTGATTTAATATCCTTGTGTTGCATTTCTTCTGAGCATAAGGAGCTGGTAGCATGCTGCATTACAAGTCATTCTACTACAGACAAAGTTAAATGAATGTCCTGAAAGTCTGTCTCATCATTCATTGCTTTATCCTCTACAATAATAGACTAGCAACTACAATTTCTTTATGACAAAACTCATGAGTCATGAGTCATGGTAGAATTAGTATTTATTCTCCTGACTTGAAGTTCTCTAGATACACAAAGCAGATAGACAGAAAATTGGTTTTACATAGAAACTAGGAAGTTCTGACCTTGCAGTAAAACCACGAGATTTCTGCTTTGACCTTTCAGGCACTTATTATATTTTTTTGTTGTTTCAAATATTGGATTTCTTTTATAGGCAATGAATTTTAATGCCTATAACATACATTTGTGCTCATAGACTCTAAACCTTATAGAATGAGATTCCAGCATAATTTAAAAATAATTTGGTTTTCACTAAGAATTTGGGATTATGGTCTACTCTTTGCCCAAAAATCACAAAAGGCTTTCCATTGTGTTTTTCAAATATGGGCAACAATTTTAATCGAAAGTACATATGTGAAATAAAGCAGGCTTTGATAATATACTTTTTCTTCTTTGAAATTATGTATTATCAAATAACACTGATAAATTTTTTTTAAAGGATGAAAAGACATAATATAAGCCAGCAGAATGCCAAGCTTCTGCAGTGTTACTTTGGGATGAAAGCTCAAGAAAACCTACGCGAGAGAAGTAGGGGCTTCTGTTGTTTTATGTGATGCTGACAGCTCCCTTAGGAGAATGTCCAGCAGCTGACTCCAATCCTAGATGTTTCCATTCTTTCCCCCCACGGTTCTGGCATTTTCCCAAGGTAGCTTTTATTTCAGACATGGGACAAAATTTTAAATACAATTTTACAAACCTTTTTACTCTTAAAAGTGAAGTGGCCTATATTCAGGGGGGAATTGAATTAACACTACTATAAAATATCAGCACTTCAGGGAAGGAAAAACAGTGATTATTTTTAAAAGGTGAAACAAAAGCCAAAGTTCTCTCTATTACATACATAGTACCTTCTAAAACAGTTAGCTTATTCACCTTTCTACCTGCAAGAACTGATAAATAGTGTTGCAGAAAAACCTACACATAATGAGATGCTGTATACAAGGCATTTGCTTCCAGGGATACAATAGGGCAAGACTTTCAAGAAAAAAATCTGCATCATTAGTAATCAAAGTGATTGACCTTGGAGTAATTCAGCATAACTAAACTTTTAAAATTCATAGGTTAGGTCATTCAGCTGTGGTACAGAAACAATGGTGCATGACTCCATTCAGTTAGTCACAAGGAGCACAAACTGTGTGCGTGGCTCGGCACGGCTGTCTATCATCTACAGCCTTTTCAATTCATGTCATCTTTTTGGTTCTTACGTGATGAAGTTGTATTCGACGGAAGATCAGTGTTGGGAGGTCCTCATCCGAAGCTCACTGAAGTGCAATGGGAGCTTTCTTGTAATCTGGCCTCTTCCTAAGGACACGCGGTCTGGGACAGGACACAGTAGTTAGTGCTCTTTCAACAGCAACTTCTGTGTGGGAAGCAGTTTCAGAAACTCCCCATGCTGCTATGAAAAATTTAGGTTGGAAGGAAACTTTAGAGGTCACGCAATACAACCTCCTTCTGAAAAGCAGTCTGCCTTCAAAATTAGATGTAGTCACTCAGGGGCCCAGCTGAGTTTTGCAGCTCTCCAAGGATGGAGATGCCAGCCTTTCTCCAGGCTCTGTACCCACCCTCAGCCTCTCCCAGGGTGAGCACCAGTTTCCTGTGCTCAGTTGGACTTTCCCTTGCTGCAAGCTGTGGCTTTTGCTTTCTGTCCTTGGCCTGCGCATCCCTGAGAGCTGCCTGCCTCTGCCTTCTCCATAACACCTCCCCTGATGGGTTACCGAAGGCTCCAGCTGGTCCCCTGCATCAGCACTTTTTCCTCCAGGCTGAGCAAGCTGCGTTCCTTCAGCCTCATCCCATACCCCATGTGTATCTGTCTGCAAACCGCCTTAGAGATTTTCTGCTGGGCATCCTTCAGCTTATCAACCCCTCTCTTGCAGTGGAGGCTCAAAACAGGACATGGTATTTCTCATATGGCCACGTGGGTGCTAAGGAGAGGGAAATAACTTTGCCTTCACTTGCTATCTATGAGCTTGTTAGTACTCAGCTCAGTCCTCACTACCCCCATGTAGGGGAGCTTAGGGATAAAGTACTGCTCCCATTTGTTTGCACCATTTCCATGTGCAAGATTTATAAAGAAAACAGAGAAAAATCATGAAATAGACCAGAGTTTTCACACGTGGTTTGCAAATGGCATAAATGTACTGGACTGTTCTTTCCGATTCAGCTGTCAAAAGTACTGGGCCTCCATCTTTAGGTATCTGTGTTTAGGACAAAGGGGTTGGTGACATACCCAGAAATTCTGGACTCACTTGCTGTTCATGAGGAATCTCCAATGCTCAACTAACTTTGGATACTGCTAACCCAATTGCCTAGCTTCTCTCTGTGCTCAAGTATAATTTTAGTAAAGTGACTCATCCTTTTCCCTTCAGCACTTGCCATAATGACTTGAAACGTTTACCTAATCACGTATAACAATGATTAGCTTGCAGCCAAGCCATGATTTCTGACTCGGTGCTTCCACCCATACCACATCGCTTGCATCCCTGGGCCAGTTATGTATCTGCTATATGCCCATCAAGCAGCTAGTATTGACCCAAGAAATTATTGCAGTGACGTGCATTTGGAATAAATCATCCCAAGAATCACTGGTATTGTCTCCTGGTTAACACAGTGGTTTGGGGATCAGTAAATCCTTCATCCTAAGCCTAGATGTTCCCACTGACTTCTACTGTGGGCTGAGCATGGACACCTAATCTCCTTGTTTCTCTCCCCGGGGAGGTGTAAGGATAAGCATATATCACTTGCATAACTTTCTGAAGATAAAATACTCCATAAGGCATTTGCCACACCATTACACCTTACCGCTGCTGTGAGAAGTGCCACTGGATCTTGAGCTCAGGCAGAACATGGAGACAGAAATGGTGAACTGGGGTAGAATCCTTTGAGCTTCCCTCCAAGTAAGGAGCTTTGGTGTGATGCCTGGAAATGCCTTGAAAATGCTCTGCTGGCAAACACACAGAGGGAGAGGAGAGACAGATAAATACATAGATATTTAATTCTTGGTTGTTTCTTTCAATCTCCTTTCTGGTGTGCCTAACACAAGTCTTCCAGTTTCTCTCCCAATTGCTCTGTCTTTCTTTTTTTAAATTCAGATTTGCAGCCTCTTGCTTTTCTTCAGTGATGTTCTCTCTGTCGCCATCTTATCACTGGTTTTGTCCCTCAACTCCTTTGGTGTTTTTCTTCTATCATAAGTCTTTGTGAGGCACTGCTGAAAGCACAAAATTAAAAAAAAAAACTTATTTTTTTTTTCTCTGTTTGCTTCAAAACTGACAAGTGTTTTCTTCTTTATTTTTTCTTCTGGGACTTTTTGTTGTCAAATGCATGTGTCTTTAGTTTCTATTTTGTCTTTTCTCCCCCTTTTCTTGAAATGTGTGAGTTAAAATTTAAAACCACCCTGTAGTTATTCACTGTCGCTTTGTAAGATTGGGGCAGGTACTGTCGGTTTTCCTGCTTTGTATCCTGATTATCAGGTGCATGTGAGTACAGAGGAAGGAAAAATGGAACCTAATTTTACAAGCAGATAAGGCATTACTCAAAACATAATCATTATGATATACCTGCTTGGGTCTTAAAAAGATAATCTAACTACGCCATGTGTATACAGTTTACTGATTTCTGAAGGAAATATTAAAATAAGAAGAGCAGCTGCTTATCTATATAACAGTGAGCTCTGAGTACATGTTCCGTTGAGTTTAAATTTCATTGATGGTTGCAAACCAAATCGCACTTGTAATAAAAGAAACGAGACCCCAAAGATCATGAAATTGCACGGTTAGAGTGCTTTGTCTACAATATTTGACATGTGCACATTTTAGACATCGTAACTCATGCCTTGTTCTTAGTGTGGCTCATTATTCATCCAATAATCCCTTCAACAAATTGCTCCAGACTGAAAATATTATTCTTGCATAAAGATGCTTGTCCTGACCGCTGTGCAAAGCGTTTGTTTAAATGTAGTATTAGACAATGCTTCCAATGTAAAACCAGTAAAATCCAAACTAATAAGCAACTTTCATGCTCTCTTTATACAGCATTAAAGTATTAAAGAGAATGATCATCTGTACATAAAACACTTGGAATTGTATCTTACTTGCAGAAATATCCCTTCGTTTTAGTGGTCAATACTATTTTGTAGTGCTCAGGTCAACTGAATACTAAAGCCAAAGGTACAGGCGTCATTTAGTAGTGCCAGAACCCTTTTTACCAGCATTTAGTATGCTGAGCCTACATAGCTAATAGCTCTTTTAAGCGCACCTGGCAAATGTGAGTATATTAGTGAAATTCTAGGCATCTTCTTTAGTGTAAAATAGTATTAAATGACCGTTGGAGCCTGCAGCGTTTATTTCCATGCAAAGCACAACTAAGGATTTTATAGAAATATTATCAATCAATCAGCTTTAATTTGTTCCTGGTGAAAAATTTTGATCTATATAGTACTCAGTATATTAAAGATATCAAAAGGAAATATTTTCTGTTACATTTTAAGGTATTGTCCTTTATATAATTGATGTCCCAGGGCAGGTATTCTTTTTTTTTTTCCTTTTCACTGTCATAAAATTACAGTTTCTTTATGTTTCTAGTGCACTCATTATTGGGAATCACAATATCATTTTGATATTGTTCTTCTTGTGAGCCTTTGGATGTAACTGTTACATTAAGCAACAGTTAATGGTGACTGATGGTGACTTTTGTTCTCTACAAAGTGCAGCCTTGGAGACATTTCTACAGCAGTAAGTGCTTGGTGCTCCCTCAGAGGTGCACACAGAGTGAAGAAACCAAGTTACTTATGATTTTTTATGAACCCTGAGTACAGACAGCTAATAGAGTATGAACTGCCTTTTTTGCGGAGCTGTTTTTCAGAAGAGAGAAGGCCGGCTGGGGAAGTGATCTGAGTTAGAGAAACAGAATTAAGAAAAATTTATAGCTAGTGGGGTAAAGTGTTTATACTGATTCATTGTTCCATCTCATAGAATCATAGAATCATAGAATCATTGAGGTTGGAAAAGACCTCTAAGATCATCGAGTCCAACCGTCAACCCAACACCACCACTCACTAAACCATGTCCCTAAGTGCCTCATCTACTCGTATTTTAAATACCTCCAGGGATGGGGACTCAACCACTTCCCTGGGCAGCCTGTTCCAATGTTTC
>NW_008795524.1:488284-496113 GCF_000699145.1 Aptenodytes forsteri
GAGAACAAGGGCTAGCGATTGCGAGACTTCTGCCAGCCGCTTGTAGAATGCTTCATCCGCCCCTTCATCCTGGTTGGGTGGTCTATAACAGACTCCCAGCAGGATATCTGCCTCGTTGGCCTTCCCCCTCATCCTTACCCATAAACACTCAACCGTACCATCATCACAATTGTTGAGCTCAGCACATCTCAGCACATGTAACGTTATGAGACAGTTTGTTATGGATTTGTTGTGTCTCAAGGTAGCAGAGATGCATTTTAATTGAGACAAATAGGAAAAAAATTGGGCAAGAATATTGCTGGCTAAGCGGTATACAGCACAGGGTGTATCAACATGATGCCTCCCCCTCTCCCTCCTACCCAAAGGCCTGTACTCATTTGTTCACGTAATGTCAGTTGATGCCTGGACCAACAGGTATGTGTATAAAGTGGAGTAACAGACAGGCATTAAAAGTTTCACAGTGATCCCTGGTCCATCTGCTCTCAAAATTTCTCTGGCACAGCTGCTGGGTTTGCATGTATTAATGCTGAACTGTTTTTAAAACTAGCCAGTGTATTTTGAAGGTTGCATTAACACAGCATTAACTGGGAGAAAAAGCTGGTCTTTTACTGATTCCCAGGTTCAGTATCTGATCTCTGATGATCATGTTAAAATGATAATTTAAATGTATCAGGCAATGTGCATCACATGATGTTTGTGCCAAACCCATGACACCAGATACTTTAATTACATAGAACATATATTTACACTGTCTTGAAATTCCTTCTGCAATTACTGAAGATTTTA
This sequence comes from Aptenodytes forsteri, assembly GCF_000699145.1. Taxonomy (NCBI): domain Eukaryota; kingdom Metazoa; phylum Chordata; class Aves; order Sphenisciformes; family Spheniscidae; genus Aptenodytes; species Aptenodytes forsteri. The sequence continues at coordinate 489,071 of NW_008795524.1, forward strand.
CAGAAATATTGCAGGTTGGGGAAGTACTGTATAGAAAGAAAAGGGAAGCGCTCCATAAAGGATATTGATCAATACTGTCAAAATCCTCTGAACATCTCTTGTAGATATACTTCCCTATAGCCACACAGTGATAACTGTATACTTTTTTTCTTTACCAGAATGCAACACTTGGCAAAAATCCATAAAAAGTGAATGACTGGCTGAGACAAGACAAGATGGTCTATCCCATCTCTGATATAGACTAGTAGCAGATGCAACAGAATAACCAGGCAAGCATCAGACAATACATTTCTTACACATCTTCTAGACTTCCCATATTCGCTTCAAAGTCATGTGGGCTTTTAAATACACTCCAGTTTCTCTGTATCCCATGTCCTCAGCCATTACTTCTGGTACTGCAAACGCTTATGTACTCTCAGATACACTAGTTCCTCAGCCCCAACTCAGACCATCCACATCGCCTACATAAGCAAGCAGAATACATGGAAACATGAGGAACAAGACTTCATGGTGGGACAGTGTGGCAGAAAGGCATCAGTCACCCCCCAAAGAGAAATCAGTCTATGGAGGTGCCAAAAACTTCTGACTCAGCTGAAGCCATTGAGGGTTAAGGGGTTTATCTAGGCTGTCAGCTAACTCAGTTTCCTGGTATGAACTCCGGTTCAACGCCCTGCTGGGTTTGATCCCTGCTGGGTCCCTGATTACTGCCGCCAAATCTGTGCTAGTTCACTCCTGGGCTCCCTCCTGCTGCGTTTTATGCTATGGGGTTGAGCATCTGGGGCTACATCTAGCCACGTAGCTTTAAAAGCATAGATTGTTAACGGGGAATCTGTCCAGTTTGCAAGGACAAAATGTTGTGGAGTGTGAAGGGGGCTGGAAGGAATCTTTTTTCTGACACCCAGGTGTCACACTAGCGCTGGCCTTCTTCCACTTTCAGCTGTGTCCAGAATAATGGGATCTGCAGATCGTATGGAGCAGAATCTCAGTGAGACCCATGGTACGATTCTGTTGATATACCATTGTTCAAGTAACCAGTAACCTGAATTTTCCCACAGGTGATTGCTAGGCCACTGGCAGTGAATCTGATTCTTTTCACCCCTGTTTCTTCATCTGTTAAATAGGAATAATGCTATTTGCTTTACCTTGTTAAGTACTTTGGGGTCTACAGATTAAAAGCATCTGATCACAATTGAAGTGTGAACAGGCAAATGGAAAAAATGACTGGAAGACTTAATTGAGTGGCTTCAAACCTCTGAAATTGTTTGAGTCTGATTTCCAGCTCTGGTTCAGGTGGTATTCTCTTTTTGTCACCACCTGTCGTTTCAGGCTATTTAAAATCCTAGTTTTGTAAACATTACACCATGTGCCTATGCTAATCCTTCTCTCTTAACACTAAAATCTGTTTTGAAATCCAAGTTGCCTTTCCCCAGTTGTGCAACATTTTATTTTTTTGAACCCTTCCTGAGCAAAGAGCAGAAACAATTGCTCTAAATGGAGGAAAAAAAAGGGATTTTAAGGCAGATTTAATCTTCAACATTTTAACACAATAGTATAAGGAGAAACAATGGGTTGAAACACCGTGATGGGGAGCTGACAAGGGCTCTTTCACAGACCCCTGAAGAAGGATTTATTATTGTTTCTCTCACTGAGGCATTAAGATTGGCAGCACGTGAGACAGGGAAGCTCTGCATCCGTCTCCAGATGCAGTTGGGCTCATGCATACTGCTATTGCATCTGTAGGTCTTTCATCAGCACATCTCAAAGTGGTTATTTCCACCAGTCTTTGATTTGTCTGTGGTTTTACACAACCTGACTGAACAAGGAGGAGTTTATTCAACCAGAGGAGACTCTTCATTGAGGAAACGGTGGTGGATTAGTAACACACTGTGTGTGTGTGTGTGTGTGTGCGTGTGTGTCACTGAGCTCATTAAGAAGCAATTTGTGCTCTGATGGTTTCATTGTTGCTGTGCTACAGAAAAGAGCTGAAAGGTCTCGGGAGTGATGACAGCAATAGCAATAGAGGTTTTGAAGAGAATTGTCTGTAAAGTGAAGAAACCCAATTTTTCCTGCTGTTTTCAAAAGTTGGGGTACCTTTCTTTCTGTCAGCTCTGAAGGGACTCTTATAGTTCCCTGCAAAGCAGGAGGCAAGTGTAAATTACCATCACTTTCACAAGGACAGGGACTCGGGGAAAGTCAGAATTTTAGAAATTGGTGTCTTTTTGTTGCCAGTCAATCTCCCCTTTGTTTGCCAGGGTGGATCAATACGATCGATACGTGAGATAGCCGTCTGAGAGCAGAGAGGGAAAGCAGCATGAGGCAGAAAACCTGTGGGGCTTTATAAATCACTCTCCTTTCACCTCCTGCTGCTGTCTCCACCCTCAGTGCGTTGTGACTCCTCCTGGAAAGTGGTGATGCTGAAGTCTGCCTGGACTAGATCAGCTCAGTCCCGTGCAGTGCTTTAGCCAGCTGGCAGTGCAGGAGGGCTCTGCTTTCCCTGCCGCTGCCTCGTCCTCCTCTGCAGGGGGGAAAGCTCCCATCTCCACATGCTGTGTTTTCATGAATGCCTCGAACCGGCTATGAGAAAACAGCTTTGTAACCTGTGTGAATGAGCTGGAATCTTAAAGGGATTAACCTGTCTGGTAATTGCATTTACAAAGACTGAAAGTGCATGTGCTTTTGGGTGAGTGGAGGACAGTACAGGAATGGGACTGTGACTACATGGAGAATGTGCTCTGGGGCTATGGCTTACCCACGCTCTGCTCCACTCACCCTTTTGGAGAGGACCATGGAGAACATGTGCTGAGACCGAGTGCTGGGCAGAAGCAGCAGTGGGCTGGTGAAGATGGAGAATGGCACAGGGGATGAGCAGAACCAAACTGGTCTGCCACTATCAAGCCAGGAGATCGTTACAGCTGAATACCAAGCGGTTACCATCGTCTTGGTCCTCCTGATCTGTGGACTGGGCATCATGGGCAACATCATGGTGGTTTTGGTGGTCCTCAGAACCAAACACATGAGAACTCCCACTAACTGCTATCTGGTGAGTCTGGCCGTGGCAGATCTCATGGTGCTTGTGGCTGCAGGACTACCTAATATCACAGAAAGCCTGTATAGATCCTGGGTGTATGGCTACGTGGGGTGTCTCTGCATCACTTATCTCCAGTACCTAGGGATCAATGCTTCTTCTTTTTCCATCACTGCCTTCACTATTGAGAGATACATAGCCATCTGCCATCCAATCAAAGCTCAGTTCTTATGCACTTTTTCAAGAGCCAAGAAGATCATAATTTTTGTCTGGGCTTTCACCTCCATATACTGTATGCTCTGGTTTTTCTTGCTAGACCTTAACACAGTAGTCTACAAAGACACTACTGTTGTGTCCTGTGGCTACAAGGTGTCCAGGAGCTATTACTCTCCTATCTACATGATGGACTTTGGTATATTTTATGTTGTGCCAATGGTATTGGCGACTGTCCTTTATGGCCTGATTGCTAGAATACTGTTCCTGAACCCCATCCCTTCGGACCCAAAAGAAAACTCTAAGACATGGAGGAATAACGTGGCTCACCAAAGCAAGCCTGTGAATTCCAAGATGACTAACAGGAGTTTCAATAGCACTATTGCTTCTCGAAGGCAGGTAGGAACAGCAGTTTGAAATGGCTTTCTGAAACCTAAAATCCGCTTGTTTTAGAGGTCACTAGTCTAAGCCTGTGGAAGGGGGTAAAACATTCTCCCTTTTTGCTAAGTAGTCAAGCCGAAATTCTGTGATATGTATACACATACATATAAACATGTATTTTTTGTTCTTGCTTATTCATTATTACCTAGTGCTAGGATTGGAAAACAAATAGTCTTTTATTTCCTATATCAAAAAGCAAATAGGAAGTATCAATAAAGAATGAAACATTTTTAACTATAATTTCTTTATACTACAGCCTGTTAGTAATCCTGCCAAATATACAAAGTGACCCTTGAGTTATTTCTGAGATCTGAAGAGAATGAAGTAGCCTGGGAGTTTAGGAGACTTGAGGTTTTGTCCTGACTAAGGCACTATGTCACTCTGCAAATGCAGTCAAGTTGTTGCTTTTCCTGTCTCTAATTCTCCTGTGAAAAGTCTGCTTAAGCAAGTCTGTATATAAAAGTGCTTTGTAAATACTAAGTATCTTTGTTATTCTGTCTCTCATAAAATATTTTTATGTATTGATGGCCCAAAAACGAGGCATAGTTTTGACTAGCTTCTTTTTATATTGTTAAACATGTATGCTGCAATGTGTCATTATACAAGTAGAATATAGTTAGTAGATTAATTTATGGCTATTTGCAATAAACCGTACTGCCTCATACTCACACAGCATGCAGCAGGTAGCACAGTCTGGTGCAGTGCTGAGAAATGCAGGGTGCATCACTTCACAGCTGGCTCTCGGGAGCAGGCTCCGGTTGGGTCAGGCAGCTTGATGCGAGCGTTGGGAAGCGATGCTCCATGCTGAGCGACTTGGCTCACAGCCCTCAGCAGCCTCTGCAAGGCACCCCGGAGGGTCGCTTTGCCAGGCGGGATGCTTCAACCTCCCTGCACTGTACAGTTCCCTCAGGAAACAACACCGAGCCGTGCACCTTTTCAAACAAGCTGAGTGCCCCTCTTGGGTGATGGGTTGAACTTTATATTCTTCTTATTTTATGTAGATTGCTACTGTTTAATGAGAGGCACCGTTTTCCCTTATTATAGAGATGGCACTGACCTCAAAGGTTAACTGAGCTGCCTGCTAGAGCACCGAGCGCTCACAGAGCACTAGAGCCACGCTTTGAAATGCACAGTGGAAACATGTGGGCTAGGATATATTTAATTATGTGTCTCCATTTATAGTAAATAGTCAGATTAGAAGTGTTTAATTTTGTTTTTCTTTGTCCATTAATTAGTAGAGGAAGATAATATGCTTTTCAAGTTCTCAAGATCACTTTAGCATACATGCTTGATTATGTGTGCTTAGCATCATTTGAAAAACTGACAAATCTTTTACATTGAGCATTGCTGAATGTGGATGCTGCTTTATTATGAAACCAAAAAGTGGGATTATAATGTGATGTCTTTTATGTCTTGTATAGACAGCAAAACTTTTTCTAGAAGCCCAAGTAACCTGACGGTTTAAAGTAGCATCATTATGAATAAAGCTAGCATTTGCATATAGTACAACATAGGAAGTAAAGCCAGGATAGTGTGGCATTATTAGTAATATTTTTAATAGAATAGCAAACAATATATAGCAAAATATAGCCAGTGGTGTAAAATGGGAAAACACAAGTCCATATTCAAAAAATCTAAAATCTTAGCAGTTAGTAAGACACACAAGTGAAAATTTCCTGCTGCGCTGGCAAAGGCATGTATAGCTGGCGGTATAGTTTGGCCTCATAATGAGTTCTGCTGTCATGTAAAACTGTCTATATGCCTTCCCAGAATTGTGCTTGCACTACAGTGATGGAGTTGCATATGATGTCCAGCATGTGATCTGTAGAAAAAGTGACTGAAAATGTGGTGTATAGTTCCTACTTCTGTGGCAGTTCTCATATTTATCCAAGAAGACTTCTACAAAATGAAATTCGTGCATGTTCCTGTGGTGGGTTGGCTCTGGCTGGCAGCCAAACGCCCACCCAGCTACTTGCTTATTCCCCCCACAGCAGGATAGGGAAGAAAAATGGGAAGAACAGGAATGAGAAAGCTCGTAAAGACAGGGAGATCACTTACCAGTTACTGTTGTAGGCAATGCAGACTTGACTTGGGGAAAACTAGTTTCAATTATTGACAATTTGTTGCCTCTTGTTGTAGCCATAAGTTACACTCAGTCCCTTCCATGAGGCAGTCGGCAGTGCGGAGGAGTTGTGGTCGGGTTGCAGAGGTTTCTCACTGCCACTTCTTCCTTCTCACTCTTTTCCTCTTTTTCAGTGTGGGTCCTCCATGGGCTGTAGTCCCTTCATGGGGTGCCTGCTTTGCTAAGGAGTGCCTCCTCTGACTTTGGTGTTCCCTCTGCTGTTTCTCACTCATTTCTTCCCTTCTCTTCTCTCTCTCTCTTTTTCCAGTTTTTTTGCCATTTCTTAAATATGTTTTCACAGAGGGACCACCAGCTTTGATAACGGGCTCAGCTGTGTCCTGTGGTGGGTCTGTTGGAGCTGGATGGAACTGTCTGTGTCCAGCATGGGGCAGCCCCAGGCCTCTTCTCAGAGAGGCCACCCCTGCAGCCTCCTCATTGTCAAAACCTGGACATGGACATTCAATACAGTTCCATTGAGTGATTATGATTAAGTATTATTATAATTAAGCTATTATGAGCTGACATTTGTATAATATACCAGAATGAAACAGTAAGTTAGATAGGTTTCCTCAACCTTCATGAAGGTTTAACTCAGGAATTTCATAACCATTTTTGATGATGATTAATCCAACATGGCAGTATGTGAATTGATTTACCCACTTGTATGACCTGGATTGCTTGACTAATCTGGATTTAGCTTAACGCAGACTGCCAGGTCATACCATTTTCTTTAATTTTCTTGGGACTTCCCATTACCTCATCTACATTTTGAAAGTCTTCCATTGTTAAAAATGGTCAAAACTTGTTTTTTACCTAAGTAAGAAAGCTTTTTGTCCCCTACCTTTTCATACAATGGCTGTGTTTTGGTTGAAGAGCACTATCTGAAGCTGTTTCCAACTCGTGGCTGAAATAGATACCATCGTCTTATTGTTTTTTAGACTTTTTATTATTAACCTATATTATTGTGTTAACATATAGCTATCTGTACTGTCAGCTTTGTGCTTCTATATCAGCTTCCAAGAATTAGTCTTCTGTATACAGTCAATACTTTCTATTGGGAGTCATACAGTTATGCAATTTCAATTGTTTTCTTCAAAAATGGCTATACATAACTTAGGTTTCTGATATGAGAGTCAGCCCAGAATTAGAAGCTGATGGACTGAAAATGTGAAGAATCATAGAATCATTAAGGTTGGAAAAGACCTCCAAGATCATCGAGTCCAACCGTCAACCCAACACCAC
>NW_008795524.1:497132-514634 GCF_000699145.1 Aptenodytes forsteri
CTCCTGCTGGCCACACTATTTCTGATACAGGCCAGGATGCCATTGGCCTTCTTGGCCACCTGGGCACACTGCCGGCTCATGTTCAGCCGGCTGTCCACCAACACCCCCAGGTCCTTTTCCGACAGGCAGCTTTCCAGCCACTCTTCCCCAAGCCTGTAGCGCTGCATGGGGTTGTTGTGGCCCAAGTGCAGGACCTGGCACTTGGCCTTGTTGAACCTCATACAGTTGGCCTGGGCCCATCGATCCAGCCTGTCCAGGTCCCTCTGCAGAGCCTTCCTACCCTCGAGCAGATCAACACTCCCGCCCAATCCAAAAGCAACTGGATTCAACACCTCGGATGCTTCCTTGCACCTGGCACTTATGCAGGGAGCAGGGCAAGAGAGGAACAACCCTGATGTGGCATCTAGAATAGCTCTATGCTCAGGGGGGAAGCAAATATAGTGTAAAATAACCATTTCCTCAAAACTGTGGAGGACAGCTACCTGAGCTGAGGCAAGGTGGGGGTGAGAAGCTCAGTAGTGAGATAAACAGGAGGGAGGGAGGTGGCTACTGCCGAAGGAGAATAGATGGACCATGTTCAGTTTCATTAGAACAGATATTTTCAGTATCTAACATAAACAGATAAAACACCAGCACTGAAGGGGAAGAAAAGTGGCCAGGTGGTCAAAGGACTTCTGTTTTCAAAACAGAATGACAATTTAGAGCATTCTATGATTTATAAAGAAGGCCTGGAATATATTTTAGAATGGTAAGTCAAGCCTATTTTAACATATTTTTCATGTGAGATGCCTAGGGATGAGCTCAGAATGAAGCTATAATACATCTCCAATGAATGAAAATCAGCTCCTCCAGTTAGAAAGTGGTCCTCTGCTTACTTGTTCCGTTCCCTGCCTTCACCCTCCCATCCACATGATTTAAAAGTCACTGAATTAGTTCTAGGAAACATTTATTTCGTTTCAATGTTTGGAAAGCTAACAGGAACAAAATCTCTTTACTAAAGGATCAATACCCCCATATCAACAACCACCAATGGACAAAGCCTTCAAAGTACTCTTCAGGGTCCCCCGAAGTTTTCATTCAAAGCACTGCAAGACAAAACTGAACAGGGAAGACAAGTAAAAAAACCAGGTACAAAAAATCAGTCCTTTTTTTTAAAATGTTGAAAGAGAGGGAAAGGCACAAAATAAGCTTTCTTTTCTCATAAAGTATCTCCATTTCCAACACATTTTTGTTTCACTGAACAACATCTGTTACCGCTGATAGTGGACAACTACTGAAATTATGAGTTATTTGTTTACACTGCAAACTAAAGTTCTATTGAGTAAAGGAGCACCAATACGTACCTATAGGATGTGTCAAACTCCATTCTTACATCCACTTCTGAAGAGCTAAATCAATCCCACTTGTGCAATATTTATTCTGTTTTCCAGAACTGTACTGGGTAGCAGGGCTCGATAGATGTATTTTAAAGGTTTTCAAAAACAAAACTGGTTTTATTTGACAGTCAGGCACTCCTTCGTACATGGGAATCCATTTCCAATTCACTTTGTTTTTCCCATCAGGCTCCCAGTGTCCTAGAAGGAACAGAAACCAGTTCATTCTGCCTCTTTGTCAGAAGCTAAATACAGCTGATCCACTCTTAATGGAAAGCAATAAGAATCATTTATTGCCTTGCAGAGCTGTTGATCAGCCACTACAAGTCAGTAGGCAACACCTGACTATCCTGAGGGAAGACCTCTGCCAGAAGAAGGCGAGATATTGGTATGCTCCATTTTCAGAGGAATCAGCTTGTGCTCAAGGCTACGTGGTGTTAGGCCCTGAGGAATCAACTAGTGTTAAGCTTGGTTTTAGTATTGAAACATGCAGGTAAACCTTCAAGCATGTGTTTAGTTTGTCACTTAAAGAAAAATCTTAAACACCTATTAGGTCTGATGGAGCTGGTGATGACTGTGTTGAATGGGCTTTCAGCTATGCTTTGCAAAGGAAATAACCTTGCTAGACTGAAGCTCCCGTACAGTTGACCAATACTGTGGGAAAGCGTTTGACTGCCTATAGGGGGGTCTCAGTGACAAAGAAACAGTGACATAATGTTTTTTGCCACAGAAGATTAGGAGAAAATGAAAAGGTGACTAAGAGTAAGGTTAGACCTCTTTGATCACAGAGGGACTATAGCGTATTTCTGCTGAGTGATTTACACAATTTGAACCTGAGAAAACAGAATGAAGTAGTCCTGGTGAACAGAAGGGAAGGTGAGAAAGCAAAATTTTCCAGCACCCTCCAGTTGAACCCAGGTCACAGTAGCTGAAACATGGGTGAAAACTGCATGTAGTGGCAATGAATATTGAAAGTGGATGTTTTAAGATATATTATAAGCAAGTAGCAGTATAACATCCTGATTCCTTTCATCAGTAAGAGATTGGCTGCTGATTTCAACACAGCCGATATTTTAGTGGCATTCTTCTTTATGGTGTTTCATGGTCTCTGAAATTGTTTGAGATTTCAACATAAACCAGCCAAGGCAAGAAGCATTCCTACCTCTACTTCCCATTAGATATACACTTCATAAGGGGCTTTTACAGACTTTTCCCTTAGCCTTTGTGAAATTGCATTTCTCAAAAAGCAAAGGGACTGAAGATGGTTTTGGTGTAGTTTTTCATTTAACAGGCTTTAAAGTGCAGTGAATAGACTGTGACAAGAGGGTCAATCAGAAGTGCATGATGGTGGAAGAGTAGACAGGAGCTGGTTTCAAATACTTCATTTTTTACTTCAGAAAAGAGCATGATTCCAAAAGTGCTTTAGCAATAGAAACCCTCACTCCCCTGAAGATTTTTTTTTCCAAGTTTGAAGAAAACTGGTCTAGATATGTCTGAGTTACAGCTTACCATGATTGGAATAGTTAAAGTATGTCTGACATCTCTTTCTTGGTTACTTTTTCTCTCCTAAGCCATGGGAAAGGCGAAAAAGGTTGTGAGACTATTAAGAAAAGTATCACATAAGCTTGCCCTCCTTTCATTCCTGTCTAGGCATCTCCATGTGGACACTGAGACAGGGGCTGATACTGGGCTTGACAGACCTTTGGGCTGACCCAGTATGGACATTTGTATGTTTTTGTGGGAATTGATTAGCAGTTCCAGTATTGGCTGTTCCATGGATCCAAAGGATCATGAGCCAACAAGGGCCTTTGTCCCAGATCCCTCAGGACCTTAGATTAAAAAAAATTCCCTCCAATACTTTGTTATAATTTCACAGAATCGCTGAGGCTGGCAGGCATCTCTGGAGATCATCCAGTCCAACCCCAGTGGTAGTACCGCTTTCAGCAGTGCTGTGGTAGGCTGAAGACATCTGGTTTGTTAGTCTACTAGGTAGCTGTTCTTCTGCCACTTTGTTTTAGTTTCTTTATTGCAGTTGCAAAGGCAGATGCAACAGTTAGATCTCTTATTTTTCAGGCACGCATATGATGATTGCATTAGCTTACCAATTTGTGTCTTTGCTATTTCAAAATGGCCTGTTATTGGTGCTCGCAAACCATCCACATTGTTAAATCTTCCAGAAAACACATTCACTGACTACATCCTAATCAAAATGCATAGCAATTGAGCAAACATTAACTGCTGTTACAGGCATTTATCGCACATAAATAGTAATGTGTGTCATAAATTCAATATGGAAAACATACAAGTGCCTGTACCAAAGGTTTGACCAGATTGTCCATTACCAAAAATCGCAGACAAACCAAATTCAATATAACCAGCTCATTGCCTCTATCAAGCAGCAGTTCATATTCAACTTACATTCACACACGTTACAGTTTCAACTTTACACACGCCTGAAATTCAAGCTAATAATTCTTTAGTCTTTACTTATAGTCTTCCTTTCTGTATCTTTACACCATAAAGTACCATAAGTATCAAAATAAATCTCAAAACTTCTTTTTCTTTGCTTTTTCATATACAGCACCACCACGATTCCACTTACTTAGTATCAAAATAAATCTCAAAACTTCTTTTTCTTTGCTTTTTCATATACAGCACCACCACAATTCCCACTTACTTTAAACTTTCATTGCTTACAGAAATAAAAGAAATAATTGTTCCTATTTGAACTTTGGAAGGTTTAGCCACTTATTTTATAGTTGCTGTTTAGGACAATGAATTCAGAGCAGATGTGTACCTGTGATGCTAAAAGTTGAAGGTTGATCACATTTTCCCCTCTTGTCCATTTTAGGCATTCTATTCCCAAATCTTTTATTAAAAAGACAAGAAGGAAAGAACAGTTTCATTTCATGAATAGAAAATGTGTTGTTCAAAGTATTCAGAGCAGATTTCATAATAAAACAAAGGTTCGCTAACAAGTTACAACAACGAACATTAAATGTTTCTTTACAGCATACGGTACAAGGGAGAAAAGCTATTTCTGCCCCTTTTTTTTTCCGTGGGTGCTTAATTTTGCTAACAGTGCTTCTTTTTTTCTAGTAGCACAGGTATTAGGATCTATCAGCATTTCTAAAATGTTAATGCTTTTTCTTCTGAAAATTTGAATAATTTTTTTCTGCTCAGAAGCAAGAAAATGTCCTGAAGACCCAGGCATCGCGGGAAGGAAGAAGAGAGTGAGAGAACTTAAAACTGAAGGACAGAAAAGGAATTTGCCTTTACAGGAAAACTTTGAAAATGTGGGGAAAATTAAATCCTTTTCTAAGAGTACTTGTTCTGTGAGCTACCTTGGCAAGCAGCTTATTACCTTTTAAAAGAGAGCAAGAGGCCCCGGGGAAGCAGATAGGAATACAAGGAAGCAACCTAGTCCCCTTTTATAGCAGCTAAGAGCCCACACATTGTCTGGCTGATGTGCTCATGGAATCACAACCTGAGCTGTGTGCTTCCTTTTCTCTTTCTCATATGCCTTATCCTCATTTGTCTGGTCCCCCACATCCTGGTTCTGGCTGTGCTGATCTCACTCACACTTCCATTTTATCCCACCTAGCTCAGCCAACAGATCCCAGATTTTTTTCTTGTCCATCCCTACTATGAACACTGAATTACATATCTGCAGGTAGATTTCATACTTTCCCCAAAGGAATTCCTAGTTTCCTTGGCTATCAAGGGGACTGTGAAAAATAAATACATCCTTAGATAGCAAACATGTTTTGTTTATACTTGGGATGGGATCCAACTCACTTAACATTATGCATATCTCACAAAGTTAGTTGCTTAGTCCAATCAAATCATCTAAGGTCCCTCCATGGTCAATTAAAAAAGGTAGGTTACCCTCTAGAGAAAGTCCTCTCTTAGACATTGATGCAGTATGTGATCACCTGCCCCCACTAGAGAAATCCCTCTGTTCTCTCACAGCATGAAATCCTCAATCATATTGTTTAGTTTCACTTGCAGTGTTATTATATCAAGACATTAATCCTTTTATTTATTTAATCCTCCTCCTCATTGTACAACTTCTTTTGGATTATAAAATCACCGACTGGCATATACAATCTCTGTGCATTGCAATGAACACCAAGCACAAGAAAGAGAGATACTATTACATGCCTTTAAAACACCAGAGTGACTCTATGGCACAGTAACTTAGTAAATATGGCTATGACTTTTACCTATCAATGTAAGAAAGATTAATATTCAAAGGAGAAGGAAGCAACTACCAAGCTGTTAGTACCATGGTAATGAAAGTGTCTCGTAAAAGCACTTTCTTAGAATGACAAGGTTTTGGAGCAGGAAGGAAGAGAATACCAATTCAGAATTAAAATATTGGGAATCTATTTAGTAGAAAACATTTTAAATATTTTTCAGAACATTCTCATAAACCAAAAGATAGGGCTTGAAAAGTGGTTGCATGCAGCCAGGAACATATTCAATCTCAAGCACTTTGCTATCACTCAAAGTACACTTGAAATTTGGACTAAAATGGATTTGCTCAAAGCCTTTTAATCATGTTTTCAGTCTCCTTAACTAACAATAATTTGTACTCTGAGTATAGGATACGCAGTGCACATCCACAAGAAAAGAGCAATCAATGTATGCTTGCCTTCACCTGAGTAATGAATGAGGATGCTAGTGCCTCTGCTTTCAGGGAGCTTTGGTGTACAGTAACAGGTAATAAAAAGCAGTTTTTTAAAAAAGTTTGTCCTCTTAGCACTCCACTGACATCAAATAATTACCCCCCCCCAAATGATGTTTAGTTATGTTTCATATGAAGTGATTTGAAAACGAATGTGGCAGTTTACTTAAGCAAAGTGGACCAAACTTTCCTCTAAGCTATTTCTGTGCAGCCCCATCAATCCCACTGAAGATTTTTGGTGTGGATAAGAAAGCAGCTTTGGTCTAAATCATGTGTTTAGAAGCTGGGTTCATCTGTAAAGGCAAATTCAGGTGTGAAAAAAGTCCAGGGCGTGCTTGCAGCGCCTTTGGGTCAGAAGCCCTGAGGGGTGCCTCCGCCTGCAGTGGGGTGACAAGCCCTACGGCCACACTGGGAACAAAGTGAGAGGTGCCAGAGCACCTTCTAGGAGCTGCTGCCATTTGCACAAAGGTCATGCTCTGAAGTGGATGGGCATGAAAACTCACTGCCTCCAGAGCCAGCTTAGGGAGGTTTTACCAAAGATCAAATAGTTATCTGAACTCAGGGCCTTGCAGTTGGTCTCAGAGACACAACCACTACCAGTCAGATGAATCAGGCAGCTGAATTTCTGCCTGGCAATACAGAGCTTGTGCCAGATTTCTGATTTTTGGCAGCTTTGGAAGGACATGCACTGCAGCCAGTTTAAAATTATGGTGACTTCTTCTTATTAGCCTGCACTGACTGAACCACCAAAAGGTGCCACCAAAGTGGTGCCATCCATGGCCACATGCTTCTGCCTCTTCTCTTGCACTGATTGTAGACTCCATGGTGGTGTATGGGTACATGAGTTGGATCATTACCCTGAGCAAACCGAAAACCAGCTCTACAGAGAAGTGCTTAGTTTTCAGTTGGACCAGCAGTCTGACCTGACCTATGCCCTCATTGCTGGGGCCAGCACAAGGAGGGAAGTGAAAACAGGATTGCTTTTTTAGCTGCAATCACAGGTTACTTGGGCTTCAGTTTATGTCAAGACCAGAAAATGAGGGAGTCTGAGTGCTGCTGACAAGACAATGCCTTACCTGGCATAAAGCCTGACAGTGCGAAGCTAACCTCTTGGCATTTTTAAACACGTTCAAACCTGCAGACTGTATTGATCTCAGCTCAGGGCACTTTGTGCTGTGACCATGATATTTTTATCTGGTGCTAAGAGCCAGTTCTAATATATTGTCAAGTCACAGCCTCAGTAAGCTGAACATGGCAGCAGTACAAGCTAGTGGTATTAGATAGAAGGAAAATGCACATCAAGCTGCCAGTACACATAAATTCAGCTAATAGTTTGCACACTACATACATATATGTCTTTGAGGCATATAGGACCCAGTCACTTGAAGAGTAACAGCCTTTTTTTCATTGGTGTAAAGTATTAGTTGTGTGACTCTAAAATATCCCCTTCCTGACAGTAAGATCAATTTATTTCTAGTTCAATCCAGGAATCAGACTGACAGCTGCACCATTGTAAGTGATTCTCTGAGCAATTGTTCTTTAAAGACATACTCAGAAGAAATGTAAATTGCCAATGATCAGTAGGTATGATAACAGAGTCCCCCACTGAGCTTCTGGTAGCAAAGTACTTTGATGCCTGTGTAGACTATTACCTGAGCTGATGCAACACATCTGTTAGTTGGGCCCAGTCCCATTCTTAATCCAAGCTCCACAAATGGTTACTTTCTTCCTTTAAATGTGAATTATTTTCCGTGATGAATGATAATTCTCAGTTGAATGGATTTGCTCAGTTTGGAGGCGCAGGCTGGAGCTGAGCTGGAGGGAGGCCACAGCAAGTGAGGAGTCCTGAGTCTTCCTCAGCCAGAGCAGGTCAGCACTGGGTCACCTCACTCCCTGCAGCCATGTTCACAGGACTGGTCCTTCTAGAAGTGATTCAGAGATAAGGAAAAATCATCCTTTCAGCTACCTGAGACATTCACATTTGCATTTTGCTCTATTACGATGATTGTGCACAGCAAACAAGAAAAGCAGTCTAGAAGTCATAAGAAAATGTATCAGTCAAGTGACAAAAGAGGAGATAATATTTCTCAGTCTTATTTTTTACTTCTACTGAACACACCTGTAGGGAAAACAAAAGTGAGGGTGAAGGGAGGAGGATTATAAGATAAAATTGTAGCCTTTGAATATGTACATTTAAAGATAGATAGATAAATAAAGATATATCCATTTGTAGAGTAACTTTGCTCTTCATTCCATTCTTTTTCATAATATCTATAACAAAAACAACAAACTGGGTTATATGTGTATGTGTCTTTCTAGATAGCTAGAAGAAAATACATCCCTTAGGCAATGAGATTGCAGGCTTTCTATATAATGAGCTATCTGATCAGAAGACGAGAATTATATACTCTCTTATAACTTCAAACTAAAAAACACACCTAAAACTAGCATGTATAAATGAGTGATTTTAGTGGACTTATATGTCTGTCCCCCTGGAATCAATTGAAACTCTCATCGATCTTCATCTATCCTTTCTGCAAAGAATGAAATTCAAACCCATACAGCCACAATGTATCCTGTGGTTACAGGAGTTGCTGTTTCACTGAAGTATAACTTCAGGTACCCAGAAAGAAGGAATAAAGCAAAGGTAAAAAGAAGTTCTTTAAACTAACCTGTCAATAGGCAACAACAGTTTTATGTCAAGAAGAAAGGCAAATAGTAAAAAAACCCCACAATCAAAAGAAGCAGTTGTAGCTCACCAAAATCAGTGCCAATGCTTTCCAGTTCATGCACACCCAGTTAACCAAGTCATCTCCTGACGTACGTGAGGCCGTGCCACCATACTATCCCACTGTCACATCTCACTGTACTTGCTACCTTGTTTATCAACATCTTTCAAACTTCTTTTAATGTAGAGACTAGGGCATACTATATATACTAGAATTAAATTATTTACAAGACAAAGACTCCTTTTACAGTGGGTTTTTTTCCTAATTTTTTAATTATTTTTTGTTCATTTCATGTCAGCTATTCTGAGTATCCCCAAAGGTTGTTTTTTTTCTTTACTCGAAACAAATTTACACAATAGATGAAAGTTCTTATAATAATGAAGTTTTATTGATAATCCTTTTTTTCCCGGCTCTGTAAACTTTAATTGGCATTTCAGAGTAAACTTCAAATAATGAAGATCTAATTAAATATTGAGGATTTGAGGAATAGGAATAAATCTCTTTTTTTTTTTTTTTTTTTTGCATTACTTTTGGCTTTTGGAAATTCTTTTAGGGTGCCTATTGAAGCAGATAATCTAAATAGGCTTCACGTTCAATTACTCTACAGACTATACTAGTCTAAAGGAGTAGATCTAATGTGGTTGGAAAAAATGGCTTTAGACCCCTTCTTTTCCATTTGAATCAACACCTCCTTCCAGCTTGAGAAGCTGCAAATTCTCAGGTCTGTAACAATTAGCTTACTGGGATGTCACCTAGAAAGAGTCATTTAACAAAAACTAGGAGGAATCTGGAGCCAGGTTTTTTTGTTCTTCTTACTGTAGAAAACATTTCTGAATCAAATATTGATCAGAAATTCCCAGCTGAAGAATCTGTCCGTAGTTTTGCTTTGGCCCTAGAGACGTAGGAATGCACATGTTCCTTCCAAGATGAGTCCTAACCTTCTACCCCTCTTCTGTCTACCTCTGTGTTCCCCCAGGTTACCAAGATGTTGGCCGTGGTGGTAGTCCTATTTGCATTTCTATGGATGCCCTACCGCACGCTGGTGGTGGTCAATTCCTTTCTCTCCAGTCCCTTCCAAGAAAACTGGTTCCTGCTATTTTGCAGAATCTGTATTTATTTAAATAGTGCCATCAATCCTGTAATTTACAATCTCATGTCCCAGAAATTCAGAGCAGCCTTCAGGAAACTCTGCAACTGCCAGCAGAAACAGGACAAGAAACCGGCCAACTACAGCATGGCCCTAAATTATAACGTCATCAAAGAGTCGGATCACTTCAGCACTGAACTAGAAGATACTACCGTCACCAATAGCTATCTGTCCTCTGTAAAATTGTCCCTTGGTGATCCATGTTTGTCATCTGAGGTAACAGTTAATACATTTTAATGTTTGGTGTATAGTCCTCATGAAGCAGAGCATGTTCACGTGCACGGGGCTGTGATGGGATAGTTTTCGTCTGGGGTGGTGCAGCAAAGGACCAGGGAAGGCTGGTGGTGACAGATGATGCATCACCAAAAAGGGCAAGTTCACTGCATGGCGGGGAGGGAGAACTGCCCAGCTCTGCAAAGTGATGCTCTCAGAGTGCCTTGTGCCCAGCATGACGTGACCGGGAGGATCCGCAGTATGGTAGAATGATGCTGAGAAACATGTAGGTTAAGCCTTACTCCCTGAGGAGTAGAGGGCAATGGTGGAGCATCAGAGAGTGGTGCTCGGGCACGGTGCCTCACATAAGCGTCTGGCAGGAGGGTGGGCACTGGTGTCTGAGCTCAGTGATTCCTCCTGGACTATGCTCTGGCTGCCTGTGAGAGGGCAATGGGGCATTTTCTTGTACCTCACCCCCGGTTCCAACTTGGGGTTAGCTAGGCCAGTGCCACCACACAGCTGGACCGAAAAGACACAGAACTCCCACACACCAGCACTCTGGTACTGAGAGTGCTGAAAGCCACATCCATTTCCATGCTACCTGCATCATCCCCGTATGTAGCACAACTTTCTAACCCAGCTGTCTTCTACATGATGATGCATATTACTGTTTTCACAATGCTTTTTTACATAATACTACCTAAATGCTGTTCATAATCCTGTATACCTTAGCTCTTACAATATAGATGATCCACAGAGAGACTTAGTTTTTCATTTCCTTTTGCAGATGATATGAAAATGAAAAATATTTCTTTCTCAGTTTGCTTCTTCTCTCCTAACTTTCAGGCCTGAAGCCCATGTTCTGAGTATGTAGTCATATAAAACATTTGGATGCTCTGTTCCCACCAACCTGTATGAAATGTAAAGGCATTTCTGCTCACAGAATTGCAGGAGTTACCATATATCTCTACACACCTGTCTGCATCCTACAAGAAAAAGCAGCCTCTTGGGAGTGAAAAGAATATACTACTGAGTCTAACTGAACAAAGCACTTAACACAACATAACTTTAAACAGGTGAGTTGGCTTCAGTGGAATACCTAAATCCTTCATCTCATGTATTGGCCAAAGAGTGGTCTGTGCTCTCTGAAAGAGCAAGGCTGCCCAGGACATCTCCACGGACACAGAGCGGGGCAGCGGATGATGCTCCCAGTGCAGGTGAGAGGTGAGGAGAGGAGCTGCCCTCCTGCATGGCTGCTGCGTGTCCCAGGAGTGCTCACACTGCACTGGGCAGTACCAGCAGGGCCCGTCCAACAGCAGCCAGAACCGCTGCCAATTACAGTAATTATCCACCACTGACTCCCTCATTCCACAGCAGTGCAAATCTAATTGCAGGCATCATAACACGCTTTAACAAACAGATATCTGATGGCAAAGAGCATGAAATCTTTTTTTTTTTCTTTTTTTTTTTTTTTACCTGGAACAACATGAAATAGGAAGACCATTCAATGAATTCACAGCAGCGAATAAACAAATTAAAAAGTCAGTAGGAAGCTTTAAAAAAAATCTTATTTTTTTCAGCAAGCTAGTTTATAGATGTACCACTTTAAAGGTAAGTCTCAGCTAATACTGAATCCTGTCTGCACTTGACAGGTATTGAAGAGTACTGGACAGGCTTTTACTGGTTAATTTTGCCTTGGTTTAACAGTAATTGTGTCTCAGACCGCTACAGGGGTTTATAGCTTCAATATAGATAATGTCTAGGGAAAAGAGGAAAATTTAGTGAAAAATGCCACTTTTTTTCATTTTTTGTCTCAAAGGTTATCCATTAGAATACTTCAGGACATCATAAAAAACTGTTTTGAAAGATTGATTGGCTGTATATTTGGCTGGAAAGAGAAAATACTGTGAAAGCATTGCTACATTTTCTTAATTTTTCTAGTTCATTGTAATGTTCCCCTTACATGATGACCTTTAGCATTCATTTTGATAATCTGAAGCCAAACACAGAAATTTATGTTACAAAAGATCAGTTTCTAGGCTGCACTCACCCTGCCCGCTCTGGCTGCAGCTGAGATTACCGATCTCCAAGGCTCATCCCTGTTCCCTGCGAGAAGTCACCATGGCTTCCCATTTGCCAGCATAGTTGCTTGCATGCTCTTCCTGCACAGCCGGTGACAAGCAGCCTGGGGCCACAATCTCCCCGATCCCCAGCTGCAGTCTGAACTCAGTGTATCACTTTGGCTTTGCTGTAGACCAACTCATGTTCTTGCTAGAATTATATTTTCCCATTCCTGCGCAGCAGTAACAGAAACTCGGGAAGGTGCCTGCATGTTCTTGTTTGTTATGAAAGTTTTGCACAGCTTTTGTACATGACATTTAAAAAGCTGTGAAAAAACTAATTGTTCTAGTAAAAATCCTATCCAGTGTGGGATAAAAGAGGTATCCTCACTAACACTGTAAGGCTTTCCTATCCAGTTTTTCTTTGTACATACAGCCACTTCCCCAATTCAAACCACTTCACTTACATTCAGCCATATCTGCAAACTTAAAGAGAACTGAAAAGACCCCGATAGCTCTTAGATTTCAATTTCAATACAAACTCATGTCTGCTGCATCCAAAAGGCTCCATTTGATGTTCTCTGAATAGCAAGGAGGAAGGGAACACCTCTATCCTGCTCAGTCTGCATCCTTGCTTTAACGTCTGTTTTAACCTTGCAGAGCTCCACAGGTACTTTCTAGCTCGGCAGAGTGATGGCAGGGCATGGAAGGGACCAGCAGCAGGAGGTTTTTAACCAGCAGTACAGACATGACAAACTTACTCCAGAAAGTCCTTTCTATCTTTTATTTCCATCAGCCCTTGCCTTTTCATTTTGGCAAGCAGAGGGAGCGAGACCATGGGGGTATCCTGCTTCTTGAGACTCTTACCTCACATTATGGGGAGTCAGTTTTAAAACCAGGCAGAACACCATACCAGACGCAGGCTGTATGCTGGAGCCTCTCCTCCGCAGGCGCTGGCAGAGCCTTGGCTGGAGCAGAGCCGGCAGCTGAACCCGTGCGGGCTGTCTTGCAATGTTTTCTAAATCCTCTGCGCTGGGGCCCACACAACTGGAAGGGGGATGTTTGTTGCTTTTAAAATAATAAGGAAAAAAATAAAATGACAAAGTCGCATGGCAGCCAAGCGGGCAAAGCTGACCAAGGTTCAAGAGTCAAAAGAGAATACTACTAATGTTACTCTGGAGGGAGTACCTAGCAATTGTATCTCATAAATACAATACTATAGCAGTCACATACACTTTGAACAAACCTTTTCTTTGTAGGGCTTGATGTCAAATTACAGTTCTATGGCATTTTACTGCTCACACTTGCTTAAAGCTACAGCTTGCCACCATAAGGAGAAGTCAAGGAGAGGTACCACAACCTCTATAACATTTCCTCCAAAGCAACTGTCACAGTAAAATGAAATTATCTGGGAAATCTTACACAGGCATTTATATGTACTTAGCCAAGAGACACATTCAGAATAAAAGCAAGTTCCTGTATCTGACTGAGCAAAGCCTTCATGTGCAGTCAGCCAGCACCACTCGCAGCTGATCAAAGCGGATCCCCGGGTTGATACCGGAGGGAGAGGGTGTGGAGGCGGCTGCCGGTGGGGCCGGCACATGGAAATCCTTTCACTCTACAAATACTGTTATCAGTTAGGCATCTATCGAGTGCTTGCAGACCAGCCCGTACCTCCCAGACTTTCTAAAGAGGTGCCAGAACTAAGTCTTTTTCTTACATAAAAAGCGAGCAGACCTCCAGGACAAGCGGGAGGCAATGAGAATGCATGCCACAGAAACCTGGTTATACTGTTGTGAGCACAACTGGCTGAGCTAAGAACTGAGCTAAGTATTCATGTAATAACAGTAACACAAACTTACACTTTTATCTTGACCCTTTTCAGAGTACAGACTGAACTACAACTCTTATAGATTGACAATATCAGAAGTAAATTCTCTCCTTTATTTGCCTTTTTGCTCAAAAAGTAACTTTCTGCTTTTTCAGCCTGTCTCCATAGTTCTTTTTTTTCAGATGCTCGGGTGAGGTATTTAAGCCCATATTTAGTGAGGTTTCATCAAGGGCTAAAATCTATGTAGGTGATTTTGTATGCACCATCATTTGGAATAACAAATGAAAAGGAATGATTTCATGCTGATATTTATTTGCGCAAATGGAAATGATTATGCATGCAAAATTGTGTGCACAAATGCAATATATAAAAATGCAGATTTAAGTTAAGGTGTGATTTTAACTCATAATTTGCTGTGACTATGTCTTTATAGATGTTATTCATTAAATCCATTCTAATTTTATACTGATTCCTACAGCTAACACTATGAAACTTTGCTAGATAACATACTAATGTGATTTTAGATCTATTTCTGTGTTTGCCCTTCTGTTTGTAACAGCAATCAACATTTTTTCTTGTATATAGATATTGTATATTAGATATGCGGGCATGTCTTTATTTAAAAATTTACGTGATTTTAAGTTTATTAATAATATAGCAAACTTTTTTGCTAGAAGTGGAAGTGACTGGATGTCAGCTACTGACTGCAGTAATATAACTATTTATCTTTATATACTTATTTTGTGGATAACAAATTCCTCTGCAACATTTAGTTTGAAAGAATTGTCTGAATGGTAGCAATACTGAAATCCATGTCTGTATCCTCATTTAATGGCTTTGATGTAAGAGATTGTATTCTTATTACATTTTTATTTGGAACTTTACCCAGCATGTAACAGAAGAGATGCTGCTGTAGTATCTGGCTTTTGGAGCTACACTGCTTCCAGTGTGAAATAGTGAGATGTTGGAAGCTTCAACATTGGTAAATTGTGCAGTTGAGAAAAGCTAGGTGTATTTAAAACACATTTTAAAACACACACAAAGTTCAACTTCGAGGTCAGACTTAAGATATCAAAGAGGCTCCAATGTATTGTGAAGGGGTTTATGATGCTCCTGTGGAAATGAATGGCACAAGTCAAATGATAAAGCTCTCATTAACTTCCCTTCAAAAAACAATTATCCAATGCAACTGACTGAAGGACTGATCCTACTTCAGGAGCTGCTGCCATAGCTCCCCTAAAACACAGTGAATGCTCGGATCAGTCACTTGGCCTTTGCAAGCAGACAAATATTTCTTAGCTGTTTTTTAAAAAGCTATTCTAAAAAAAAAAACAATCCAGATCTGAGCATTGCCACTGTGGAAAAAAACATATTTTTTCAAGAATGTGCAAAGCTAAATTGTTCTTTCAACAATGTTGCATATGCTTATTTATTTCTCCACTATCGTATGAGTTCTACTCTGCATGGTTGTTTTATTTGTTACAAACTGCAGTGAAATTTCAAAATGATCTTTCAGTATTTTGTTCTCTCTTCTTCAGACAGAATTGTTTCTTTGCTGTTTTGTTCTTTTCAATAAGAGATTGTTTTCTCCTGATCTTTTTATTACTACTGGGATACAGTGATACAGCAAACGCCAGTGAATTGGTTCAGCCAAAATGATTGGGACTCCAGAATTTATTAATTTGGGAGCCGAATCCTGGAAATTTGAATTCACACAAACTGTTCAAGAGCAGTTGGTTTACAAGGAATTTCTTTTTCACCTACCCAGAGTAATTCTGATCTCATTCTGTCACTGCATGTGGTTTATAAATTTGTTTATTAATGTGATTGTGAAATTGTTCAGAGAAATGTACTGCTGATAAATGTAGTCCTTCTAAAAATGAAGAATAATTTTTTTTTTCAAAAGAAGCATTTTTTAATTCTTTGATGCATGCCACTGTGGAGATTAATTTGTGATGGATTTTTGTTGCTACTCTAATAAAATGTCGAGCAAGATAATTATACTGCGACTGTAATTTTTTAACAAGCACTTGAATACATACCTTTTGCCTTGCTTGGTAATGGACAGATAATGTAAGAAGATCCTTCATCGTCTGTAGGGGAGTGAGCACCCCAAAAAAGCAATCTTTGTTTCTTGAAGGAAGAACAGTTTGCCAGTAGTCTAGCAGTTACAGTGCTTAAACAGGAAGGGATTCATGTGAATCTTTGTCGCTTCTACAAGGACTATTTATGCATTTTACATTGGACAACATTAAACAAAACAAAAAAAAGGAGAAAAAAATCATCTTGGCAGTAGGGGCAGAGACCAGAAGCCGCTTTGCCCTTTGGTCCCCACAATCAACTTCTTAGTCCCCTACTCGATGGGTACTGCCTTATTACTCTGGTGATGTCAGCCACTTGCACTTGGACCAGCCTCAAGAGGACGAGTGGAAGTACTTGGTCTGCTCTGATTTTCCTCCATGTAATGCATAGGGAACTCACTCTCCTAGGGAGCAGGATATACAGAAAGGCTGAATTCCCTAGACGCTAGACTAAAGCCAACTGCAGGTCTCTCATTTCTTGGGTAAATGCTCTATCACTAGCACTAAAGACAGATGGCTCATTCTCCCATCAGATCTTGCTGACTTTTGGGAATCCCAGGTAGTAGATTTCTTAATCCTTTCATGCATTGACTAAGAAACTTGGTACCCAACCCAAGTTGTCTCCATGGGGATGAATAACGCCATACATTAGTACATGGTGGGGGTTGATGTGCTGGACAGCAGCTCTGCAGATACGAGGCACTGTGGATCCTAGTGAACAAGTTGACCAAGAGGCAGCAGTGAGCCTTTACAGCAAAGAAGGCTACAAACCTCCTGGGCTGCACTAGACAGAGCATTGCCAGCAGGTCAAAGGAGGTGATCCTTCCCCTCTGCTCAGCACTGGTGAGACCCACCTGAGTACTGTGTCCAGTGCTGGGCTCCTCAGTACAAGAGAGACATGGAAATACTGGGATGAGTCCTGTGAAGGTCCGCAGAGATGATGGAGGAACTGGAGCATCTGACCTATGAGGAGAGGCTGAGAGAGCTGGGACTGTTCAACCTGGAGAAGAGAAGGCTCAGGGGGATCTTACAAGTGTGTATAAATAACTGATGGGAGAGAAGCTGGACCCAGGTTCTTCTCAGTAGTGCTCAGTGACAGGGCAATAGGCAATGGGCACAAATTGTAATACAGGAAATTCCATTTAAACATTAGGAAAAAAAAATTACTCTGAAGGTAGTCAAACACTGGAGCAGGATTCCCAAAGAGATTGTCAAGTCAAGCTTAAGTTCCTTCCTACAAACCACTCTCTTTGATCTTTCCCTAACAGCTGTAGGTTGGATCACCTGAGTGTTTATTTGCTACTATTCAGATGAACTTTGTTATTTGGTGAATCATAGAATCATAGAATCATAGAATCATTGAGGTTGGAAAAGACCT
>NW_008795524.1:516374-519546 GCF_000699145.1 Aptenodytes forsteri
CCCGTTCTTCTTACGGCACATGGGGACAGCCTGCTCCTGCGCCTTTAAGACTTCCTTCTTAAAGATGCATAATTGTCCTATTCCTCTGCAGTATATTGCATTTCTCTCTCTTTTTTTGCAAGTGCAAGAGGTAATTTTTCTAATTGTTTTGAGACAGTAGTTCCTATATCTGTCATAGCATCTTATTCTGTTGAAGCACGAGGTCTACCACATGTAATAGGTTTCCCTCCTGAATGGCACGGCTGTCTCAAATTAGTTACCATGAAGTGACCAGAGACCATCAGTTCACTAGCTTCATTCACAGATGTGAGGAGGCTAAAAGTACCAGCACTGAAGACTCTGAGACCAGTGGTGTTAATCCCAAATTTTCTGAAATAGAAAACTCTGCTACCAAGAATTATTTGCATTTGTCAGCAATTATCTCTCTTCAAATCTGCAATTATTGCATGTATTTGCATGAACATGGTGGGTTTTTTGAGCTCTCAGTTTAAAACTAGTATTCAAGAAAGAACAAGAAATTGAACCCTTGCTTGAAATGTTTTATAATAACTGGATAAATCTCCTGAGGGATAATCAGATAGATCTTAACAGGCTGATGACAGGCCAGCTAGCCAGCTGGGTTTTGTCATGACTTAATATAAGCATATGAAGTAGAAGAATGGACCTCTACAAAAAGAATAAATTAAAAAAGAATTAAAAACAAACAAACAAACAAAACCAAAACAAAAAACCAAAACAAACCACAACAGCGTTAAGAAAAGGCACGTGCTTACAGAAACTACCTGCTGGCCATATGCTAGTATTATTCATATGATGAGTCTCATCTGAAGAAGAAATGTTGGTAAGACCTTACAGAGCTTATGGATTGTGCAGGAAGCTGGAGAGATTTCAATAAACTTGAAATCTCTTTCAAGAAAGCAGCACAGGTGCAAGAATGCAGCTTCAGGTCACAGGATCCAACACCGGGGAAAAACTTGAATAGCCCCATCACCAAGTTGTGCCTCATCAAATACTTGGTCGAAAGAAAAACCCAAATACTATAATAACTCCTGCCCAAACAGGTATAGAAATAAGTTTTGAAATACATCTATATATACTGTAGGCAAGTCCCTTCTGCCACCTCAAGGTCATTGATGTGACTTTCTCAAATAATCCCCTAAGAAGGCAGATATATTTTTTTCAGACCAGAGGAGTCAATGAGCATGGGTGGGCTTGTAAAGGATACAGAGATGTGCAAACTCTAAATCTGCTCTAACCAAACTCAGCTGGTGAATAAGACTGCAGTGAGAAAAATAGTTTCAGTGAAGGTCTGAATGAGGAGCCATATGTGGCTTGACATATAAAACTGGGGTAGCATTCTTCTGAGAGACCCAGAATGTAGAGACCCAGACATAGACTTAGAGCTGGACTGCAGAGACTGGCACATACTCTATGGGAGCAATTTGTTTTACCCAAAGACAGATGTCTATGCGAAGTAAACGTCACACTACAATAGACAATTTCTTGTATTGACCATAAAGATGAATTTAATCCCTAGTGCACTACATATGCCCTGTACAGCTGATGGTGCACCATGGTGGGTTGACCCCAGCCAGCAGCTAAGCCCCCACAGAGCTGCTCACTCACTCCCCACCACAACCCCAGCAGGATGGGGGAACGAATATGAAGAGCAAAAGCAAGAAAACTTGCAGGTTGAGATAAAGACAATTTAATAGGTGAAGGAAAGAGGGGGGAAAAACTAAGAGGTGAAAAGGCACTCACTCCCCATCTTCCACAAGTAGACCAATGCCCAGCCAGTCTCTGAGCAACAGCCACCTTGGAAGCCAAAAACCTCAACTTCTTCTCTACCACTCGTCTTTATTGCTGGGCATGACGTCATGTGGTATGGGATATCCCTTTGGCCAGTTCGGGTTAGTTCTCCCGGCTGTGTCCCCTCCCAACCTCGTGCCCACCCCTGGCCTACTTGCTGTGGGGACAGAGCTGGAAAAAGAGAAAGCCTCGATGCTATGGGAGCACTGCTCAGCAACAGCCAAAACACTGGTGACTCACTCTTAATCAACAAACCACAAAAAAAAAACAAACAACCATATGGGCTCCTATGGAGAAGGTTAACTCCATCCCAGTCAGACCCAGTTCATGCATTTAAATAGTTATTATTTCTTAGTAATGCCTAACATATTAAGAATTTCTTTTGGTATGTAGGCATGTTTAGTGCTATGGTACAAAACCAGATTTAGCACCAGCAGAGAAAGTGTCATCATTCAGAAGGTGGCCACCCCTGCCAAGCTCCTGGACAGTGAGTCCACTGTGGATGAACAGGGCCTGTGCAGAGACATGTCTCCAGGGAAATTTGCTGCTTCTAGTAGAACCAGCAGCAGAAATTTCTGACACTGATTCATTGGAAGTGAACAACACCTGGGGGGATATTTCCCAAAGGAGCAACTATCAGATGCAAGCTGAGTCCTGTACAGTTTTATTCGGAGTAGCTGATGAGGGGAAGAAACTCCACTGGGAAAATGCTCAGACACCCCCCAGAACCACACTCGTTTTGGGCCTGGCTGGTCCACCAGCCACATCAGAGGGATGCTGGGTTCCCTGGGTCAGGCAGTGTCCTATAACAGTGGCCAGGCCACCTCCTGTGTGAAGCCTCGGGGGCTCCCAGGTGGTCCTACTCGGTGATGGCCAGCCTTGTACCCCTCTGGGCTCAGCTGACCTGCTGGGGCTAGGCCATGTGTCCTCATCGTGCACTGAAACCCCCCCACTACTGCACCCAACTTCAGCTAGGTGAGTCCTTGTTTCTAGCTATCTTTTCACCTCTCCAGCCATCACTCCTATTTAAGTCCTTTAGACTTAGACTTAGGTATTGGAGTATTGGTATTGGAGTGTGTGGAAGACAACTTCCTGACACAGCTGGTAAGTGAGCCTACCAGGGGAGGTGCCTCGCTCGACCTGCTGTTTACTAACAGAGAAGGACTGGTGGGAGATGTGGTGGTCGGAAGCCGTCTTGGGCTTAGCGACCATGAAATGATAGAATTCTCGCTTCTTGGTGAAGTAAGGAGGGGGGGCAGCAAAACCACAACCATGGACTTCCGGAGGGCGGACTTTGGCCTGTTCAGGACGCTGGTTGAGAGAGTCCCTTGGGAGACGGTCCTGAAGGGCAAACGGGTCCAGG
>NW_008795524.1:521246-525347 GCF_000699145.1 Aptenodytes forsteri
CTTAGGGACATGGTTTAGTGGACATGGTGGTGTTGGGTTGACGGTTGGACTCGATGATCTTAGAGGTCTTTTCCAACCTCAATGATTCTATGATTCTATGATTCTATGTGCCTATATGCACACAGGACAGCTCCTCAATCACAACCTCTTCTTCACTGTTCTTGTCCAAAAGGACAAATAGCTAAATATCATTAAATATATAGTAATTGATCAATAATTAATTATTAATAATAATAACTAATAGTAATTAAAGGTCCTTCTGCTTCATTAGGGAGTTAAAAATATGTTACAAATTGTACATAGAAAAATAAATGAGCTGAACTAAAATGAAATAGCCCAATAGAAGTTATAAATTAGGCATTATACTAATGTTGTAACAGTTTTGTTAGAGTTAGTGCTGAGACCTGGTTTATTTTGGGGGTGACCGTTTTAGCTATTCTGAAATCTAGCCTGGCCACCTGGCATGCCTTGGGCACTGGTACGGTTCATGGCAGCGCAGAACAGTGTTGAAGTGTTGTTTTTCAAACCACTTGAGGAGGTACATCCTGAAATAAGGAAAAACTCTCTGGGGAGGAAAGACTTGTTTCTTTTAAGGTCTGACAGGTTCTGCCAATGCTCCTGTTCACCTTGCGTGCCGTGCTCTGTCCCTCTAGAGAAGGAGAGCTTGGAACAGGATGTAAAAAACATGGTGTAATTCTAATCCTCCTAGATCAAAATGGGTTGCAATGCACATCAGCAGGCCGAGAAGCTGAGTTTTTGGCCCACTTGCTTTCAAACCAGGTGAGTTGCTCAAGGGGACAAGGAGTAACCAGCAAAACTGGATTACATGTAGCAAGAATCCATTTGGGAATGATCTTTGATGGAAGACGGGGAAAAGAAGAATTTTGGCCACATTTTGTTTTGTCACATAATTAGTGTTTGTTTTGCAAAGTTGTCATATCAGAAGCATAAAATTCAGCAAGTACTCAGGATTTTTTTAAAAGAATATATGCAGAATATTTGTGGGCTGGTATGCTACAGGTGGAGGAGTGGGGATAAAGGAAAAGTAAGAAAAGGTTGTACAACGAGGGATGAACTGGGATGGAGCAGCCCTTGCCTGCCAGAGTTCATTGTGCCATTCACACTTCCTCTTGCTCTCACTGCATTCATTTTCTCTGAACTACTGCCACTTTGCTGAGCGCATGGCTCATTTTCAGCCAACCTTTCTGAGCACAGAGAGCATTTCACCTTTTGTCTCCTCCATAATATTTCCAGGGGCATGTAAAGTGGAGCAGTTAACAGAGTGCTGTGCCAGAATTTCATTGCAAACTCTGAGCATGGAAAACATCCAGGGAACAAAAGAGTACCCAAAGTGGTTTGAGAGAAATGTTTGCTTTTGCATCAGTGCAAATTCTTTCAGGGGATTTTTTTTTTTTTACCAAGTGTGTATCATGTTAAATCATTGATTTCTAAGTAAAAGTAAATAATTGTTAGCTGCATTCCACAGATGCAGCATCTCTTCCTTGCCCAAACTGTGTCCCAGCCATGGGACCTTGGGTGTTGTCCCACCCAAGTCCCTATGTCAGTGCTAGTAGGAGGCGTGTTGGGGAGAAGCACCATCTGGGCTGGGGGACAGACACAGAAACAGGATGCTTGCCTGTTCTCTCCCCAACCAGTTCCCCCCTGCCAGGAGGCAAAGGTGGGGCAGTCAGAGGGAAGCTGTGGGGCACGCGTGGGACAGGAGGGAGAGCACTGCTGTGGGCCCCAGCAAGAGAAGAGATCTGTAGAGCAGTCCTGTAACAGAGGTGCTGGAGTAAGGAGTGCTGTAAGAGGATAGGCTGGGGGAATGGGCTGAGGAGAGGAAAACTCAAGGATAGGACAGCATGCAGAGCAGGATCTGACCATGAGGACCAGGGCAGAGGTAGAGGTTAGGGGGCTGAGAGAAAAAGGCTTTTGTATACTAGTAGAGGAATGTCAGGAAGAGACACTAGAACTCAACTATCCATATCATTACAGTGTTAGAGCCATTTGGATAGCTAGCACCATCCCAAACCATCCCTTGGTGAGCTTCAGGAGGAAACACAGTCCAGGGATGTTCCAATAGATACTCTGAGAGTATCTGTCCTGTTTGAGAGGACACACAGGACATGGGCTACTTAATAGTATAAACACAGTCAAAGAAGGAGAATGGGCGTGCTATATTGTGAAATGGATGGAATACAGGGAGAAGACAAAAGGCTGCAATCCTCCAACAGCTCTGTCAACCCTCCCTAGCTCTCTCACTTCAGCTTTCCCTATGAGCACCCAGAGCTCACTCTGCCACTCCAACAGAAGCAAGTTTTGCAGCCACCAGTCCTGAGGACAAAGCTGGTTGCTTGAACTTTCAGCCTTGGGGGGCCTGGGAGAGGGGCATTCAATGTGCCTGGGCTTCAAGAAGCTTTGGAAAGGGGATTTTACTTACAGGGTGTTTTACAGACAGGAACACAGTAATACTGTTTCTTGTAGTCATTCTGATGGGTAAATCCACTAGGCTGGAAACGAACTCGATGCAAAAATAACCTCCAATCGCCTTATCACGACAAGTTCTGCAATAGATTTCTTACCTTGCCGTGGACAAACGTCTTAAACCCTGTCTCTGATCACCTGGAAAACTGGAGTTAATAGTCAGCTTGCAGGGTTTGTAGTGCATTCTGAGAAACATAGCACAACATTCAGTGCATCGGGTTTTTCCATAGATTTTCTCCTTTTATGTACAAACAGGTCATGTACTAGTTCCACAAGAGACTTACAAAGCACAAAATATAAATGATGTTACTGCTTGTTTTTATCTGTTTGTTGATTTCTTTGCTCCTAGGACAGTTCTGCTGCTCTGCTGGAAATGGCCAGTATTAGGAAAAGGCTGCTGGAAGGAACATCTGGGAGGACGTCGGTACAAACAAAGGCAAGTAAAGAATATCAACAGCAATTAGCTTCACTTAGAGTCGCCAAATCTACCATGAAAACAAAAGAATGTATGATAGGAAGAACTTAAATTCTCTCCATTAAAACATGAGCAGCACTTAAAAAAGAGGAGATGAAGTTCTAGGTGCCAAATATTGTGAGAGTACAGCCCGGCTGTTCTCTTTGACTTCACTTGTACTTGTAAAATGCATTTTAGTTTGGTTTTAATGTAATTTGAAAAGTCAGTTAATAAAAATGCTGTTATGACTTTTAAGTCATTCGTGGGGTGATAAGAGACAAATTCAAGCTCATTCAGAGACAGCACTTGCAGACAGCAAAAGATATACAATTTAACACCACTAATATGGAAGCAGTGAATCATTAGACATTTGTAATTAAGATACCAACATAACAAAGAAAACAAGCAACAAAAAGGAAAGAAAAGGAAGCATCATCCTTTTGGAACTAAATCATAGAATCATAGCATGGTTAGGGTTGGAAGAGACCTTAAAGATCGTCTAGTTCCAACCCCCCTGCCATGGGCAGGGACACCTTCCACTAGACCAGGTTGCTCAAAGCCCCATTCAACCTGGCCTTGAACACTTCCAGGGAAGGGGCATCCACAACTTCTCTGGGCAACCTGTTCCAGTGCCTCACCACCCTCAAAGTGAAGAATTTCTTCCTTATATCTAATCTAAATCTACCCTCTTTCAGTTTAAAGCCATTACCCCTTGTCCTATCACTACATGCCCTTGTAAAAAGTCCCTCTCCAGCTTTCTTGTAGGCCCCCTTCAGATACTGGAAGGCCGAACAACCCCAACTCTTTCAACCTGTCTTAATAGGAGAGGTGCTCCAGCCCTCTGATCATCTTTGTGGCCCTCCTCTGGACTCGCTCCAACAGGTCCATGTCCTTCTTATGTTGGGGGTCCCAGAGCTGAACGCACTCTTTATAGATCTGCCTGAGTCTCAGGCAAAAAAACCCCAAGCAAAATAATGGAAAACAATGCCAAAAAAGGTCTTGAGAAGCTACCTAATTACCCCTTTGTCCTGGTTTTGGCTGGCATAAAGTTAATTTTCTTCCTACTAGCTGGTGTAGTGTTGTGTTTTGGATTTCGGATGAGAATAATGTTGATAACACACCGATGTTTTAGTTGTTGCTAAGCAGTGCTTACACTAGTCAAG
>NW_008795524.1:531484-543229 GCF_000699145.1 Aptenodytes forsteri
TGGAACCAGCTATCTAACTCCTTCTCCACCTCCCTGATGTTATGCAGCCTTCTCACTGCCTCCTGCAGCTCAGCCACCTGCTGCAGGAGGTCCTTCACCTGGGCACACCTTTTGCAAGCAGGTCTGCTGCCTGTCCCTGCCCCAGGAGAGAGGTCTAAGCACTCCCTGCAGCCTGAGGTCTGCACTGCAGCCTCTCCCTCCAGCAGCTCTGTCTGGGTGGAGGCATCGGCCACCGCTGGGGTAGATGGTGCAGACCCCCCAGCTGGAGCCATGGCCTTTACCCTCAGACCCACCATTCTGCCTTGAGGGTCTGGTAGGATGAGTGCCCTTGACCTGTGCCGATGGTCACAGAACGGTGCCCGGTTGCTGGGTTATGTGTACTTCAGTTCTCCCACTTGGCCCCTCCTTCGAAGAGTTGCCCTCCCTGCGTGCCCTCCCACGCAAACTGATGTGCCACGCCCTGTTTGTCCACCCTGGTCGTGGCCCTCCCTGGGGCTGCCTTTTGTGGGAGGCGGGGGGTGGCCGCCGTTACTCCTGGCCCCACCCAGGCCTCACCAGCCGCTCTCGTGAGAGCTGCAGGCTCCTGGCGGGTCCCTGCGCTCCCCTGGGGTTTCCCTGGCTCAGAAACCCCCCTGTATGCCGCGATCCGCCGCTCCGCTGCGGGACATGCCTGCACCAGAGCTGATCACAATATTTGTTCTGGCTAGTTTAAGTCCAATGTAAGTTAACATGTTTTCTTCTGAAATGCCTGAACAGCTAGAGGTGGAAGGAAAACTATTATCCAAACCTTAGTTTGACTTTTTTGATGACTGATAATAATTCAACAGCTGTTAAAAACCACAAGAAACAGAAATTTTAAAAATGTTTCTTCTTCTGGGCCAGCATCTGTCATCCACAGACTTTCTGAGCAATCATCTATGTCAAGAATATTCTTAAGCTTTGAGCATATCCCAGTTATAACCTCCTCTGTGAAAAGCTCAATTTCCAATGCTACTGCAGTTGTTTCTCTACCCTGTAACAGAACTGTTTGGTCTATGTGAATTATTTTGTGGGCTTGCTCTGCGGTTTCAGGTAACTGCATTCTTTACTCTTACCTGCTTCTCCAGGGAATGAGTGGTGGTCAGACACTTACCTGAGAGCGTAAGACAACCACGCTCCTAAATTGGGAACTTCAGGAACTTCTCACCTAAAGGACAAGAGCATGACCCAGTCTAGGCTCTGCATAAATGCCAGGGCCTCCATGTTGAGTGCAACCATACTCCAAATAATAAACAGCAATAAATAATGAAATCTGGTGGAAGCATCTGTACTCCTATTTCAAACAAAGAGACTTCCTGAAATACTTTCCGTGCCATGGAGGAAAATTGTCCGTTTTGGCTGACAAAACAAAGTTATGCTTGATAACGATTTGATAGAAAGCTAAGTGTAAGTAGCACTTCATTTTTTTACTACAATGAGGTTTATTAAAAAGTCTGAATACCTTTCACGTTTACTGCATACAATTACATTACAATCTTATAATAAACTGAATGTGCACACAACCATGAAATTAGAGGAAATTTAAATTTAAAAGGAGTTTAAATTTAATGAGTTTAAATTTTAAATGGACTAAAATGTCCTTTAAAATCTAAAAATAATTTTAAATTTAAAAGGAAATTTTAATTCAACTTAAAACCAGCATGTGCTTCTATTTAGAAAGAAAGATTCCTTTGATACAGTCAGTGCTGGCCACTGCTGGAGATAGGGTGTTGAACTGGCAAAAGAACTCTGACCGAATATGGCAACTCTCACATTAGCATTATTTCAAGAATGAAAACCTTAAAATTGAAACATTTAAATACAAATATAAGATTTTTTTTTTTTTAAGATTAAGGGAATCAAAAAGAGGTCATTTAGACTACTATTCTTTGTTCTGTACAAACATACATACACATATATATATTTATACACACATACATATATGTGTATATTTACTACAGCTTAATATGAAACTGCATCTTCCTCTCAAATAGGTCTACTACATTATTACTGGATGCCTGTGGACATGTAACTACTGTGGTAAAATCCAAGGATTTTCAGATGTTTTTGGATTGGGAAATGGAGAACAAATCCTTCTCAAGACTGTGAGAAGACGAGAGGGAAAGAGCAAGAGTGCGTTTAATTCCCAGACACACCATTAGTTGTTCAGTGGCAAAATCAATTCATTTAAAGATTCAGTATAAAATAAATGAAATATTACTTTTTTTTTTTTAGCAATGAACTGTGAAAATATCACAAAGACATTTAGATACAAAGAAAGAGAAGAAACAGAAGATACAGGCACAGTCTCACTTCTAGTAGAAATGTAACAATTTGTCCTATATAAGAGGAAACAGCACCAAAAATCTTTTAGTTTACGGCATGATTCTCTAATAGACACCACAATGAACAGAGAGTGATTAGTTGTAAGTCATTGAGTCATCAGTTAAAGTCATAAAGAAAGAGTTTGGGCAAATTCTGTTATGAAGTGTAATGAAGACAAGAAAAACAACTTTTTGATTTGTAGCTTATTGATAAATTTATTTTACAAAGGAGCTACATTTAAAATTTAAACTGTTTTGATTGACCTGATGTAAATGAACGTGGAATCTTTCTTCATTAGAAGAAGACAGTTTCTAGGTAGGTGTCCAGCAAAGTTAGTGGTTAATAATTCATAGCAAAATTGGATTAAATCTGAAATTGCAATAAGCAGCCCAATCAGTAGCTACTTTCTCTTGTACTGAACTAGAAGGAGACCAAAGCACTGTAAAAATGAACCCTTTTGGAAATTCAGTTTTTTCTTGCAAAATATTACATCAGATGATGTAAAACTAATAGGATAATTAAATACATGGGCCTTTGGAGGCAATTCCCCTGTGAACTTTGATCCAGCAGAGCCACCACTACCTGTTGAAGCTTCAGAGTAACTTGGCCCTCATGCTTATCACCTGGTGACAGCACAGACAAGTGAGCATGTCCTGGTCTCAGATAAGGGTGCTGGGCTGCTGATGGGGAGGGAGTGCTCAGCAGTGTGGGGCAGGGCACCGGTGTCCAGCAGAGCACCGGCCCCAGATGGGGTCCTGAGGGCCTCGGCATCCTTCATCCACATTGGGCCCCGAGTCTTAGCCTGCACTTTGCTGAGTTTCCCTCCTGAAATACATGTGCTTGCACTCACCATCGATGTTGTTTCCAAAAGCAATACTGTGGTATAATGCAACACAAAACACTCTACAGAAATGCACTAGGGCAGCACTGACCTACACAGATGATTAAATGTGCCTGATGGAGCTTTTCTCTTTCACGCAGAACTCGGTCTTCCCCTGCCCTTGGAGCTCTCGGGCTTATGCTAGCATTTGGAGTTTCCTTCAGCGCTTGAATTTCAGAGGGGGAAAAATTAAGGGAAAGCAAAGCTGCATCTGTGCCGACAGATCTGTGCCCTGAGCGCATGGTATTCCATCAGACAGTGAGATATTTCTGCTCTGCACACGTTTCTGATCCAAATGGGCAGAGGAGGAAAGCTCTTGGTCTGCCAAGGCCAAAGCATGGAGCAAACAGACAGAATGCAAGAAACTGTGGAAAATAATAACAGTCTCATATGATAATTTTCTATTGAGTGTTGGGTAGACAAATGCTCCTTCTCATTGTTAACAACCATTTATACCCGATAGCTTGGATACTTCCAAATAAGTAATCATGAAAATAAGATTATAATAAGATATTTTTATGCGAAAGCTTCACTTGACTCATAGCTTCCAATGAAAAAATAAGTACAGAAGCCAGGTAGAGTCTAAAATAAGTGGCATCCATCCCACAAGGATCATTTTTAAGGTGAGAGATCTCCCTGTCTATGATGGGCATACCCTGAGTTTGATATAAATTTATATTATAAATTATATATAATAATATTTATAAAAACATCTAAATTATAAATATAATTTCAGAACGTAATGATGCAGGTCTCCTGCCAGCTCCACAGCAGACAGAGGTCCTGTAACAATAAGACAGATCTCTTCTGTCCACAAACAGGTTTTCTTTCCAGTTCTGGACAATAACTATATGAAAGAAGATAAGTAATAACATGAGACACCTCCCAGTGTCTGGAGGAACTACAGGCAGCAATTCGGGATAACAGATTGTTCTCATATGCCACTGATTTATATTTGAAATACAGCAAAGCACATTTAGAAGGAAATTATGGAAATATTTCTTGAAAGGCAGGCTGTACTGTGTTCAGGCATTGTCATTCAGGAGGACAATGAGCAGAAATTACAGAGTCAGGGAGTTATTCAGCACATAAGATGAATGTTTAGAAATGAAATGGGAAAAGGCAGCTCTGTTGTGTGGAAGCTTCTTCAAAAATTGACTCTTTATAATGTAAACATGAAATTTTTAAATGTAATACTGGAGCCTACCCTGTTTATGTAGAACAACAATTAGTGAGCGACACTGCGAGAGCATACAATGGATGTGTGGAAGAGGCAGATGGCGATGTCTCTGTTGCAGCGAGAACGGGTTAGTCTAATTTTTTAGAGGTCACATCTAGTAACAAGTTGCACATCAAAGAAACTTCAAAAGCTGTTGCTGTTACACTAAAATAGGATGAGACAAGATGCTTGAAAGAGACTGCTGTGTCTGATGTACTAAAAAATATAAGGGACTATAGAGTGAGCTCAGATAGTAAGATTGTATTCTTCAAAATTACAGACTCTAGTTTACTTTCCCCAGTGATATGACATTCTGGAGCATCAGACTGAAGTCCAATACACTACTTCTTATTTTGACTTCTTAAATTAAATATTTTGATGTTAAGG
This sequence comes from Aptenodytes forsteri, assembly GCF_000699145.1. Lineage (NCBI taxonomy): Eukaryota > Metazoa > Chordata > Aves > Sphenisciformes > Spheniscidae > Aptenodytes > Aptenodytes forsteri. The sequence goes on from NW_008795524.1 coordinate 536,314, forward strand.
AAAACTGTTCTGCAGGTGATAATTGCATGTAGTGACTAGTAGTGAACTAAGCGGCAGCTCGGCACAGGCACTGTTCTGCCGCCATCAACACTGTTAAGCTGTTGTACAGTCTCTGGAGCACATCTAGGCCCATGGCAAAGGGCAGGAGTGAGCCTGGCCTGGCAATATTCCCAATAAGCACTTTGGGTGTTGCCACCCTCTTTGCGAGGGTAAGAGAATTTATATGGTGCGGACACGGAGCATGCGGTGCCTGTTGGATCTGAAGCTAGCAAGCAGATGGTGGTCTAGTTTGAGTGTTATCATAGGCACAGCCACTCTACCTCATGGTAACTAAATGACTTTACTATCTTTTATTTATCAATAAACTCCTCTTCTCCAAAGGTAGTAATTCACCTTTCTACCCAATCTCCATAATGAAGTTTAACTCATAGCAGTTTTCTCTGCCTGCAGTTTCATCCTTCACATCCAGATCTGAAATTGGACTTGTGTACTAGAAAGCTTGTTTGCTTTCTTGAATGATTGTAGATGGTCTAATAAAAGATATTACTTCTACCTAAAAAATATCATTCTGCTATTATAAACAAGAAGAAGAAAATAAACTTTACTATAATATGGGTTAAATTTTTCATAGAATAAGTGTTTTATACTGTCTGCAGGTTGTGCTGTTCACCAGAAGCTAATAAAAGGACAAGAGAAATGAGCACTACAATGCAAAGAAAGAAGACGAACTGAACACGGTTAAAAAAACACTATAGATGGGGTAAACGCCACCTAATTATGCCAGTAGCTAATTACAGCTTTGTAAGTGCCTTTCTCAAAGATTCCAAATTTCTGCTGGAGTGCTATCAAAATTCATCATATCACCAAATTCATCAAACACAAGCATATGCTTGGTGACCTCTGTGTGTTTAAAAGCTTTGCAGAACTACATTGGCTAATGAATTGGAACATTCTTTTAAAATAAGAAAGTATATATAAGCAACATCTCTGTGGACCGAGGTAGTTATCAAAATTCAGGACATAATAATGGCAAGAAATCAGCTTGTGCAGAAATCCCCCAGCCTGCCAGTTCAGTGAGATGAATCCCCTTCTCTTTGTACCCTGTAGGTCAATCTCACAAGTCCAGTTGCTGCCTCCAGCACGAAAAGCCTACCACTGGTGTCCTGTTTTCTGCCGAGGAAACCATAGCACAACTCCACCCTGACCGTGCACATCAGCTCTCAAGACCGTGACCTCTGCCTGAGACCCCTCACTGCACAGGGGGACATCACTACTGCCTACATGGAGACAGCGCCTCTGCAGAGAACGTGTTCCCCTTCCTCCCACTTCCCCATGCTGGTTGCCATGAGTACGCTGCAGCGTACCTGCTTAAAAGAGGGGGTTTGATGTTACTAGAAATGATAGCACCATTCATGAGACGCTTATAGCAAACAATAGATGAGAGAGAGAAAACTTCATCTTATGTTAAAATGTAAGACTAAATCTGAAATAAGGGGTTATTTTCTGCTCTTGCCCCAGTAATACGACATCGCGGACTTTTCAAGCCTGATGGCATCTTCGTCCTAAACACTAATCTCATTCTGGGGACAGCTATCACAATAAGAGAAGGCACTGGGATGAATTCTCTCTTCCCACTTAATGAGAGCTGTCACAAGTCAGATTTTTCTGATTACGATTTTAGCAAAAAAGCTGGACTTCTGTCAGTGTTTCAGAAATCTAGTCTCTAAGACTGTGTCAGAAGCAGCAAGTCTACATGAACGTATTAGATGCACAGTGGGAAATAAAAGTGCAACAAAAAATATCTCAAATGGGAAATAAGTTCTTTTAATTCCTTCTATTTCAGTACTCAAAAGACACTCTTTGAAGTGATATCCCTCAGTAAACCCAGGTGAACAGACTGCGTATGTAGGAGAGCTGCCATCAGCGAGGCAGCTGAATGCAAACTTATATTGTATAACTTGTAAGGCTAAAACCTATGCGGGTTTAAGCTGCATACATTGACATCCATAAGAGAAATGAACAAGTAACCTCTGAGCTCTGCAGCAGGGATTCAATCTCCAAACTTCTGAGTGAAGATGGTTTTTTCTTTAGTCTGTTGTCAGAAGGATTTTTTTTTCTTTTTCCCCCAAAGGATGCTATCTAATGCATCCTTTCCCTTTTGCTCTAGCCATTTATTATCCCTTAACTGTGCTGTTCAAGCTGCAAATCTCATTTGATGGTTTGGGGCTGGGAGGGAGTTGGAGTCTGATTTCTAACTTCAGTTGTTTTCCTTAGTTCATTAAGATAAAATAGTGAAATGCTTAGAGTACATAAAAACTAGTACAAGCCCGCACAAGCCAAGTGCCCCTTCTGCTCTCCAGAACATCGCTCCTTTGTGAATCTGCTGTTTTAAGAGATGACATTGTACAAGGCTTACACTGGGCAGGTAGATGTCTCTGGTAAGTTGTATGCCTCGTTTTCATGAAAGGTATTACCTTCTTGATTTTGGCATCAATAAGGACATTGCAGGGGCAGTATCCTGTAGCATGTGCTCTCTACCACTACAGTTGTAAGAGTCAGTGAGTCTTTATGGGAACCTCCATGCAAAAACTGTCTTTGAACATTTATTTCCATGAGTGCCACTTCTCTCTCTGCTGTTTTATGTTCCGGTTATCACAGTCTCTGAGCAGTTCCTGGTCCTTACTGCACTTATTGCCACAGCACGGGCAGAGAGAGGCTGAGGCTGTGCCTGTGAGGAAGGCACACAACACATTTATAACCAGACAGGTAGGCAGCTTGTTGCATCCAACCTCGACCCCAATTTGGAGCTGCCAGCACAAGGAGAGCTGCGGTGGCTGGGCTGCCCATGTCCCTTGGCCCCACGCCACAGGGCAGGGGCTGCCTCTGAAGCATTGATTCCCCGGGGTGGGTGTCGTGGTTTAATCTCAGTCAGCAACTGAGCACCACGCAGCCGCTCGCTCACTCCCCCCCGGTGGGATGGGGGAGAGAATCAGAAGGGTAAAAGTGAGAAAAACTCATGGGTTGAGATAAAGACAGTTGAATAGGTAAAGCAAAAGCCGCACATGCAAGCAAAGCAAAACAAGGAATTCATTCACTCCTTCCCATGGGCAGGCAGGTGTTCAGCCATCTCCAGGAAAGCAGGGCTCCATCACGCGTAACGGTACTTGGGAAGACAAACGCCATCACTCCAAATGTCCCCCTCTTCCTTCTTCTTCCCCCAGCTTTATATACTGAGCATGATGTCACATGGTATGGAATATCCCTTTGGCCAGTTTGGGTCAGCTGTCCTGGCTGTGCCCCCTCCCAGCTTCTTGTGCACCTCCAGCCTTCTCAGTCGTTAGAGCATGGGAAGCTGAAAAGTCCTTGACTAGTGTAAACACTACCTAGCAACAACTAAAACATCAGTGTGTTATCAACATTGTTCTCACCCTAAATCCAAAACACAGCACTGTACCAGCTACTAGGAAGGAAATTAACTCTATCCCTGCCGAAACCAGGACAGTGGGGAGAGCCCTGTCTGTGCAAAGATACTGAAGAAATCAACTTCGCAGAGGATTTTCCTGACATCGGATGAGGCAGTTGTATTTGCGCACAAATTCTTCTTCCAGTTAAGATTTTCAGTCTTTGGATTACGTCCAACAGAAAATTTCTCCCAGTTTGTACATTCATTTTGAGGAAAGTTTCCAATACTTAAAGAGGCTGAGTTGAGTATTTATTTAAGTCCTGGGTTTTATTTCACTTCTTTTCTTGAGTTGTTTATTTGTTGTTTCCCCAATAGTGTGGCTGGAACAGGCTAAGGTTTGAATTGCAAAGCGTATGGTTAATCAACAGGTGCTTTGCATTAACAGAGACGGTGTCTTTATGAGGTTTGAGTACTTAAAGTTTGCAAAGCTCCTTTGGGAAAGGAGTAATAGAAGTGCTGATCATTAGTACAGTTACTCCTGTTGCTTATTTTCCCCAGGTAACAAGTCTGTAAAAGAGAAACAAGTATTGTGGGGGAGAGGGGGGAATTTTCTCTGTAACTTAATTATAAACCACTGTAAAGGTCAAAGTGGTGTATTACTGTGTCATCTTTTACAGAATGACTAAGGGATTTAAAACCTATTTTTCATGACATGAAGAGAGAATGTCACATGAATCATTACCTGCCAGCATGACTAGGAGCTGTACCAATCTAATCCATCATTGCTACAATCTTCAGAGTGTCATTTTTCATAGTCTCTCATTTGATGAAATTAATTGAAATTAATTGAAAATTAGAGGCATGTTTTACTGATCAGGAATGGAAGGACAAGGCAAAACCACCTTCTGCTTCTACATCTGTTAACACCAATTCCATCAATAAATAGTAATAGATCAAAAATTGGTTTGAGATTTTCTGAGTTTCAGAACTTGGTTGAAAGATAGAGGGTTAATTACTTATGCATAGAGCAATTATTCCTACAGTTGATCCAGCTGGTAGTAGAAATGAAAGAAAGCAGTGAAAGGTTTGTGTAGCATAGCATTTGTCTTTCAGGATGAGTAGTTTCAGAAATGCAAAGGATTGGAGCAAGGGAAACAAGAAGATTGCACTACCTTATGTCTCCTTTAATAATGCCACATGAAACCAGAGGATAAAGTTTGATACGAAATATTTTTTAATCTGAATTTTGTATCAAGAACATGGTTCAGAACTTACAAACTTACTCTGAAAAAACGAGTCTCTGGACCTAGCTCCCCAAGGCCTTAAAGATACCAGAGTCCATCACAACATGCATCACTTACAGCTCCCTTTCCCTCCCTTCAGCTGCCACTGCTTCTTTAATAGCTCAGCATGAGGACTCGTCAAGGAGCATCCTTGATTATACACAGGCTGTGTCTGTTGCAGACTCTCACAACAGATAAACAGCAGATGCGCTCTGAGCAAAACATCTGGATAATTCAGAAATTGTTTTCTTCAAGTAATACCTTTTTAGCATCTCAAAAATGTAAAATATGAAAATAAATTGAAAATTTAGAGTTGTTATTACCATCTGCAATGCCAGATCCTGTACTTGCCTTCAAGTGCAGTGCAGTGGTGAATTCTCCCAGACAACTCCAATTCTCCCAGAAAAAGCTTAGAGCTAGACATGCTTTCATGTTCAGCTGAATAATTAAAATATTGAATGTTTTCCTGTGGAAAATGAGATACTCAGGGCCTAATTTGCAAAATATTTAAGTATTAGCAGCTTGAAGACTCTGTCAAGCTAGAGAGGAAGGACTAAAGGGCCCCGTAAGTATCTAGGCTTTGAATTAGGTTTTGTTTTCCCCCATCAGAAGTTTAGCTTTTCAAAGTAATCAAAGTTGGGGGGAAGATGTCTCTTAAACAGTGATGGTGTTCTGCAGAAATTCCATCAGTTTCAGCCAGGAAAGATTAAAATAAATCCGTACGACCAGGTGCACCTGTTTCAGTCATAGTAAATAGCAGAGTAATGGAGGACTTGGGTTTTTTTTTTGTCAGTGCCTGGTACTTGTGAAGTGCTTTTCAATTCTGAGTCTTTTGCAAGTACTAATTTATCATTGGAATACTCTTGGAAGGCAGGCATTAAGGTTATGCTATAGGCAGGACTCTAAAAGTAGCTGCCTTTTAGAGTCTGAGCATATATGACTCCAGAACGATCTCCCTCTGATTCTCCAGCTTTAAGTACAAGAATTTTGAGTGACATGTTCAGATCCAAAAATCAAGTGAAATTTAAACTCAGAAGTAGATACCCAAAATGTCTGACTCCCAAGACTGCACAGGGAAATTTATACAGCTACCATTTAACATTTCCATATAATCTATGCAACTTCATAGGTTCATGGAGTCAAATCATACTAGGATATAGTGCTAAAATACCCAAACTGATGGCAAATACCATTCAGATACAGTAGTTTCAGGTAGGTTCTGTTTGCAGAATTGCATATAGACTAACATGGATGACATGCCATGGATATACCTATGGTACCTTCAGTTCTAGAGCTGGTTGTTTGAAGTTAGCTTAGATATCTATGCCTGGCACTTGTCTCTGTGTTGACATAAACACAGTAATTTAAATAAAAAACCCTTTCTCTCAGAATTTTAGAGGATGAACTGCATACTCTTACCCTAATGCAGTACTAATCCCTTATGCCCTTGCTGTGTGTAGCATGCTGAGGTTCAAAAAATTTCCAAGTCAGTTTGCTGGACCAAGATAAATTAAGACACTTTCCCTTCAAATTCCCATCCTTGAGAGAAAAGTGTCCCACCGATTAGCATTTCTGAAAGGCAGGAAAAGCTGACTTCAGACCAAGCATTGTCAAAGCTAAATATATGGAGTTTTAAGCACAAGAAGAAATGAAGATGCTGGATATATCTTCGTTAAACAGAAGGAATAAAGCACTCATATGTGGCAGAATCCCCACAGATGTTGATGGGACAAGGATTTTTCCCATGGCAGTGTCATTTGACTTTCACTGGAGCGAGAGCAACAGGCTCTACGGGTTTATGAATGAATACCAAGGTAGTAGAATTTACAACTATGAATGCAAATTTAAATCAAATGCAGTTATAAGGATCCCTCTACAAAGAACTGAGGCTGGTTACTTTGCAACAGTTCAGCACTTTTAAAAGACAGCTTTTTTACTGCTTCCTCTCTGTTTCAAACTTTGTTGATCATCTTTAAGTACTTCTACTGTAAGAAGGTCCAGGAGGAACAGTGAAAACTAGATACAATGCCTACCTTTTACTAGAAGGGAAGAAGGCAGCATTGGAAATTCTAGATCTAGCCAGCTAACAAAACAGGAGCCAAAATCATAGAATCATAGAATAGTTTGGGTTGGAAGGGACCTCTAAAGGTCACCTAGTCCAACCCCCCTGCCGTTGGCAGGGACATCTTCAACTAGATCAGGTTGCTCAGAGCCCCGTCCAACCTGACCT
>NW_008795524.1:544370-583483 GCF_000699145.1 Aptenodytes forsteri
TGGAAACATTCGAGGTCAGGTTGGACGGGGCTCTGAGCAACCTGATCTAGTTGAAGATGTCCCTGCTCATTGCAGGTGGGGTTGCACTACATGACCTTTAAGATGCCTTCCAACCCAAACCATTCTATGATCCTATGAATCTAAATCATCAGCCAGCTAAAGAATTACATTCTAGAAGAAACAACATAGTATAATACAAAATTCATTGAAAAGCATCTTCCCTAGTGAGTAATCTTCAGTGTCTCAGTGACATTAGGAATGCCTCACACTACATGACCTTTAAGATGCCTTCCAACCCAAACCATTCTATGATCCTATGAATCTAAATCATCAGCCAGCTAAAGAATTACATTCTAGAAGAAACAACATAGTATAATACAAAATTCATTGAAAAGCATCTTCCCTAGTGAGTAATCTTCAGTGTCTCAGTGACATTAGGAATGCCTCAGCTAAAACACTGTGTCTGCTTTTGGATGCTGAACTTTAAGAAAGATGTAGACAAACTAAGAATGTGGTGGAGATTGTTAGCAATGACAAGAGCTTAAAATCCAGGCACTTATAAGGAGAGCTTGAAGGATTTGAGATTTGGTGTAGAAGAAGTTAGACTGAAAGATGACAAGATAATTATCTTCTTATCTATAGGGATCTGATCCCAGTCTATGGGGCACTAGGATCAGAGGGTGCTGAACATGACAAAAATTATCCTCATTTGCATCAGAGATGCTCTAAGCTAGCTATTTTGGAGCATAATTTTGAAGTTGACAAAACACTGGAACAGACCAGCAAGGATTTTAAATCTCCTGCACCAGAGATGAAATATGCATCTGCAGGAGACTTTATATATACTCAGGAGTAGCTATACTCAGTCTTACAGTATTGGGATTTTCAGCTCAAGGCTTAATCTGATATCCTGTGGCATAAGCTCTAGAGAATTTATTAAAATAGACCTAGTTACTCTGAGGGAAGGCTGTTTGCATTTAAATTTTTTGCCCCAGCCATTTTTGTTCCTTCATATGTGGCACCAAGCAGCCTTATTTGGCTTGGGAATCAGTCTAGCTATAATGCACTGATAACTCTAATGACATAACAGGAGCTCCTGAGGACCTGATGTTCACACTGCATGAGAGCTTCCTTTGGACTAGCTCTAGTCTGGTCCCATGGACTGAATGCCCAATAGCAGTTCAAGCACATCGCATGAGCTCCTGTAGCACAAATGTGCTACAGATCCAAAAGAAACCAATTTTGCCCTTTCTGAGATCACTCCATGGTGTGAACCAAACTGCAGTAAATGGGGATAACCAAAATATTTGCTTCAGAAGACCCAAAACATTAATGTAGTTGCACATTTGTTAATTCGAGCTGGCTTTAGTCTGTGAATCACTATACTGTACAGACACCAGTAAAGATTCACGAGATCTGTGAGTTTTGAAACTGCTCCACGTTGGATTGATGCACATATTTGGCATGCACATATTTCACATATTTGACATTAAGGTTATTCCCCAAGTCACTTTCATTAATACTATGACCATAAGTATGACCACAATAGCTTGGCTAAAAGTAGAAGTCATTTTTGCTTGGCTGGACACCAAAATTTACCAACCATAACCATAGAGGAGTGCCCTTATATTTCCCCCTCAGTTGATAACATTGCTTTCAAAGAAGACAAAGCATCATAAAGACAGAAAAAAAAAAAAACCTACTAATAAATGTGGCAAGATCAGATTTATTCCTTTGGGTTCAAAATGCCATTGGTAAACAAGTATTTGAACTCTTTAGACAGAAAGTAAATATAAATGAAAGTGAACATAAATGAATTTTCAGTTACATTTCAGTTACACTGTAAAAACAGAAAACCACAGGTAATTAACTCAAATATAGATGTTAACTCAGGCACTTTAAAAAACAAAGGGAGTCGCTAAAAGGGTTTTAGTTTGGATCAGAAGTTCCCTTAGAGGTAAATCTCCCAGTTGTCTTCACAACCGTTTGCATCCTGGAGGTTTTGGACCATGCAATCGAGACCTTTTTTGGATAAAACTCACCTGGAAACTGTGCTCCAGTAGCAATCCTAATTAACTGCAACCGCTATTGGGCTGACCCAAGGCTGTCAAGAATGCTAGTCCAAAATAAAATAATAAATAAGTGAATATGCATTTATTTATTGATTGATTGATTTATTCAGGTCCAAATGGGCCTTTTTTCCTTCAATACCAAAAGAACCTCACACATCAGCAGAAAGAATCCTAAAATAGCACTTCTGAACATCTAATTTAGATCTATCTAATCTGCACAGAGTTTTACTACTTCAGTTCATGTCTTAACAGGAAATGCACTGTACAAAGTCCTTCATTGCCTAGGTCACATTCATCTGCTTGGTACATCACACCCAAGTATTTTGCATGCTGGGCTGCTCATTGAAATGTGTTGCTGATAGAAGATGCAGAAGGAGAAAAACACAGCTGGTGTCCTATTAACTGAGCAGCTGCATCTAGATCAAGCATCTTTGAAGCACAGCACAACAGGAACCTGTCAAACAGATGATGTCAATTATATTTGGAACATTGGGAGTTTGGGGCTCAAATCTTATCACATGCATAAGCAAAATGTTGGGATGATGTTGGATAGCATTGCTGCTGGATCAGCCAATATCTAGTGTAATAGAGCATTAACATAAAATTCATTATTGCAAATATACTATAGCCTTGTAATGTAGTTTATAACAGTATCTTTATTGTAAACAATGTTTTTCTTACCCTCAGCAGTCATGCACAACAGGAAATTAAACAATATTAGCTCCTGGTACTTCTCTGCCTATTTGCCTGTTAATTGAACAATAAACCATAGATGCTTGCAATTTTGTCTTCAAGTCTGTACCTGAGGTGTTCTCCATTTAACTACCACTGCTACATGCTTAAAATATGATGAGCTTGAGGGTAAAGAAAAAAAGGAAAAAGTAAGAAAATATTTGGTAACATCATGGAAGGCTCCAACCAGAAGTTACCTTTATCCAAAAGGTAGGCAAAAGTATAGACAAGCTTCAAGTTTGGGCTGGTGAAAAGGTTGTAAGGAGGTCCATAACCCGGAAACATGTGTGAGAGAAGAAGTACATGTTGAAACAAGAAGCCCATACCAGAATAGGGTAAAGATGAGTAGGGATGGGTAGTGTTGGACAGCATTCTCCATCTGTTGTTTCATTTCATTCCTCCTACCACACCCTCCTATGAACTCTTCTTTTTCTGTCTCTACTTTCTGCTACTTTTCCATTCTCTGGAAAACTTCTATCACTGTGAAAACATTGGACTGATGCAAGGATCCCTTGCCTTCCAGTGCTGGAAATAAATCTTTCCAACGTGGAAGCAAGAATTATCACCTCTGGTCTTTCAGCACTTCGAGTAATACCTTAAAAAAAATTGTTCTTCACAAGGCTCTCCAGAGGAAAGACAGGTCACAGTTGTTTTGTGATAAGCCAAAAGCTCCAAGTGTATCAAACTGTTTTCACTATTTAGAAATTAAAGTTTGTTGCTGGCTTTTTCTATATATGTGGTTTTTATATTTTTTTTTTCCATTTTCACCTATATTAAAGGAAATTACCTTCTCTGCAATTTTTAAAAATCATAAATATTTATTAATTTTCTCAAATAAATCACACATTTAGCTAATGGCCGACAGACAAATTCTCTGGCACACATTTTACAAATACAGAAATTCCTGGAGGCATTTCAAAACCATGCAACAATTCTTGTGGTGATTGTACATGGACTTCCATACACCTACACACTCTTACTCAGTGCCCTGCAAGAAAAGTTTTGTGCTATCCCTGACATTTCCCACAAAGAGAAATCATCTATTTCACTAAAATACTAAGAAATCACTAAAAATAGTGAAGCAACCACTGTGCATTTATTAAGTACTGCCACCTCTCTGCCAGTGGACCACTCTCCATTATATCAAAAATTAATATAGTATACAGAATATACTGCAAATTCAACATAGCAATAAAAAACCTATCGTTGTTCCAACAACAACATTTGTACTGTGCTTCTGTGCACCATAAGACACAGTAAGTGATTTATAAGAATGTGAAAAGGCACATGTCCAAAACCATAGGCTTTTCCTCAAAGAAGGCAAGGGATGCGTGATAGCATGCTCTCATCAACTGTGGTCAAACAGTTAGCAACTGTCAGGGATTTTAAAGAATTCTGAAAGTTTCTGAACTTTAACCCTTCTCAGTGATTCTCCCTTTCTTGCTGCCACTGATGATCTCCACAACACAGCCTGCAGACTTCATTTAAGCAGGTGTTTTTCAGTTACCTTAAGCTTCCCAGTTAGTATCCATCAACAGCTCTTTATTCTAACACAGCATCCTATTTTCATGCTTCCTCTAGAACAGTGATAACTAGGTGGTCTCTCTATGATCACTGCAGAGTTTGTTTTGCATCCTTCATGAATTTCTACAGTTGTGGAAATTGCACTTTCATAGTACAGACAACTTAACTGTAAGCAGTACAATTTTCTACATGAAACATTTGTTATGCATGCTTTGTCAACTTCTATGACCATTATTTCTAAGAAGAAGCAGAATTACTCAAGGTGGTAGACCATAAGCTTGTATCTCTCCAGTCCATCCCAGTAACTGACTAGAGAGCCACCCTCCTACTCTTAGAAAAAAAAAGGTCTGATTTCCTGAAAACGATAGTAGCATGCACTTTTCCAGACACCGCGGTAAATACAACAGGACAGTCAATCAGCAGAGCACTGTAGAGCAGATGCGGTTGGGATTCTCTAGATACTCCTATGCATTGAAGCAATCAATAAATTCCCAAGGACTGACAAACCTTGAATACATTGTGGTGATACTCACTGTTGTTTAAAAGGTATCTGAGAGAAACTCTTTGATGGTTTCCAGGAGAACGCTACTTGACACCCTGAAGTTGGATCCAGTCATCCCAGATCTGCAACATAGCCCTTTCTCACCTTCAACATTTACTTTGTGAGACTAAAGAGAGCACCCCACCATGAAACTATTGAGAGGAAAGTCCATCTTGAGGTGTTCCTGAATCTCACTACTCTTCTTGCCTTTATCTATGTTCTCATCTTCTCTTCATGAATTTGTATCCTGTGGTGACATCAAGTGCATGTAAACACAAATGCATGCAAACACACTTCTGTGCATTTCTGACCCCAGAATGCTGTGGTGGCAATGTGAAGGCAGCAGCAGCAGGTATCCAAACAATTGGTAGTTCATAAACCAGTAAGATTAGAAATCCCATGGATTCTGAATTAAATGCCTGGAAAAGGAAGTCAACAATTTCCACCTATTTTCTGCTAGATATCCCACTTGGCACTGCAAGGAAAATCTCCAAAAGCTTAAAAATTGGTAGAAAGAAATGTTTTAAAGGAAATCCATTCCGTGTGGTTTTAGCAAAGTAAAAGACAGAAGTTAATTTGTATAATTGTATTAATTAGCACAAAACCTTTATGAACCTGATTTCATGCTGTATCAGCTCGCATAATAAGCCACAAATGGGGACAGAAGCCCTGCAAGATCTAGAATTTGTTTTTATACTACACTTGTAGATTATTTGGACCCCTCACTACAAGAAGGATGTTGAGGTGCTGGAGCGCGTCCAAAGAAAAGCAACGAAGCTGGTGAAGGGTCCAGAGCACAAGTCCTGTGAGGAGCGGCTGAGGGAACTGGGGTTGTTTAGCCTGGAGAAGAGGAGGCTGAGGGGAGACCTCATCGCTCTCTACAACTACCTGAAAGGAGGTTGTAGCGAGGTGGGTGTCGGTCTCTTCTCCCAAGTAACTAGCGATAGGACGAGAGGAAATGGCCTGAAGTTGCGGCAGGGGAGGTTTAGATTGGACATGAGGAAAAAATTCTTTACTGAAAGAGTGGTGAAACATTGGAACAGGCTGCCCAGGGAAGTGGTTGAGTCCCCATCCCTGGAGGTATTTAAAAGACATGTAGATGTGGTGCTTAGGGACATGGTTTAGTGGTGGACTTGGCAGTGTTACGTTAATGGTTGGACTCGATGATCTTAAAAGTCTTTTCCAACCTAAACCATTCTATGATTGTATTTTACATTTTATACATACATTGCATACTATGCATATATTTTGCATAGATCATTTACATATACACACATTCAGGGCCTAATTATTTTAAAGGCAACTTTGATTCCTCTTGATTTCTCCAAATCAGGGAACAATTGGGATCCACTAAATCCCAGTTCCTTCAAATGTCCCGAAGTGTGACAGCTGCACATTATTTCAAAATACTTTGTTGTTGTTGTTGTTTAAGAAGCATTATATAGTTTGTAAGGGAGTATTCTAATTGCCTGAGCAGTAGGAGCCAAATTTATTTCCACAGAAATCAGAAATCTCTTCTCACCTAGGACAGGTGCACATTGACCCAGGATTACTAAAGAGGGTATTACCCAAGGAGAATGAGCATGGAGAAATTTAACATCTGCCTAAGATTGTAGAAACTTTCACATGTCCAAGACTTGAAAACCAATCTTATATTAAGAAAACTGGAATATTTCTTCTTTGAAACACTTCCAATTGAAAACAGTAGAAACATTTCAAAACAGATGTGTGATAGCTCTTCGGATTTCCTAACCCAGTTGCTGTTTGCTTCTCAGAAGGTGGATTTTGCTATCCATCTGCCTTAAATTTGTGCACGACAGTCGGCTATTTGGCATGCTTCCCTGTCGTCCAGCTCTGGAAGGTATTAGCAGTGATTCCACTGTGTACCTGCACCTCTACTGATAAATCTCTTTATAAAACACTCATTTACCACCTAGCAGTCTTATATTTTCTGAGATAGGCAGCATCACATCTTAACTTTGGAAGAAAAAAACACACATTTTTAATAACTTTTGGTTTAAAATATATTCTATTATCTGGCACTGTTATTTAGGACAATCACTTCCCTCGTAGCTTTCTTTCAAGCTGGAATTCTTGTTACTAAATGTTGTTTGTTCTCTCCTCAAAGGGATTTCTCATCCTTTCTTTCACATTATGCAAGGAAAGCAAAAACAACAGCCAGAAAACAAAAACAATTAAGAGTTGTCATTCTTCTCTTTATAATAAGAATGGGACTATCTAATAAAAATGGGAAGCTTGGCTTTAGAACTGATATTGCACAACTACTCTTCAACCTTAAATCCCTTCAGCTACACTGCCTCTCAGGTGCCCTACGAACACGATACGTATGTTACGTTGCACATCAGTCGCTTCACCCACCACTGAAGTGTAGGTCCCTTGGTGGTGGCTGTGACAGGAGTTTGGGACTGTGCAGCTTCGCTCTCTGACAGTAGCAAGCTCTGATCAATGGATCTTGATCCCGCCATCTGCAACACCGTTGTTTCAATATAAAACTGATGCTCACAAGTGTCCCCAGGCTGCTGGGCCCTATGCTTTGGGAGCCGCAGCCCTGGTGCCCATCCCCGGGCAGCAGCCGGGTGCTGGCTCCCTGGGGGGCACTGGCTCGGGAGGCGGAGGGCTGGGACAGCCAGCCTGGGCTCCCTGAGTTTCTCCCAGTGAGCAGAGCACAGCAGGAGGAGCAAGATCTGCCCCTGAGAGCAGGCTTACAGACAGCAGCACTAGCACCATGTGTGTACCAATTTCATTACTGCATTCCTTCATGGGTCAGAATAAATGCACAGGAGTGACGTGAGGTTAGTATTTCAAGCATAGCGATCTTGTACTGGGCACCGGGGAAATAGTCCTGAACACTTTTCTGTCATCTCTGGACATGTTAAGACAGCTTTGTGATTTGCAATTGACTGTGAATTGCAAGGGACGCTTATGCACTTGAGACGCAAAACAGGTTCCACCAGGCAGGGTGGAGACGCATGGGGAAGGGGATCTCCAGGAAAGACCAGATTTAAAGCAGTTCAATGCATCATCCAAGACCTGTAGGGGAAAGCAGACAATATCCAGAACTGAAGTGACAGAAAACAGATACGAGCAGCAGGGAAGGGAAAAAAAACCAGACCACCAACAGGCAGCTGGGTCAGGACCTGAAAAGGCAGAGCTTTAATTAATTTCAGACCTAGATAATTAGCTAGATTCTTAGCCATTATAATTTAGAGTGTAATTTGTGATGTCTTCCTGTCATCATCGCTAAAAGCGAGCCTGAACAAAACCACTCTCTCACTCAGTAGATAAAGGCAAGCTATCTAAATGAACAAGGAGTGCTTGGGCGCTTCAGCATGTGTTTTCTCTTCATTACATTTAGCCAAGCACTAATCAAAGCAGAGGTACTCTTGTTTTCTAGCCCTTACCTAATCTGAAAACCCTCTTGCATTTCAGATATGCCAGCATATACAGAGGGGGGACAGAGTTACATCTATATGACAGTGCTTCTGCCCATGCAAGTTATTCCCCTTTTTTTACTCCGTGTTACAGAGCACATGCACGTCCCTGCCCAGCTGCATTCGCTCCCATGTGTGCCCCAACACATGGGCATGAAAGGTGTGTTTCATGCAGGGACATCCACCGCCCAGGCTAGACTGGGCCTCAGGATATCTTATCAAATGTTGAGTTTGTAAGATTTCCACATTACAGGCTGATATTCAAGGCCAGTTATAGCTAAACTGCATCATCATCATCCTTTTAAAAACTCTCCTCCAGTATAAATCCATATTGTTCAACAGCCTGATATCCTTTCCATCCTTGTGCACTTTCACGCTGTCTCTGCCATTCAGTCACACTCAGGACTGGGCACAGACTGTGCCCCTGTGTTTTTAAGGATTTAGTTAATGATATGCACACTCTTGGAAACAAATTGTCCATGGATATTAAGGGTAAGGAAATCAGTCTTGTTTCCTAGAAATTTTTTTTCAGGGACTTCCTGATACTGGTGTGAAAGAAAAGTAGCTCTGACTGATGCCTTTGCCTCCGATGTGATATTCCCAGGGTTTCTTTCCTCTTCCCAGCATCTTATCTTAATGAAATTTACAGAAATCTTATTTTGTGGAGTTCTTCATGTCTATGTTGAACTGGGTAGAAATCAGTCTACACAGAAAACCAGGCAAAAAGTAAACTAACTTTTCATTCACTAAGAATGTACATCTTTAAATTTAGCTGAGAGCATAATTAAGCCGAGACTATCCTTTATGCTTCTTGAATAATATTTATCTCCCAAAAATTCAATGAGCAACAATTGCAAATGGTACTTGAAAGCCATGTCATATCAAAGGATCAAAGATTTGTCTCAGACAATGAATGGCTAGTGTGCAACACGCTAGGTATAGTCTTTGTGTCACTGAGCACACCACAGAAAGCATGTCAATTTTCTTTTGGGGATAAAAAGATGAAAAAAGGAGAGAGAGAATAAATGGTGTTGTTGAGATCCATCTTTTTTGATGTAGCAAGAGAAAAAACTGTCAACTTGAGCCTTTCCAAGAGTCACGGAAAGAGGGGTAATAGATTTTATTGTACAGATGTGATACTTCCAGGACATAAAAGATCTCCTCTCTTTCATGCTTCTACTCAGGTTTGGATTGATCTTTTTTTCCTTCTCCCCTCAGGTTCTTCTAGTACCCCACCGCAGGTGCAAAGCTCCCCAGTGTCAGAGGGCAGGACGGAGCTGGGAGGGAAGTCTCTGGTTCCACAACAAACGGCAGCAGGGACGGGTCAGATCCATGCATGGAGCCCAACACACAGAAAAAAAGAGCTTTCCAGAAGTACTGCATTTTCAGCTTTCAAACTGAATGCAAAAAAGTTTTAAAAGCGCTATTCAACTCATCTCACAGCAGACTTAGCTGAGAGCTTCCAGGGCTTTCTAGGAGAACACCACCATCTCTTTTCAGCTACTTAACTGAGAAGCGATCATAAAGAAACACCTAAATCCAAATCCCAAAAGGAGAGCTAGGTGGGATGGAGGGTCTCCAGCCCCCATTCATGGCATAAATTTTAATACGTCTTCAGTTACAGTGGAGTTGGGTATTCTCCACAAGAACAACTGCTTCACTAAGAAATGTTTAATACTGTAAATCAAATGCTTTTTAAAATGTAATTTACTGAGAAAACAAACCACTAATTTACTCCTCATGGTATTTGTCAAACAGCCCTTCCTCTTTCTTTCATATATGGCTGCAGTGATGAGCTCCAGAGTTCATCTGTTAATGATGCTGGCCTATAGCCAGTTCCTCAGCTCTCCTTTTGCCTTATCCTAGAAAGACTAAATCTGACTATAAATAAGTCTGAATCCTTTCCAGGAAGGAGAAATCTTAGCAGCTGCAAAGTGCCGTAATCTGGCACAAAACCCTGTGCCAGGTGTGTCTGAGCCAGCATATGTCAGGGAAAAGGCAACTCATACCTCCATTTCTCCAGCTGACTCACTAGCACCTAGGCATTGCTCATCTCAGTCAACACCAGAGCAGCCTGAAAACCAGCAAACTTTAGCATTTCCCCTTAGGATCATTTTGTAACCCTGTGTCAATAGTATCTGAGCCCAAGAGAAAATCCAGCCCAATACAATTTAGCATGAGAGATGGCCAAACAGGTGTATGGCTCCTTTTCTCCCTTCTCTCCACAGAGAAAACTTGTCACGGTTCCACATACCTGTATTTAAAACCTAAAAACAAGAGAAGAAAAAAAGAAAACTCTGCCAAGTAAGACACCAATTTCTGTTTATCAGCAAGCACCATGAACAAGAGGCTCTGCATAAATAGGAACTAATAAATCCTCTAGTTTAAACAGCCAATTGGCAAAACTAGAATGTATTGTAAAGCTGTAATTCATCCTACATATTAATCCTCAATAAGTGGTAGCTAAGTCATTTCTATTTGTATGTAGAGCTAAGTGTACAGAGTACTTTGTAAAGACACAGATCCCAAACAGCTGATGATACGAAGGCCTAAACTTGCCAATATTTACTTTCTGGCATGCAAGTGAAAACCAGACAAAAGCCCCCGCAGCAAAAGTAAGTGAGATCCACATGGAGAATATGAATTGAACCAAGTAGCTGATGATTTATGTCATATCCTTACCAGAAACGGCTTTCTACCCATATTGGATCTTGACCTATGTTTTCACACTGCTAACCTGAAGATTTCTAATGGATTTTGAGTCTTTACAGTTTGTTGTGGAGGTCACTGGATTATTAAGTTCCTGGGCCGCTGAGTCAACAAAGCAGTTCAAAAAATTAAGCTGGCTAGTAATGTCATGGGCAGAAAAATCAAGGTTGAGGTCTTCACGCAGCAACAAAGAACCTCTTTCAGCATCCTTACTCCCATATAAATTTTTATTGACTGACCAAAGTTCCTTGAATTTTGAGGGCATCACATCTTAAATTGTGCCTTTTTTCCCCCTGACTTGCTGCAGTCCCTGTCTGATGATTTACAAGAAGTGGCTGCCTTTGAGGTGGAGACAGACACATCCCTCTCTCTTGAGGACAGTAAAATTCAGAACTCGGTATAGAACCATGCTGTGACACCCAGCCTGAATAGTAACTCCTCAGCTGGCAACGAACCTTACCAAGCAGCTGGAACAACACAAAAAAAAAAAAAAAAAAGCAGCAAGCAGCTGTCTGCTGGCTAGCCCTTAACCAGGAGATGGCATCTGGACAGGGTGGCCACAGAGTGTTTTTGCAGACAGGACAACCAAGAACTCGATGCAAAAGAATACAGGTAGAGAGGGAATTAATGATGGATACACGCAGCTGTTTCATCTGCAGATAAACGCATCCCGTACCCCCTCCCCAAGAGAGAAAACAAGAAATTAAAATTCCAGATGATGTACATGTGTAAAAAAGTGCTTGTGAACACAAGTTATTGATAATCACATCAGCAATGGGTTGGAGCAATGGGTTCGGACTAGAACCCATTCTTCACATGGATGTGTTCTGCTTTTTCAGGTCTGTAGGGTACTAGAGGTACTAGACAGTACCTCAACCAACAGGATTTACCTTAGTAAACATGGACATTGAAACTAATGCTGGTCTTGAGCATCAGAGATGTAGGGACGTTTAGGGAGATTCTCTGCAATATGACAAAGAGAAGGTGTTTCACAACTATCTGAAGCAGTAGACACTTAGGAACTTGAAGTACATGAAGGTATAGCCTTTATCCACTAAATTAAGCTATTCTTTCCCAGCCTGGAGCAGAGGGGGAAGGGAAATAATACATATTAGCATATACAATCAGTGTGTGTTCAATAACAACAGCAAGCAGAACCAGCAGCCTGCTACTAATACACGAGTTAATCTAGATTTCAAACCAGATGGACATCTCCATGATCTCACTTAGGCAACAGACTTTCTAAGTTTGAAATACATTATAGCATGGTCACAGTTCTTGCTTGCAATTGGAGATTTTCTGGAGACCAGGACATTTTAATTTACAGTAAAACCAGAACAAAATTTTACATAAAAAGTCAGATGTTTCAATAACAATACAGAAGGAAATGAAAGGAAAATAAATAGGTAACTATGATAAGAATCATGGAGAAATGAAAGAAAGAGGAAAGAGTGCAGAAAGAGAAGATAACTCTAAATTACCCTTTAACATAGGGTCCTTGTGGTAAGAGCCCAGACAAATTCCGACGACTCCAGCAACACACCAAGAGGGCAAGACCACTCGTTATCTGTAAGGGCATGTTCGTGGACACATTGTATGTTAGGGCTGCCAAGGTAACAGAATGAAAAGCGATGATCAGGGTTGGAAGGGCAATGTGTGTAAAACCTAACAACTGGCAGCTCCCAAAGCACGAGACACAGCCTTCCACCGGCAGCACCAGAACGCCAGCTGGTGTGGGGTATTACACACAGGTACAGCTGCTTAACTGCACCTTTTTCTCATTAAGAAGTCAGCATTCATTCCTATGGCAAAGCTTTACTCATTCCTGCCACTGCGAAGAACACCGGCCCCAATGGACCTGCAGTTTAAGACAACAAACCCTCAGCCTTTTGCTCCCTTCCCGTGCATTTTGGGAGTACAGTCACATCAGTAGCTCTGTTGGGGTTGTTCACTGGGGGCAAGATTCTGGCCACAGTTCTTCAAGTGAAAACATTTCCTCCTAGAAGATAAAAATAAGAGTTATAGAAAACAATCCAACAGACCAATGTAAAAATGCTCACCGATTTAATGTTCTGGTGCCTGGTTTGAATGCAAACACAGAGCAAACTTAGAAGCAGTAACAAAAGGTGAAGAACCATTCCAGAGCTTCACAGAAAACGGGAAACAGAGGTCAAAAAAAAAGTTGAGGAACATGTGGATAAAACATGCGTTTCTTTCTTAAAATCCTCCTGCACTTTAAGTTAAATCAGCTATAAGTTATAAAATATAAGCTATATAAAACTAAAGCAATTAAAAATACAAACTTCTTGTCAGCATATTGTTGTGTTGAAATACAGAGTTTTCTCTGCAGAGGGATCAAAGAACCGTATTGCCACGGATTCACAGCAGCCAGGGTTATTCCTTTGTTAGAAAAGAAACACATGGATGCTCAGACAGGACACTTTCAGTTGCTTCACTCAGGTTTACTTTCTTGGTGAGGGATGTTGATAGAAACACGAGTTGATAAATCGCAGGCTGAGTTTTGCTTTCAGAGGTACGATAGGAGCTGCTTGGCAGGAGGTGGCTCCGTGTTTGCTTTCAAGCCGGGTGCCAGCCCTGAGAGAGCCCCTCGGGCTGCCTTTCTGCCTCAGCCCTGCAAGGCAGCCTGGGGCCTCCGCAGCGCCCCTCCACACGTTTGGCTGGGCCAACATCGGTCCTCCCATGCTACCTGTGAAAAATAATTTCACTGGTATCTCATCAATACGTTTGCTAACGCTGTTTGTTTGGGTTACTGGAGACACTGAATGCTGCTGGTTGACAGTTAATTTTACTTAACTAAAATCTGATTGTATTTCCTCATAAGTTTAGTGATACTACTCTCACATGAATATGATGTGATTTTTAATATTCCTTCAGAGTAAATCTAAATAAACAATGTGATGCATTATTACTGTTTACCATGTATGTTTCTTTTCTTTCTAGGAAAGCACAATATTAAGAAGTCCAATTCACGTGGGTTAAGGCACGCAGGCCTTGCAAAGTCTCGGTTGAAGTGAAAACAGCACACTACCGTGCAGCTTTGCCGGGTCATTTATGTTCTGTTATGGAAATAGCTGGAATATTCTCCATACAGCTCCCACCCCAGTGCTGTAACGAACAATTTCAACATTTTCCCCCAGGGAGAACATTAGCCCCAACAGCAGAGTCAACCACATCCCTCATAAGGTGTTTGGAGAGGCTAACCGGTCACGGGATTTCAGGGAAAGTGGCCACCACAGAGAGCATTAGGCAGGAGGAAGAATCAAGTTTTCAATCTACTTTTTTCTGGCTCAAAGAGAAAAAAAAAAAAGAAGCTAGAAGAAGGGACAAATCCCATCTAAATGATCTTTTGACATGCCCCTGTTGCTGTGGATAGGTGTCCTGAAAAGACAGCTCCAAACAACTATGCTTTGAACTTACCTTTGTGCATAGCACGGGATTTCAGGGAAAGTGGCCACCACAGAGAGCATTAGGCAGGAGGAAGAATCAAGTTTTCAATCTACTTTTTTCTGGCTCAAAGAGAAAAAAAAAAAAAGGATGCTAGAAGAAGGACCAAATCCCATCTAAATGATCTTTTGACATGCCCCTGTTGCTGTGGATAGGTGTCCTGAAGAGACAGCTCCAAACAACTATGCTTTGAACTTACCTTTGTGCATAGCTGCCAGCGCGTTTCTTTTCAGATAAAAGTTTGTTTTTTCTGCCAAAGAAAGGACACAGAGGAAAGGAAGGAATCTTGTATAAAAACCTTTCTCTCTTTTATGAAGGGAGAAAACATGTATTTTGAAGCCCATGAGTAAATCTTTGAATGATTCTGCTTAGGTAATTAAAGAAGTTAATGTTGATGTTAATAGAATAGTTTCAGAGTTTAAGGAAAAAAACCTGTGAACATCAGGAAACAGATGCTTTCTAACTAGCTGCAGGGCAGCACCAACATATAAAAATAAATAAGCTCCTTTTAATCTTATTTGTATTTCAGTCATAGTAGAAGTCCAGACTTTTTTCCCTTTTTTTTTTTTTTAAAGTCCTTTTTAAGGGCTGCTTCTCTGATTTTTTAAGCTGGATGCTGGCTTGTCTTTTGTCTTTCAAATGTTTGTTTAGGCTTGTTTTTTGTCTTTCAAATGTTTGTTTATTGACTCAGCTAGTTTCCTGAAGCACCAGCATGTGAACATCTGAACAGCAGATTCATATATATCAATATATATCAATGCTTAGAGTTATTAATTTCCCTAACCAGAACAGCCATTTGAAACCCACTGCCATATGGCTCACTTCTCATCTTCTGTGCACATTTTCATACATAGAAATACATATGATACTCAATTTATTTAAAATATACCCTCAGCTTTCTCTGAATGTTTTTCTCAGTTGGCAGCAATCATATATCCTGTTTCCTCTCAAGTATTTTAATGGGAAAAATTCCAAACAGCTAAAAAAGCAACACACCTTCCTTGACCTGGCTTTTGAAGAGCCTCTCTGAATTTTGGTTCTGTGCTGTCGTCACAGGAACTCTAACCCATTCCACAGCTAAAGGCAGAAAAGTTTCCTCCGTTAAAATAGAGAAGGAAGAGAGAGCTGGCCTAGAAAGGACATGAAAGCAGCATGGTTTAGCCGTGGTTCACAAACATGTACTGTCTCCCAGGAGCCCTTAAGACCAGACCTGCTCATCGCCTATCGTGCATCCCTTAAACTCACCTTCTAACAACTCCTCGATCCCATCCTCATCATCATTTAGCCTGCCCCCCTCTGCTTCTGGAAACATGTTTAGAGTTTACCTGCGTACGTAGATGGGGACATCCTCCAGCGAGCAGTGCCACAACCCCCTCCGGGCTGTTCAAGCTTGGAGACACACACCCATTTCCTGAAGCCCAGGAGGGCTCAGTTTTGCCATAAACCACACAAGGCAGAGGACTACCGCAAGTACTGCAACGCGAGGCACAGGGGACTGGTGGTTGAGGAGTGTGGTTTTAAGCCAGCACATGAAAGTTTCCTCTAACTGAAAGGCAGAGACTCCACAGGCTGAGCGTGACCTGGCAGACGAGAAGGAAAGCTGGAGCTGTGCCGTTTCGTACCTGTGCGGATTACAAAGCCAGCACCCCAAAGCCAAGAGGCCTGCAGCTGCAGACAGCAGCGAGGGTACGTGCACAGCACTGCTGCCTGTTTGCTCATAACAGAGCAAACACGCAGCTAAAAGCGGCCGCTTAAGGGACAGGAGAGATGGACAGGTTGAGCTTTGGCCTGACCACTTTATTACATATATTTATTTCAAACCCAACCACACACATACCTTGCATTTCAGAGGAAAGTCCTGTGCATGTGGGCACAGCTGGACATCATTGGTATTCTGAAGCTCAAAATACATTATTGTTTTAATTTCACACAGTCAGAATCTCTGCAGAGCTGTAGGGCAGCATGGGCTGTGTTCTTATAGACTGTGACTTCAATAGCCAGACGGTTACTGACCTGGATACCAAAGTTCAGGAATTGGGATCATTACTTGAGATAAGCTTGGCTTTAATTAAAAAAGAGGACATGATTCACGTGGAAACTGCAAGCTGCTGCTTCCTAGGCTATAATCTTGTTTAGGAATAATGGGGGCTGCTATAGGAGGCAAAGCTCCACTTCCTTAGTCAGCAGCACTCGAGAGTTGCAAAGTGAACTGGTTATAGGTTTCAAGAAATTTAGTTCCCATACTAAAAATTGAGTAACCAACTGAAAATGAAATACTAATGAGAAGTGCTAATTATCTCCAGTTCTGAATTAATGTTCTCTTATGTTTACCTACAGGTCCATGAATAATTCCACTAGAAAATCTGAGTCGTGGGAATTCATTAATTATAAACATTAATCAACTCAGAACCACATAAACAATTTGTCATGGTATAAATCGCATTTGATATAGAAATGTATCTCCAAGAGCCTACTTTGTGCTTTTTTCCTTGCAAAGTAGATACTGCAGTCAGTTAGCAAGTTAACTTATTTCTGCTATCACAGAAAATAGAGGTTTATGACGTTAGATATCTGAGTAAGAGCACTAAAATCTGCATAAACACATCAGATGCGTTCTCACAGTGAAATGCTGTGCTAACTAGCTCACAGCTCGCTTTGTTTGGGCACCCGAGAGCTTCCAGTATGTTGAATTACATGGAGCTCAGAGACTGTAGCCATGTAAACAGACACGGTGAACCTATTAAAAATAAGCTGACTTCACTTTTTTCCCCACTTCCTGATGGAACAGCGAGCAGTTCAGGCAACTCGCACAGACTGAGTCAGTGACAGGTACATTGACGTCCCCATGGCATTAAGACACACCAGGTTCAAACTTTGAGGATATTGCATTTGTTTTTTAAAGCACAAGACAAAGATTTCTAAGAACAGAGAGGAAAAGGTTATTGATATACTTCCCAGAAAAAACAGTGAAACAACAATAAAGCAGCCTGAGTTCTAGGTCTTTTTTGGTTTCATGTGAAAAGGCAGATTTTAGTCACAGATGTCACATTAGATCCAGAGGTTCAGAACTGCACTGCTAATGGCAGCCAGTACTTTTTTATTTAAATATCTTGTTAGCTATTATACTTGTGAATTTTTCAGAGAGCAGCAAGCACCTGGAGCTCCATCAGGCAAGAAATGGCACAAAAAGCGTAACGCCGATCACACCAGCATCCAGGCAGTTTTGCTGATGACTTACCCTTGCCAAATGCATATAAAATGGGAACAGAGGAAGTCTTGATCACAGACGTTCTCTTTCTGATCGATCCCTCTGCTTTGAATGGAGTATTGCATATATTACTAGGAGATTTTAAAAGGTAACCTGCATATGTTTTATCTTGCCTAAGCAAGCTTATTCTGCACAGGTTCCCATGTTTTTACTCTTTTTAGAATCCGACATTGCAACTCAAGAAAATGTCTTCACAGCATCAGTTTTTATTTCTGTTTAGATGGTCATCAGCTCTTGATCAAATCAAGAGCCAGTGTTCCCAGTCTCTTTACGACT
Organism: Aptenodytes forsteri; assembly: GCF_000699145.1. Lineage (NCBI taxonomy): Eukaryota > Metazoa > Chordata > Aves > Sphenisciformes > Spheniscidae > Aptenodytes > Aptenodytes forsteri. Next base: position 562,410 of record NW_008795524.1, read on the forward strand.
AGATGTATCCATCTTGTACCTCATGCCCGTATTTTAGATACCCAATGTGCAAGTCTAATTCAGTTATTCAGGAAATTCCAATAAATTGTTCAACCTTAAATTACCATAAGGTACTCTATATTTATTAGAGGGAACACAAGGAACGGGGAGAATGAAGAGCTTCGGAGAGAAAAATCATTAAAGGCCAATCAGCAGCAATTTCAGTGATAAAGTGACTGAATTAGTATTCAGCGGATCTCATTTCTTTTCCCACTAAACCCTACTTGTTTTGATAAAAATAAATGCTTATTATTCCTGCATCATTTCTCCCAACTTGAGGCATCTGCTCAATACTTGCTCTCTGAGCTGTTTAAGTTTGGCTACAATGCAATACTGAGATATCATATACTGAATCCTCAGCAGAGGAAAAACTCCACAGGATTCGTAACTGATGTTTTCACATAAAACAGCTATCATGACATTACAACGCATTTATGCCAGACTTATAGGTGTTTTGCATTTTGATGTGGGACAACACGCACAGGACTTGTCACAAAACCAGTAGAAAAGGAAAACCAAGAATATATTACACATTCCAAGGGGCCTTTGAATTAATAATCAAGATCTCTTCACATTCAAGAACTTATTCCCAAGAGTAAATCCATGTTTTAGCACACAGCAAAGTATTTCTACTTAAGGTCAGACTGCTGGCTTCACAACAGACAGACTCATGAACAGCCAGTGCATTTTTGGAAAAGCTTTAGGTTAATGAAGAATCTACGCTTTGCTGTCAGTAATGTTAAAAGATTCTCCTCTCCGGAATCCACCGCATCTTCCCCAATACTTTAAAGCAGTATGAACACATACACATGTGTGCATATATAGGTGTAGCTGAAAATACAAACGTATATACACACACAACTCTTGTACATTCAGAATGCAAGTAATGCATTAACAAAAGCTAGTGGATAATGCACATACATCGTAGCATAATAAAAGTGACATGATAAAATGATTCATTTTTTAAATTTGAGTTTCTTGCATTGTCCTTGACAATTCCTTGCAAGTGCCAATTTAATTCGATTGCAAAAACACACCGGAATGGTTTATAAAGGATATTTTGCCTAGAGCATTAGATCAGTAAAGATCATGATAAATATTTTCCAGGTCTCCATCTGACCTTGTTAATTATATCTATCATCAGATTTTAATCGATACCCAGCTAACACATCACGGTGAACTTCTTTGTTAAAAGAAAGTAATTTTCAGAAGTGGCTTAAACCTTTAAAAAAGGTTTCCTTAAAAAAGGAAAAAAAATTACACCAACAGATACTTCTCCAAGCAAAATAGTACTAAATCTTGATTTTGAAACTATTGCGATAGTCTTGACCAAAAGACTTGGTTGATACTTGGTTTTTCCACCTCAAAGACTGCAGCTAAGTTATCTTTTGACCTTGCTGATCTTTATCCGTAGCACAAATGCAGATGACTTGCATGGGGAGGAGGGGAAACAAATCTCACCAGATTTTCAGAAAGCTGTTATGAATGGCACGTAGAACTGGCTGCACAAAATTCTAAACCAAACTGCAGAAGCAGTTTGCAAAAGCAATCCTACTAGTCTAAGTGCAGTTGTTAGTATCTGAAGCAGCTCGTATTTGGGTATACAAGACCACACTCCTTTTGGGACAAGGGGAGTAAGTTCTTACTTCAATTCAGTTATGTATATCTGCCCTACCCAGCAAGAAGATGGAATAACACATGAAAAACCTAGGACCACTGATTCCATTATCAGAAAGGTGACCATGCATATTGTATTCTCCCACAAAATGAGGAAAATCTTGACATGAGAATCAGAAGTTGACGATTGCCACTATGATTATAGCAATTTAATTCATAAGGAAGCAGTGATACGTAAGTTTAGGATATTAAGATTAACAGTTTAACTCAAAAAACCCAAACCTATCTAAAGTATTTTACATGGCAGAATCAGACAGCAATAATCCAAGTGAAAATTGTTATTACATGCTAATGTGTGATGACTGACTGCAGGCTTCAAGTTCATCTAATCAGCATAATGAAAATAGAAAGTACAAATTGACAGAAGGCAAGGAAATTCAGAAGTTATAGTGGTAATAATGTCCATTATTGAAACAAAGCACAGCAAACTGAAATAAAATATAAGCTTCAACCTTATCTGTTACTCTCACAGGGTCTGCTGTTTCACTAATGAAGAACCACTTTTTGACACAGGACATACATACAGACAAAATCCTTCCTCTTCTCCTTCACTCTCCTGCAAAAAAGCACCCCTGGGTTGAGGTAGGGGGAGAGGAAGGATGTGCAGATCTCTCTCCTTCTTCCAGCTAGAAGGGTTTGTCCAGATCATCTGGGTCTTGTACACAACAAAGACACAGGATTAGGGGATGCAATGTGCACTTTAACACAAGAACACACCTGAGTACATATCAACCCCCTCCAGTAACTACCTCCATAAATTTGTATGTTGGCAGATACGAGATATGAAAAAAACTGTACAGGGGTTTTCACAGACATGAACAAGCAGTGCAATAGTGCACGCCTTGGCAACAGACGTGACCTTGCAGTGCAGACACCCATCAGAACTTTGCCCTAACAGAAAAAATCCTTAACATAACAAGTCTTATTTTAAGGAATTTCTTGTTTCTGTTTTTCTATTGTGTTTCAGTAGAATAGGAAGGATGCACATTTGAAATGAACAGAAATCCTTTAAAATAATTTTTAAAACCCTTTATTATTAAATTTAACATTTTTTCCATTTATTTCAACTTGTAAAGAATACATGATACATTCTAAATATACAGCCAAGGAGAACACTGAAAAAGAGTATTAGAAATAAATAATGCAAGTCTGTAATAGCCAAATATTTTCTCAGAAGTTCTGTAAACAGATTGTGATTGGGACCTCTCAGGAAGTACTGTGTCTTAAAATGTAAGATTTCAAGAAATAAAATCCTAGAAAAATTGAAGTATGGTTCTCGGAAAACCACCTCTTTTAAATATCCACATTCTATACTTTGTATAAGTCTACATTAATATGCTAAACAAGTAAGACTTAAAATTAAGTGAACACAGGAATGGAAAGTAATAGTAAGTGCCTCCCTGTGGCTTGCAGCCATTTTATTATAGTAGCTTGCTGTGCAACAGCATGCAAGGTTCCTCAAGGCAACAAATCTTTTAAATAATACAATGTCCTTAACTCTCATAGAAAGCAAAATAAAAAAGAGACTATCCGACATATCCTCTCTGAGAACACCATGATTGCAAATAGATGAGTAACATGGAAAAAGGGATGAACCTCTTCCCCATGTTCAGTTGTTCCCAGGGGCAAACAAGAACTCCCTTGAAAGAGACGCACACTTGGGCAGAATGTGAGTTTTAGTCATTACATATTACAATACAGCCTCTGAAGAGGTAACCATTCTACTTTGTTTCCTCTGTTGCAGGAGACAGCAGAAGTATGTTTCCAGATATCTAACCCACAGCAAAGAGAATTTGACAAAGAACAGCTGAAATTCTCATCTATACTGAAGCTTCCTGCAATAAACCTGAGGTGACAAAAGCACGTTGCCTATGAATCCTTCACTTCCTCTTCATTCCTCCATTCCCCAAACATCACGTGTTCTTAACTTTGTGTTCCCAGTGATTAAATGCCAGGTTACTAAGTAACATTCATATAAATCTCAAAGCACTTACTTCATGCTGCAAAGTAATCAACTACATAAAATCTTTTCTAAAGGACCTTTGCATGAATTCTACCACCTTGTTTGACATTATTACCCAACAATGAAAATGTAGATGCAAAACAGTCATGAAACAGTAATACATTCACTGAGCCTTTTTAAAAAGCATTTTCAAGACAGTTTTAAAAAAATAGAATGAGAAGGGAAGGTTTGCAAATCACGTCTGTTTTAACTTACCCAAGTAAGAGTAAGGAAAAACTTTTCAATATTGGATATACAATATAATACTGTTGTAAGGAAGAGGAAAATCAGGTTACTTGAAAAGCTACTGAATTTGGAGGTTTTTTTGCAAGCCACAACTGCTTGTCTCCCTCTTAAATTCTCAGTATATTATTTAATCATTTCACCGATACAAGTCTGGAGAATTTACAGGAGAGTCAAAACAATCACAACTAAGAAACAGGTAGTCCATAAAAAAGGAACTTGTTTTCCTCTCAATGGATTCTTACAGAGGTCTGAATTAATATTGGAAGAGATGCAAACTATTAGGCCGCTTGTTGTATTTGTGTTTGTCTCAGTACTTTGGTACCACAGATCACAGCAGCTTTCCTGCCAGTACACAATATATTGATTAGGCATTCTTTGCTATGGAGTTGTAAGCAAACTATGAAAAAGAAAACCAACCCCGGGTGGAACTGTCACAACTGACCCTTTTTTGGTTTAACTGTATTGACAATGTCAATTTAAAGTAAGAAACAAAAATCTTCAGATACAACTTTTCAACAAAATTAACCATGCCAGTTTGTTAAACAGAAGCATCCTCATGCCCTGTGTACTCTTACATTGCATATACCACATTTGGACCTGTGCATCACACACAGAATGGTTAACTAATAACACAGCATTTACAGCGGTATCTGAGGCAGAAGCAGCACTTCTGAGTTTCCCATCTGAGGTTACAATACCGGTGCTTTTTCTGTTAGCCATTTTCTAATTGTAAATTGGTCACTTGAGATGAAGTACAATGTCAAGTGAAAATAACACAACTGAGAGTATAACTAGACCTTGACTAATACCATTCAATATGTAATCACCAGCTATACATTCACCCTTACTTTGCTTCAAGAAAAAGCTACTAAAATCTATTCTAGTGTCTCTTAACATGTGAACAGATTTCACTGCAAGCGTAAGTCCCAAATCAATAATCTAAAATCTGCATAAACAATGAAATTATTCCATTTGAATTAATTACCTGTATAAGAAACATAATACTCTATTCATTCCATTCACATTTCACTCAATACTACTGAATATGGGAATATTAAATCATTTTTTTGGCCAATAGTATTTGAATGTGGGGGGGTTTTTTCTTTATGATACACACTTCTTTACTTCGCACATCATATGCTTGTAACTCAAGGCTGTATTTTCCTTATCTGACTACTTCTTTCACAGGTAAACAGTGGCATTTAAAAACAGAAGTGAATTCTCAAAACACAGAATTATGGCAAACAGAGTCATCTGGAAAAAACAATGCATAAATCTATTCACCTATGCGATAGCAGCCTCTGACAATTGCTTTGAGAAAGCTGTTAGCGCAGAAGACATTTCCCATAGCTCTGAAAAAGCTTACTTCAGTGACAGCAAAGTTGAAAAACTGTCTCACTATCTTACAGAAAAATTCTAATGAAAAATTTTGATTCCCCTGTAAAATATCTCCTTTTTAAACTTCAGCAAATTGTACTGAACTTCTCAGATCATTTACCTAGCCAGTTCTTTAACAAATTGCTAACACAAACTACAGCAGAATATACTGAATAATTAATTTCCAGAGTTCACCTTTATTAAAAACAAGGTTTTTGTTGTGAGAACAAATAATCTCTCACTTGTAGCTTGAAAGCCTAAGATAGGATCATTGGCTTCCAGGGTTGCTACTAGCTGCTTAGCAACCTGTCCTACTTGTCTTCCTTCCTTCCTGTTGTAGAGAACTGTGGACAGAGGAGTAGGCTGACGATAGATGAAAACTCGTCGCAAGCACTCACAAAGAGCAGCGTAGGAGTAATCTGGAGCACAAGCCATAAACTTCTTGTCTTGCTTTGATGCTTGGACATAACCTGCATAGCCCAAAAAGAAGTAGAAGGGAGAAGTAATATATTGGTTTCAACTCTAACTGGCTAAGACAAAATCAACCTTAGCTTAAAAAATAATATGCAACTAGTAACAAAAAAGAAAGAGAAAGATATATGTTGTTATTAAATAAGCCAATAGTTTCTGGAGGTATGCATTAACCAATTTAATACCAATATACAATTCTTCTGTACATCTTCCTAACTGGCGTTTTTGATGTGCACGTATGTATAGCTAGATACTGTTCACACAACTAGCCCCTCTCTGCCTCACAAGGTCTTCCATTTTCTCAGCAGGATCATAAGGCACGGATACACATCTTGGCCCAATATTAGTAGTCTAAGCAGAATAACCCTCTTCTCTCCCCTCACCTCCCAGTTTGTAGTTACATTTACAATTTAAGATTTCTGAGTCTACCTAATCTTGAACAGATACTTAAAACTCGTCTTCTATTTAGAAATCACTGAAAAAAACATGAGTTGCTTTTCAACACACTGTAGTCTTGTCAATATTCACTGGGAAGGAAAGATCTTCCTTTTCCTCTTCCATTACAGAACTCAATTAGAAACAGACTTATTTCAGACTGATTTCCTTTCACACTTTTGTAGAGACTTGAGACACAATCTTTGCAAAGTGATCTACCGTCTTTCTGAAAGGTTATTTGATGCACTTCCACTGAACAATGCTCGGCAATGGTTATCACTGAAAGACAGCACCTTTGAGAACCGCAAGAATGCTAGAGTTTACTTTTTTTGGCTCTCCCTCTTTCCTTATTATCATAGGATAGAGGTCAAAGTACTTGTACTGGGGCTGGCTGGGATGGGGTTAATTTTCTTCACAGCAGACCATAAGGTGCTGTGTTTTGAATTTGTGACTAAAACAGTTTTGATACCACACGATTTTTTGTCTATTGCTGAGCAATGCCTGCACATTGTCATGGCTTTCTATCTTTCCAACTCTGCCCACCCCCCAGTAGGTTGGGGGTGCATAAGAAGTTGGGAGGGGACACAACCAGGACAGCTGACCCCAACTGACCAAAGAGCTCAACCCATGAGCTTTCTTTCTTACTTTTGCTCTTCCTGCTCTCTCCCCTGTCCCACTGGAGGTAGGGAGGGGGAATGGGAAGAGAGCAAGCAGCTGTGTGGTGCTTAGGTGTCCACCAGGGCTAATCCACAACAGTACCATCACACTTTAACTGCATTTTCACACCTTGAGGGTGTTTTTGTTGTTTTGGGTTTTTTTTAAATGTTAACCCTAAGACTTCTAAATTTACGAATGCTTGCTACTGTCCTCAAAACATGATCTCTGTTCATATCCAGCCTCACAGTTTTCACCACAAAACAATTAGTAAATATATAGCTAGACTATCAGTTGACATGATTGCTGTACTGGGAAATATTAGGACAGCCAGAAAAACTTTCCAAGTATAAGTTAATTAATTTAATTCATATATTTAAACACTGGCACTAAAAATAAAAGCTGAATTTAAGTATACGCTTGCAGGTAAAAGAAGCTTTTGAGCCAGGGGACTTGTATTTAAATGGGATTTCCCAGAAAGAAAATCGTAGGCTCTTCATTTTTTTAAAAAAACAATCTAAAAAATGTCACTGTCCTCTATTTTGCTGGTTTATAGATACAACCCTGTTAGGAGCAGGGAATTTATATAGCAAGACTGATGAGTACTCAGTGAAAGATACAGGCTTCTTCAGTAAACTGTGGTAAGAATGGGCAAGATCACGCAACTGCTCCTTCAACCAGCAGCAAATCATTAGACTTTAGCAGCCAAAGGTCTACTCGAGACCAATTGTTTTTTTTCAACAGAAAGTTGTTAGGACAGATATATAGAAAAAAAAACTTGGTCCCTTCAGTTTCCCTTTGGTTCCTTCCCTAGGTTTCAGGCTAAGACTTGAATTGAAAAATATTAATTTTTCAATCATCCTCTTTGCATAGCTTGTTAAAAACTAATTCCAAAAGTTCAAGCAGAGGAAGAAGGAAATAGAGCTACTTAATACCATTGCTTTGGTCAATATAATAACTACTGTAGGTTTTTGAAAACTAGCCTTTTAATCTAGAAAATACTAATTTTTACTACTAGCTCTTGCAAAGTACTTCTAAATTTGGTTGTAGATAAACAAGCTGATGACTTACACCTCTGGCACATAAAAGGTGAAGTAGATTAGTACAGAAGTGTAAACTTCAATATAATACTGTAAAATGATAGTACAATAAGGAGAAAGAAGTAGAAGAACAATGTTGGTTTTTATCACCTTAGGTACAGAAAGCTCAAAGAGATCATAATTTCCTTCCTGTTATTTCCAAAACAATAGAAACACGTTCTTAAAACAGTACTACAAAGTCAGCATAGAAACTTGAAACTAATAGTAATTTGAAAAAACATCTTAATCCTTATCATCCGCTTTTTTCCCCCAGCATAATGAAATTTGAAATGAGTAAACAAAGAACAAATTGTGAAATTAATCTCTTTTGTTAGAGAATTTGTTAAGATGCTTACAGCTTAATTTGATCTTAAGTTAAAATAACAGGCTATTAAAAAATCATTCATATTACAAAACTAAATAAATTGCAAAAACTCAGAATAAAACCAATTATGTGTTATGGTAACCTATGTGAGCTCTATAAAACAGCTAATAGCTTCCCTTTCATTTTGGACCCAGACTGAGAGTGGCGTGGTCCAACAAATGTATTTGGGGGAGAGAGGGAATAAATTGTCACACATGGCATTATTGAAGGAATGGGTCTAGAGAACACTTAGAGAACATGTAGACTATAGTTGTCACAGCAGAAGCAAATTCTGGACCAGATTAATTTTCACGAAAACTGAGTTATCTGTTTCTTACTTGATAGGTACAATACTGGGCTATATCGGCCATCCTATTTGATCTGATACGGCAATTCTTACTCTTGCACCCATACTTTTCAAAGTACTTTCTGCTTCTGAGCCTTAGGATTCTGCTTCCAACAGTGGGTAAAAACAAATTCTTAGTCCTGATTGCAAGAATACAGCAATTAACTAATGATTCTTCACAGTCACATTTTCTACTTTTCTGGCAGTCTGTCATTTCAGAACAGTCAGGGGCTTCTTGAGCCAGAGCTGGCACAGTTACACTTTTGATTGATTTTTCCTGTCATGATGATTTTTTATTTTATTTTCAAATTCGTGAAAACTTCCTATGTCCACAAAGTTTTGTGGCAGAGGGTTGCATAGCTTAAATGTACATATGTGAAGTATTTCTTTTAGCTTCTTTTGAACCTACTATGTACCAGCATCATTTGATGCTCCTAGCTCTTATAAACAGAAGAAACAGTGAACAATCATGTCCAATTCTTCAGACTTGTCACCTGGGACAACGACATATGAAAAATCTAAAGGTCACTTATTAAAACATCTTACCATAAGCATATATACACCTAGACATGTCATCAATGAACTGCAGCTGTTCTCCTGATGAATTCCGTGTGAGTGTTAAGGTGCTGATTGTGCTTTTAAGTCTTTAACTCGAGTTCACTTACCCAAGGAACTCTCCTTTTTACTGTGCATTACTGTGCTTGCATCCTGTATATGGTCTGAAAAGGCTTGTTTTCCTCCCAAGGCATAAATATTTTATTTCTTATGCTCTAATATTTCTAAAATTAAGCTAGCATGCTGCTATCAACAGAATTATAGTACCTTTCAATTCAAATTTAATTAAGTGAAGTATCAACAGAAGCCATACTAAGAGTATTCAGGTAGAAAAATCTCAGATGGAGGAGTGAGACACAGAAGTTTATTTCCTACCTAAAGCATTAAAAGTTGCAATGTGTTCCCACATGTTCTCTGGTTGGTCAGAGTGGGGCTGCCAGAGAAGAGCATCAACATCATGCCTCAGGCAGAAGCATGGCATTTCTCTGGGATCCACAACAACTGAGAAAAGATACTGGTTGCTTCCAAGATTAATCTGAAAACAAAACAAAGAAATACAAAATATTGATTCAAAGCATAAATAGCAGATTCTGTCACACATACTGCCAAAGTTAGATGTTCAACAGCTTCATGTTTGTTAGTTGACAAAATGTTTGAATACATTATGCTGCATCCCACTGATCAACAGCTCAATACACCACAGGTAGCTAATACATTTCAAGCAGATGCTATTAAGTTTCTTGGGATAGTATTTAGGGAAACATTATGTCCACTACACAAGCAAATAGGAATGTGTTTTGTGTAGAAATGGTTTTCTAGGACAGAGGATCCTAACCTACAACTTCTGATGTTAGGAAAAGATTCTCTCTAAGTAATCATGTCTGGTTTTCTGCAGTGCCAACAGGGAAGGAAATACTGTCCCTCTGCAGTAAAAGTTGGTAACCACTGGAACAAGGATTAGTTAGAATACTAAAATTATGAAATGTCAACAATTTTTTATGTACTCACAATCACATAATTACTGAATTTCAGATTAATTAATTAATTAAGAAGCACACTCTTCATCAAATATGTCTATATCACCAAAAACATTCATAGAATCATAGAATAGTTTGGGTTGGAAGGGACCTCTAAAGGTCACCTAGTCCAACCCCCCTGCTGTGGGCAGGGACATCTTCAACTGCATCAGGTTGCTCAGAGCCCCGTCCAACCTGACCTTGAATGTTTCCAGGGATGGGGCATCCACCACCTCTCTGGGCAACCTGTGCCAGTTCAATAACCACTTCTATTCACCAGGAATGACCAATTACGTAAGACAGACAAGACAGACATATCCTGCTACCTGAATAAACAATAATAAGAATAAACGATAAAACAACACATATTTTGAGTTTTCTATGTAAAGCCTTCTAAAGGAATTTAATAGCAATACTTTTAATGTAGCACTATGACTAGCAAATGCTCAAAAAGGAAAGAACAATCTGTTCCCTTAAGGTCTATCAAGAAAGAACACTGAGAAATTCCTGTTTGTACTCAGAGCTGGTCCACATTGTTCACGTTACCAGATGAACAAATATATTTGAATTATTTTTTATATCCAGAAGCTATGTCTGCAACTGCAACATGAAGGATAACACCCTAATAGATGGTACGATATATTACTCCTCAATGAGCATTTCAGATGCTGACATTTGTTGACTAATCGTTCTCAAACAGTTGTCACAGCACTCTTTTTATTACACTTATTGTGACAATTAACTATGAACTGCAAGCTTTTTATGCTATCATTGTACAAATGTCACAGGATGCGGTCTCTGTCCTGAAGACCTTAATTTAATCTTAACATAAGATCCAGTGGACAGAAACAACAGCTACTGAGACCCAGAAATTTGTTTACTCGAGGTTATACAGTCCATGACAGAACTAATACAATTATTTCAGCTGATTAAGTTCAAGGCTAATGGCTCAACTTCAAAACAGCCTTCCATTACTACGCCATTCAACAGGCATACAAATTCTTCAGTTGTATTAAAAATACAAAAGAGATTAAATAATCCTCAGTCTCCATTAGGGCCAGATGCAATCATGAAATGAGGGTTAATAATTTTCTAAGCAACTAAGAGGCAAAGAAACACTAATAAAGATAACATCAAGAGCTCCACTAATAAGGTGTCTTAAGGAGAACAAAGCAGAAAACAGGAGGCAGGTATTGTATTGGTGCAATGTGCTGAGCAAAACAGAAAGTATGAAGTCTCAGTCCCTCAAACTTCCTAACATCTGAAAAAGGTTAGAAGTTAGCAGAGGTCAGGCAGATGACACCGACAGAAGTGAGTGGAACAGACCTCTAAGGAGCACAGGAAAAATAGGCAGAATGAATGAGAAACAACTTGAGAAAGGGAACAAGTTGAGTCTTCTCATACATTCAGCTCAATACTCACTCCATGGGCCCCTAATGCATGCTCACAGTGGCACCTGCTTCTCACACTGGGAAAAAGTGAATCATGGGGATTGTGCATCAGACACACTGGTGCGATGACACTCCACAGGGTCACAGACAGTAAGTTACAGTATGATTTGACCAGAAGTACCTGCTAGAAGGCCCAGCCTCTTCAGCTGTTTTTCATCAATGTGACCTCTGTTTTGCTGCTGGACAGCTAACCTCCCCAAAAGTCATTGTTATTACTTCTACTTTATTCCCCCACCTCCCAGGTGAGAAAAGCAAGTTGTTCCTGGAACACCAGAAGGAAATGAAGCGTGGCTTCCTACAGACTGGAATTACATTTCCCTAAGCTTCTCTTCCCCATAACTCCTTGTAGATTTCATCTCTCCTCGTTTTTAAGCTCTTTCCTCCCATAATCCATACCTGCTTTGTTGAATATGACGTAGCATAGTCTATGACTAATCCTGAACTTTGGCTGTGCTTACAGGCCAAACAGCTGCTGTCTTTTAAACTGGATATGGACTGAGTTACTGTGGTGGGTTTGACTTTGGCTGGCTGCCAGACACCCACCCACCTGCTCTCTCACTCCCCCTCCTCAGCAGGACAGGGGAGAGAATAAGATGTAAAAGCTCATGGGTCGAGATAAAGACAGGGAGATCACTTACCAATTCTACCATCAAGGGCAAAACAGACTTTACTTGGGGAAAATTAATTTAATGTATCACCAATTAAAAAATAAAGTAGGATGATGAGAAACAAAGACAAAGATTAAAAAAACCCTTCCCCATGCCCTTCCCTGATTCAACTTCACTCCTTCATTCTTGACTGCTCTACCTCCCCCGCTACCAGAGTGGTGCAGGGAGATGGGGAATGGGGGTTGGGGTCAGTCCATAACACTTCCTCTCTGCTGCTCCTTCCTCCTCATGCTGTTCTCCTGCTCCAGTGTGGGATCCCTCCCACAGGATACAGTCCTTCACGAACCGCTCCAACATGGGTCCTTCCCATAGGCTGCAGTTCTTCAAGAACTGCTCCAGCGTGGGTCCTTTCCACAGAGTACAGTCTTTCAGGAATGGACTGCTCCAGCATGGGTCCTCCACAGGCCACAGTTCCTACCAGAAAACCTGCTTCTGCGTGGGCTCCTCTCCACGGGCCACAGCTCCTGTGTGGGCTCTCCACAGGCTGCAACTTCCTCCAGGGCACATCCACCTGCTGTGGTATGGGGTCCTCCACAGGATGCTGCATGGATATCTGTTCCACCATGGTCCTCTATGGGCTGCAGGGGGACAACCTGCCTCACCATGGTCTTCTCCACGGGCTGCAGGGGAATCTCTGCTCTGGCACCTGGAGCACCTCCTCCTCCTCCTCTGACCTTGGTGTTTGCAGTGCTGTTTCTCTCATATTTTTCTCACTCCTCCCTCTCACTGCTGCTGCACAGCATTTTTTTACCCTTTCTTAAATATTTTTTCCCTGAGGGGCCATCAGCATCCCTGATGCATTCAGCTGTGTCCTACAGTGGATCCATTGGAGCTGTCTGGAACCAGCTGTGTCTGGCACAGGGCAGCCCCAGTCTCTTCTTGCAGAGGCCACCCCCGCAGCTCCCCAGCTGCCAACACCTGGGTATGAACATCCAAATACAGCTCTACAAGCTGAGGCACCATGTATAGGTGTCTCCTCTTTCTTACTGTTTTAAGTCAACTGACAGAAGTTAAGCATCTTTGACATGGATAACAGACAGAGCACTCTTCTCATCCACAGCTCACTTCAGTATGCATCAGTCCTTTTGCTAAGGGAGAGGGTCGGACTTTGAGCAATCAACTCTTCTGAAACTTATTTGAACTGAGGAAGTAGTTTCACAGAGAATCAAAAAACTGCACAAATGTTTACGGCACCACAGTAAAATCCCAACATTAGCACAAAAGTAACTTTGAAGTCACCAGCAGTCATTTTCAGCCAAAGGTACAACAGTATATAAATTAAATTATTTATATATGACAAGAAGTAAGCCTTACAGCACTCAGCACTGAATTGTTTGTAGATGTCTTTCAACAGCAGCTACACATATTTTTAAGGGTCAAGCACTTAGTATTTTGTAAATCCCGTATCTAGTAAAACACACATCAAAATTTTTAAAAATATATTTTTTCAGAAGTACCATGTCAGAAATGTGATAGTTTTACAAACATCAAGATTTTAGTTTTAATAAACATCTGTAGTTAAGTAAAAAAAACCAAAACATCCAACATGCAATTTAAATCTACATGTGTGCTAACAATAATGTTATTACATATATGATAAGTACAAGTGTCATGTTACTTAGCTATTGTTATTTTTTACATCACAAACAGTTTTGAACAGACTAAAGGAATTAAGGTTTTTTTCCCAGGTTTCAGTAAGTTTGTGGAATATGTAGAGAAATATTTTAAATGTACAGCACCTCAGCAAAGTAATTCTGAACTTTGATTACTTTTTTCCCCCAGAAGTAATTTACAGTGTTTTGAAAAACACAATAAATGTTATTTAAGCTGGGTTAGTTGCCTATTTCAACAGAGATACAGATCACTTGGACAGACAGCCCAAATGCAAAAGAAGTTTTGTGAGTGTTGTCAGAACATGAGAAACTCAACTGCAATAAAGAACTATTCAAACTGAAGCAGTTATTCAGGCAAAGCATCCAGAACCAGAAAAGCACTTAAGGAAGACCTTGCCTCTTCTCTTGTCAATCACCACTAGAGCATCTCCACTCCAACGGACATGCACAAATACATGACATGCTTCCCACATTCCCATAGCTCAGATGTAAGCATGATGTATTTCACAGAATGACATGCACACTTAGTTAACAGAGGTCATTCTGGCACCTACTGAGAAGGTAGACTCATGCTTCTATATAGGCATACAAGCAAGGGAAGAGTGATCTTATATGTCAGCTAGTAGAAAATGAACGGAAGTTCTTCTGTTGTGTTTCCATAATCCACCTATCAACCAGAGAAGTCTCCTGCCACAAATCAACTGCTGTCTGAAATTACCTACTGCAATTAGCTAGTCAAAGACCTAGGTTTACGTAGTCCATTTCCTATTTTCTCCTTGCTCCACAAATCACTGGGAATACTCTCTTCTTCTGTATCTAAAACCAAGCAGCATCTCTTCCCTTAAGCCATCCCAATTTTATTAAGTATTGGGATGCCTGGATTTCCCCCACTGCAAGCACACAGCACCACTTTGTACTTCAGGCATCTTTCAGCATTTTTTCAACTACTAATTTTTGTACATTTTGTCATACATGCCTGCAACTGGTTTTAACAGGATGCATAATACAGAACTCAAGCATATGGTAGTATACATATTAATCTACATAACACAGAAGGCAAACTTTATGTTGTAGATGCTACTGCAAGCAGTTCCAAAAACAAGATAGTGTTTTTAGGTAGCACATACTTCACCTGACAAAGCCCCTGCCCTCCACAGCAAAAAATGTTGTCCATCATGCATCTCTAGTTTCTGACAGCTTGGTGTTGTGGTTTAACCTCATCTGGCAACTGAGGACCACACAGCTGCTTGCTCACTCCCTCTGCCCCCAGTGGGATGGGGGAGAGAATCGGAAGGGTAAAAGTGAGAAAACTTGTGGGTTGAGATTAAAAAGTTTAATAAGTGAAAGATGGTGATGATGATGATGATGATGATAATAATAATGGAATATATAAAGCAAGTGATGTACAATGCAATTGCTCACCACCTGCCAACCAATGCCTAGCCCATCCCCAAGCAGAGGCCCCCCCGGCCAGCTTTCCCCAGTTTATGTACTGAGCGTGACGTCCCATGGTATGGAATGTCCCTTTGGCCAGTTGGGGTCAGTTGTCCTGGCTGTGCCCCCTGCCAGCTTCTTGTGCACCCCCAGCCCTCTCAGTCGGTAGAGCATGGGGAGCTGAAAAGTCCTTGACTAGTGTAAGCACTGCTTAGCAACAACTAAAACATCAGTGTGTTATCACATTGTTCTCATCCTAAAACACAACGCACTGGAGTTTAGGCCACTGTTAACCTAACTTAAAGAATTTATATTAATAAAGCAAATATTTCTCTATAGGAGAAACTGAATAACTGCATTTGAGCTAGAGGAGACAGACATCATTTTGCCACACAAGAACAGGCCAGTATAGCAATATATTTGACAGAGATTGCTGGCTGTCAAACCTATTTATTTCAGCTGGATCATTGCCATTGAAATGCACTAGAAAATGTCAAGAAAAATAGAACCAAATCTCTTTACAGAACAGATATCATTACATCATCAATGTTTTATATCCTTAAATTATAACTCAAGGTGGGAAATATTCTATATAAATATTTCACGGTCTTAAATTCTCTAAGATTCTAGACACACGTTTTACAAAGTTCTCTCCAACTTAAGAGCAAAAAGACATATACAACTGTATACTAATGATGATGGTTTACTACAAAGGTGAAAAGCTGTATCAGCCACACTTCTGAAGGAATAGGCCCCTGAACTGCTAACAAAACAAAAAAACTAAACAAAAAAAAAAAAATGGAAAGAAGAACTAAATCAAAGTGAAAATATGTTCCTGTATGGTGAAAAATCTACTGAAATACTCAGGCTCCTATGTATTCCAACAAGGAGGAAAAACACAAGATCACATAGTTGAGGTTGGAAGGGACTTCTGGAGATATTCTAGTCCAATACTCACTGCTCAAAGTAGGGTCAGCTAGAGCAGGTTATACATGCATGAAAATTTCCTACTCACAGTAATTGTGCTTTGACCATAATGCTTAAAAGTAATCCAAAGGCTAATGTATTTAATGCCACCCATTTTTAAGAGCTCTTTACAAACATCCTGGAGTTCAAACTTGCTCCACAACGTCTTGCTGCCTGCTAGAAAGCAGCATACATCATATCTGCCTTTCTTGATCCCATGATATCATGTTCCTCCTGGTCTGTGAAATGTCTCTGGGGCACAAACTTCTTAGCCTAAACTACTGTTTCTTGTCCTGAAGGATAAGTTATTCAGAACTTTATCCAGTCTGGTCTTGAAAACCTCAAGGACAGAGGCTGCACATCCTTACTAGGCAACCCGATCCACGCTACAATCATGGTGTAAAAGTTTTTCCTTCCATCCAGTTTGAACCTCATTTCTACTTACACCTGCTGTCTCTTGTTCTCTTACCACACATCACTGAACAGCTAAAATCCATTTGAACTGAGTTGCTATAAAATGTCCTCCTACCAATTACAGATTTTATCTTCTGACAAATGTTACCTATCACACTGTATCCACAAAACAGACGACTTTGTCAGTGCAGCATGCTAGCCTTTAAAATTAATCTTTTTTTCTTTGGCAGCATAGATGCATGTACAGGCATATATATACACACACATATATATGCATACACATACAGACATATACGTATGTATCTGTACTGCCAAAGGAAAAAAGATACTTTTTTTTTTTTAAAAAGAACAAACCAAGATCTGCAAGGCACAGACTTAAGACTTCTTCTAGAGCTTTTCTGAGGAAATGGGAAATTATGAACTGATTCAAAATCTTATCCTGTAACTATGACATTTTCTGTACAAAACAGGTTATCCTATATATACTTTGCGTGACACAAGGTAGTGATGAGGTGCAATACCAATGTTTATTACAAGCTTAGTAGAGACATCTTGAAAAAAACCCCAAACCCCCAAAAAACCCCAAGACGACAACTTAATCTGTGACACTTTCATATGATTATTTTGTTTCCCACTTTAGCCAATGGACCCGATCAAGTCCTAACTTACTGTTAGTCAAGGTTGCTTACAACCCAGATCAAGCCTCCTATTGAATCATTTTGCTTACAATCTGTTCTTTCCAGTGTGATTGACAAACAAGTATCATAAAGTGATCTATGCTCCAGCCCCTTAGTAAAAAGGATCACCTTTCTACCAGGCTATCTGAAAAGTTACTGAGAAAAATGCAAGCTAAGGAAACTAGAAGAATTTTGTGCCACTGAAAAAGACCCCCTTCTTATCATCATTTTGACATAGCTTTGCTTTTTCAAATGGCTCACTTGTGAAAGTATATGTATTTTTTAAATCAGAATAAAAGGAGCCTTGTTTTTACATTAAAATGACATTGAAGAACACATATTGGTTCATAATTTCTGTTGCTACTGTCATTTTACATTATAGAAGAAATTTATGTGGTTTCAAGAGTTTGCACAGAGTTTTGTTCTGATAATATAATTCAACTTGCATATAAAAAAGATGTTTAAAAATATTTCTCTATAAGAATTTGCAGCACTTACTACATGAGTGACTTTCAAGGTATCACCATCAAATTTGCACAAGCTTGCACTATCTTCAAGAAAAGCATCACATTCTTCTAATTCTTGAGCATTACAAGGTGGGTTTTCCTTTTCAGGGTTTGGATTCTGAAATAAAAAGACAACGAACTACACTGAAAACCCGAGCTACTGAATATATAATATATAAAAATCCCTTTTCATAACAACAGCACATATATTTATATAATACATAAAAATCCCTTTTCAACAGAACAGGACGAATAATTTGCATCAAGCTATTATGTACTTATTCAAAATGAAGAGAACCATTTCTGTTGTGGAGGATAGCATGAGTGGTAGGTACAACAAAATCCATTTCAGTTTAAGGAAAGGTACATAAGCCACTAAAACACGGACAATAAATTCCCTTCTGTAAGTAGCAGAAGTATACAATTCTGAAAACCTACGCAGGTTCAGTAAATTTACATCAGTGTAAGCTCCTTTCAGATTGCCATTGGAAATGCTATTAAAAATGGATTAATTATTTTTGTAAGTAGGTCTAAATACCTGCCTCCTTTTAGCTTTGCTAATAATTATTTTAAATTAAGAATGTTGTTATGCATATTTTTCAACACACTCAAAACAAGAAAAAAGCACATGTATTTTTTCACATCCCACAAGTCAAAGAAAGGAAAAACCGTCACTTTTACTAATAATTCGAGAGCAAGATAAAACAATACCGCATACACAAACAGCTTACTTCTGCTAATGATATCTTCCTTGGATAATTTTCAAAACAATCAAGCTCCATTACCTTTGTGATATATTTAAAGAACTAATTTAACGATAACAGAAAGGGACCTTTATTTAACAGAAGGCAAAAATATATACTTCCTCGTTAAGTATGAATTAACGTTGCTTCTTGCATGAAAAAAAGACACCATCTTGACAACTAATATAAGCGGAAAGCTGAGGCCAAACAGAATGTGTAAGGAAAGATTAGACAGGGCACTGACTCAATTCATCTGACAGGGAGGAGTTCCTGAGTTCCTGTGCTCCTTTCTTCATCCATTTCAGCTGATTATTAAGAACTTTTATTTTGGTTCAGTCCACAAAGTGAAGGAGATCAGCACAATTTTTTTTTTAATTGCTAAGACAATTTAAGTTCAAAGAAAACAAACATGAAGAGATAACAAAGAAACATCCTTAAATGACAGGAACCAGGAAAATTGTCATATACTGCAGGCTAATGCACAAGACTTAAAACAGGGTATCCGTCTCTTTAGAGGCTAGACTTTGGGGTTCACCTCTCCTCTACCAAGCATTCTTGACAGCCTCTGGTTTACTGTTTCATCAGGTGGATTTTAAAAAACCTTCCAGGTAAATATCATTACCATAAGCAATTGAGATGACCAAAAAGAATTCATGCCTTTATTATACATATGTAGCTAAAGTTGCAGTATAACAAAGTACGTAACATTTATTTAAATGAACTTTGCTAAGGAAAGATTTTTTTTTTTTTTACATGATCATTATTGCACAGAAGCTGAAAAGTTGTGACAAAAAAAAAAATCATCACTTTAAGCTCAGTATGAGTTACAAAAGAAAAGAAATTTGAAGTTCTCAATAAATCTCAGGTTAAAAGATGTACTACAATATCTTGCCCACAAATAGTGGAGGAGAAAGGAGGGAAATCAATTTAAACACTAAACAGAATTTATTTTAATAACACTTTTCAGCCTTATTAAAAAAAGTAATAGTCCAAAACTAATATATCAAGACCCATAGGGAGTCACACTTCACTAGTTTTAGATGAGATGCCATTTTCTAATTAAACCAAAAGGGGAAGTATCAAGCAAACAGCAGTTAAAAATTACATTTTATTTTGTTTTAAGTAGATTCCCTGTATAACAATAATGCCAGAAAGCTCACAAGTCATGCTTATGCTTTCCTAAATTTTCTTTTTTAAAATGTTATTTACACTCACAGTCTGTAAGTCAAGTACAGTATCCCTAGGAAGACAGTATAAAAGTATTGCTAACCTATTGATAAAAAAGAAACAGACATCCTTCAAAATTACTTAAATCAACTGCTTTAAAACAAACTGCCACATCATAAGTGGTGGGAACAAAATTTATTTTCAATGTTAAATCAGACTTCTGTTTTGGTGCACAGATGCTATCATGTAAGCTAAATTCAGCCCCCCATGAAGATAGTATTACTGTTCAAAGTATATTCACAACTCTAGTGCCATCAGTTTGGTAACAGTTTCAGTTAAAAATGAATGTGGAGTTAGGATTCTGAATAGTAAATGAACTGATGAGCTATGTCAATGAAGTGCAAATTAGGATATCAAGAAAAGACAATACGCAAATCTACAAGAACTTTAAATGTTTTACTTTCAACTCCTTACCATTACTTCAGAAGTAAGATGCATCAGGCTTTCAGTTATTTCAGAGCATTGGGAAGAGTCCATAATGAATTCCCCTCTTGTGTCACCAACTATTAGCTCTGGCCACCGGGGTCCCTCATTTTTCTTAATTAGAGAAATTTCCAAACTAAAATGCAAATAGAAGACAAAGAGTAGTACATGAAAACACTGTATCCATTTCTCAGATTAGTCAAAAAGCTCTAAATGTAGATTTGATCATGAATTAATAATGAAAATCGCATAACAGAAACCTCTAGCATTCAATATATAAAATAAACTATTCTAATGGAAAATATTCTAAAGAAAAACAGACTAAGGACATGTGATTTCTAAAAGCCTAAGAACAAAGAGAATGTATTCATGAATGTAAGTGTCCTCAGAGTTTTCAATGTAAATGCAGTTTCCCCTGAAGGAGTCTTATTAAAATATTTTAAATACCATAGGAGATCACCCGTAAAGAAATCTATTCAAAGAGTGACAGAATTTTACTACAGAGATTTGAAACCTAAGAAGTACTTATTAGGGCTACTTAAGCATGCACTACCTTTATATAACATCTAGGACAAAAATATTTGTATTTTATAGACCTCAGAAATACAAAACAGTTAATTATCTACATTGTATATCTAAAATCATGTCTCAGAAGAGATACGATTTCTGTAACCTGTCAAAAAAACCCCAC
>NW_008795524.1:585654-599081 GCF_000699145.1 Aptenodytes forsteri
GTAGGGCTACTTAAGCATGCCCTACCTTTATATAACATCTAGGACAAAAATATTTGTATTTTATAGACCTCAGAAATACAAAACAGTTAATTATCTACATTGTATATCTAAAATCATGTCTCAGAAGAGATACGATTTCTGTAACCTGTCAAAAAAACCCCACTAAACTTAAGAGAAGCTGGTATAACCATTAGGAATAACTAACTCAATAAATAGAAAACAAGAGACTTAGCCCGATGCTCAGAAATACAAAACAGTTAATTATCTACATTGTATATCTAAAATCATGTCTCAGAAGAGATACGATTTCTGTAACCTGTCAAAAAAACCCCACCAAACTTAAGAGAAGCTGGTATAACCATTAGGAATAACTAACTCAATAAATAGAAAACAAGAGACTTAGCCCGATGAACCAACACAGGAATTCCATTTAATTACTGCGTTAGACCAACACATGGATATAATGATAAACCAGTTAGTTTTATTATATTCACTTTTTAGACACACTTATAGGGTCTACAATGACAGTCTTTTACCTGACAGAACAAGAAAACCTTCTAAGTTACTAACTACTGCATCATAGCAATAACTATTCCGTAAACTGTGAATCAGTTTCTGAAGCAATTACATTGGTATTAGAAATAGCATACTTTTACAGAAGATATTTGGAGCAAGTTTTAGACTTAACCAACAGATTTAAAATGGTACTGCAGTACCACATTAAACAGCGTAACTTAATACATTGAAATGTGTAATTACTATTTCCCATTAAAATAGAAGCCTGAGATTCATGCAATATTGCTCACTTGAATGAGTAATAAAAAAATTGAGTTACTCAGCTGAGTTATTTGTCACTATGATATCTAATAATCAACAACTGAAAATCACATTTTAGTATATAATATTAGTATAATCTATATACAAATATTAGTCCCTTTATTTAATTCTTTTGGGGAATAACTATCTTTTACAGTTAACCTTTTGGGAAAAAGCCAAGATTTTTCATTAGGGAAACCAAAGGAAAATCACAGAATCACAGAATATCTCAAGTTGGAAGGGACCCATAAGGATCACCAAGTCCAAATCCCTGCTCCTCACAGGACTACCCAAAACTAAACCATATGACTATCAAAAGAAATTGAAAAAAATGTTAACTGGGAATATCTTGCAGAAAATGTCACGCTAGTTTTTTTATTATAACTAAATCTCACAAAGTATGTGTACACCTATGTACTTCACATAGAAGTTCAAAAAATGCATTACTGAAAAATATTGACATCAAGCTTGTCCAAGCACCCAGAAGTCAGTATGATCTCCACCGTATCTTTTTTCACTTTGTATTTTAAATTATACTGGCAAGAATAACTACTGCCATATTTATTATGTACAAAGCAATATGCAAAACTATCATAAGATACAATATCTCAAATCTGTAACACACTGCTCCCCAATTTCCACACTTGGGGAATGGTAGTGAAAATGTATGTATTTAAAAGTTGTAATTTGAAACTGTAATGACTTTTTTTCCTTTTTTCCACTTGAAACTCAGACTTCATGGTGTCAGAAAGCTACGGTTAATAGAAAGTCTATTTTTCACTGAGTCTTCTCAAAAACCCTTCTTAGATGGCCACATTTTCCATAACGTTATGGTTGGGAACATTACTGTGCCATTGAAATAAATCTGTATTCTCCCTACTTACTGCATGCTCGATCACGTTTATAGGATTAAAGTTTGTGCATCTCAAAACCACTCCAAGGAAACTAAATTGGAAACTCTGCAGGAAACTCTGTGGACCAAAAATGCCTAATGGAAACCCAAGGACAGATCTGAACTACACAAAAGGTTACAGCGTTTTTTTCATATCAATAAGCTTCACATGGAGAAATAACTTCTTGAACTGTGACTCTGAAACAGAAGACTGAAGTGCATACACTCTCATAAAACAGGTATTAGATACTGAAAAGGGGATCAATAAAACCATCTGCCCTGCTCTAAGGCTCTACCTGGTAAAAAATAAAATGCAATTTTCCTATTGTATGATTACCTTTATTACAATATATTGCATTCAGTATAAATAAACTGTAAAAACAGTAATAAATCTACAGCAAAAAGGGGAAAAAATAAACCAAAGGAGCACTGATTATAAAACAAAGGTAAGACAGACTGAAAGATTCTTTTACAAAATTGTAACACTGAAATTCAAATCTTGAATTGCTGGAGTCAAAAACAAGATTTCCAAGAAATATGCATGGTCAAAGCGATAATTTTTCTTCAGAAGAAATCACTAACTACAGCACAATCATATTTTATTGCCAGATGCATCGCAAGAACCACTTCTACACTACTAGATTATTGGAAATTTCTTTCAAGACCTGTACATTTTTGCTCAGAGCAAGTATTTGGTGGCTGTTAATCAAAGAAAGCTCAAAAAGTAAAAGAGTCAATAACTAAGAACTCAGTTTTTAATTAGTAAGTTTAGTTTATGGAAATGCAAAAGGGACTGTAATGCAAGTAGCAAACACTGTTAGCTAGTGTTTATCTCTATACTTTTCAGAACCCATAGTGCTTCAAAGTAAAACTACATTGGATATTAATGCTTGGTATTGGAAAACAAGAGGCCAAGCAGAGAACAAGAGAAGACATTCCAAAATGCCTTGGAAACAGACACAACTAATGCACTCCTCCCACCCCCGTCCCATGTCCAGGAGGTATACCGTGGTCATTAACACATTAGGAACTTTAAGGCAGAGTTTTTCTTAACCAAAGAAATTCTTGATCCTTAAATCTAGTAAATAGATTTAAGCACTTTGTTGCACTCATGTACTGACTCTGGCTGGGACAGAGTTAATTTTCTTTATAGTAGCTGGTGTGATGCTACGGTTTGATTTGGATAAAAGACAAATATGCTTAGTGATATAGGCAAGTTTACACTTTGCTAAATTTATGTCCTTTATCACAGAGTATTTGCAAAACTTTCCCTGTGAGAATTTTTTTTTAATCGTATTTAAAGGAAATACCTCTATTTCCATAGAAACAACTCCTTTCTTCTTATATTTTTTCACATGATGACACCATATACGGAAATTACTCTTTAAGCAACCATTTAACCAAACCTGCTTGTTTCAAGAAATAGTGGCTCATTACTTTATCCTAGGAGAGAGCAAAAGCAGTAAATGTCCAAATATGTATAATATACTGACAGACCTTGTTGCTTTTCTTATACTTGTTGGAAGAGCCAAGACAAATTCCATCATGAACCACATGCGAACAATGACACTTGAAACACAGTTTTACTTACTGACTCATTTCCCTGCATTCTTCCCTCCCCCATCAGCCTGTATCCTTCTTCTCCACCCTTTATCTTATGTTTAAATAATTTCTTTGATTCAGGACTTAGCCGATGGTTCTGCATTTACAGAATGATCCACACAAGGTGCTTCCAGTCTGCAACCAGTGTTACATGTCACAGAGCTTGTGACAGACTAAACCCCAAGGAGTGGAATGTGACTCACTGAGCAAACCCCTAGAATGGAAGATTGCTGGTGGAGATGGGGATGTGCCCATGAAGCTCAGGGAATAATGCAAAGAAGCTGACCTTATCTCAACACAAAGGGTGGCCTTTGTTTTAGATAAACAGCTATCAACAGTTGAGTGGATCAACTGGTGGTGTAAATGTTTCTCCTTGAGTTCATTAAAAGAGTGTGAATACCTCCCAGAGTTAGCCAGACCGGCATGGGGGGAGTGAATATGTGGCTCAGCCCAGGCAGAGTATAAAAACTAGACAACTAACAAAAGAATTTGGAAGAGAGCAACGGGCTGGAGCTGGCTTCAACCCACGTATTCCTTCCCGGCAAGTGGGGATGCTCAGCGTTGTGACGGTGAGATAGAGACTGGTAATGGGAATCATGTTGGTATTGTGACTAAACCGTGTATTGCAATTGCTGTATTTTGCCAAGTGTAACTTGCATATGTATTGAGTTTTCAGTGTATTTTGTATCACTCTGCTATATCGTTGGTATTGTGACTAAACCATGTATTGCAATTGCTGTATTTTGCCAAGTGTAACTTGCATATGTATTGAGTTTTCAGTGTATTTTGTATCACTCTGCTAAATCAGAAATCCTGTGTAACATCAACTGTCTTCAAATAAGTAAATTTGATCATTACACCCTCCATGCATGGAATATCTAAAACAACCTGGTCAGAGAGTACTGGACTCTGACAGAGCAACACAAAACAGCTGCAGCTCATAGTCTTATTTTGGTTGAAGTGAACAAACCAGCACAAATACTTTCTAGATCCAAATATCTTCTGTATCTTAAAAGGAGTACCAGAGGTAGCCAGTTAAAAAAAGATTAAGTTTTCATCCTGTAGCCCACTACTGCAAATATGGCCTCTAACAAGTTTAAGAAAAAAAAATTAAACCTCACAAATTTAATACTGTAAAAGACACTGGAAAACAACTGATTTAAGTTCATTCTTATTTAAGTATGGACATTCCTACTACTCTGAACTCCTTTTGTGATTACACATTAATTATAATAGCTGTGATATTAACTAGGGCTACAATAAATACCAAATGTATAGATGGCTAGCACTGGTTAGAATACCCGTAGTGAAGAAATATTTGGGTGCCTAGATTCACAGATATTACAAAGAAAATACTTGAAGAACCTGGACAACTCTATCTTGCAATAAGACTATATATATCAATATCTGATAGCTGTGGACTTACGCACAAATCCCTATATATCAATATCTGATAGCTGTGGACTTACGCACAAATCCCTACTTGAATATTTAAGAGACTAATATGAGACTTCTAAATAATGAAATACACCCCTAGGTTAAATAAACAATGCGCTGAGTTACAGACTGTAAAATGTATGAACCTTTCAAAGTTCAGAAGTATGATCACAAAGCTCTTAGAGCAGAAAATGTTTAATCTGTTCCAGACTTTCAAACCCACCTCCCTCAGGCAGACAAACAGAAACCCACCAGTGCAATTGACAAGAGAAGCTATAAAAATTCCAAGGTACTTTTACAGGTAAAATGGGCTTAGGGTACAAAGAGGAATAAGATCATTAAAGTGTGGATCACCTGCTTGTTTTTCGTCATGCACATACTGCATTTCATTCATCACGACTTAAGTCTTACTTTGAACCATTTAGATAGTGCTTCAGTTCTAGCTGTTCTGACCAGGTAGCACAAGGGGAATTACAACTGCCAAAGATGAGCAAAGACTTTCAATCCCTCTTGTAAGTGGAAGGATCAAGAGGAGTATACTTAGCAGCATTTAAGCATTCAACAGCGCTCTCAGTTCATGTCCTACAAGGTAGGACAAAATGGTGCATGTAAGTGTTCACTTCACCTGTTAACTGCAACAAAGAAAGTGCCTTATAACACAGGCTTTTAGCTTCAAGTCTCAAACAGAAAACTTGGAAGGGTACATTTCCAAATATATAGGGATTTCACATTCGCTTTTACATGTGCAGAAACACATGTGGAAATAAATCTGAATACATAAGTATGTATAAGTCACCTTCCAGATATGAAGCATTTTTACTGATGCAAATGCAAATGTTGTAGACAATTTGCACCCACAAAAAACCCTAAACCAATGGTTTAACACTTCTTGTCACTGAGATCAGTTTAGGGCTCTGAAGGGCCCTCCAGAGGCTCTACTAATGATATAGAGTCTAAGTAGAAAGCAAAATTAGATGTCCAGAATTAGGTTGCAATTCTGTACCAGAGAACTAAAATTCTAGAACTAACAGGTTTTAAAATTTAAAAAAAAAGCAAATTTGACTATGGTTTAGGGAGCTCTGAATTTTTTTTTTTTTTCCTCTCCATTCCTTGGTGTTTTTATTTCAGAAAGAAAGAGACAACTAAAATTTACTTCTCAAACAAAACCATGAACATTTCTATTTGAGGTCTACAGCATGTTAAGTTCACACAGATTAATTTTATGTCATGTACATAATGTACAATGAATTAGGAAATATATAATAAGGCATTTATAAGTCAAACCTGAAGAATTTCTGTTACATTATTACCAAAAAAAGTCTGTTTGTGGAAAGCAGAAGTAGAAGATAAATTATTAACACAAACAACAGGGTAAAAGTAGGCTAATCAATCCTAAAATTTAGTGAAAAAGATTGTTCAACCAATTAAGTTTACTTTGCTTACAAAGCTATTTTTAACATTTTGATAGCTGGGTTTTTTTCTGGCTATTTGGAAAAAAATAAAGTCTTTCTTTAGTACTTCAAAATATGATATGCTGTCTTTATGAAAATCATTTAACAGTTCACCTATTCACTTTTCTACTGAGATCAACTAGAATTGAATGGACAAGATTTTTCTCAAAGAGAATAAAAAACCCAGGCAGTCATACAGACAGGTGGTCATACAGACATGCATGGGTTAATCTCCAGTAGCTCATATCACCAAATACTGTTTTAGAAAGGCAACTGACAACATTAGAACAGGACATTAACTCTGGCTGCCAGTAAACACACTCAAAACATGTGAACGTAGTGTGAGGAGGTTAACATTATGAGCATCAATGTAGCCTAGTGTTGCAAAGAACTCTGCTTCACAGCTCAGTAGTAGAAACTCTTAATTTCCTGGTCTGATACAGGTATAGCTGTCAGTACAGACATAGTGCCTTTTTTTTCTGAAAAAGAAAAAAAAAAATTTATCATTTTGGAAAGGCTGTTCTATGTTGTTGTAGAAAATAGCTAGTCATGTAGCTTATAAGCAAGTAACTGTAAGAGGACGGGATTACTTTCACAATTAGCTAAAGAAAGAGTATTGTGAGATAGTATTGCAAAAGCCAGTGAACTATTTTCAGCAGAGGAGATAGATTCTTGTAAGGAGGGATGCAGGGTGTAGCATTAAATGAATCCATTCCCAGAGCAGCCAGAAGCCAGAGATATGGCATACACTTTGAAATAAATTCCTACCAATAGGAAAACTAAAAACCATATACAATACCTTTTGTTCTCTCTAATTATCCATGTGCAGCTTTCATGGTCCACAGATGAATAGAGTTTTCCTTCCACCAAAGGAAGCTGGTCTTTCAGTGTAACACATATGTTGTCAGGGGAAAAGCGTACTTTTATGTCATCCTTAGTGATGTCTTGAGGAATGTGAACTGTTACTGTCACATCATCTTCAGTCTGCTGCCAGTAATAGAGAGGGTCTACAATTGGAAACATGCAGAAAAATACAAACTAGATTACAAATGCTGTCCTGGATTCCACGGCATGCAGTGCTGGGAGATATGGAATAGAAGTTTGTGGAAGAGTGGAAATTAACTTTCACCTTGAACAATTTACATAAAATATATTCTGATTACAAAATGGAGAAACATTTTTTTAGCAATCAAGTTCATTTGTGTCCCTCGTCTGGAGAGCAATTTATATTCATGTCTATACTCAAATATGTCGATAGAGTTATACAGTAGGCACTAACTATTACTCTAAGTTTATTGTAGCATACAAAATTGATAACCAAAATGTACTTAAATACACTGAAACATTAATGATTAATAATTTGGTTGAAGAGACATCAGGTGCAGTGGTACTGACAAGCCACTGCATGCTCAGAAGTATATGCCATTCCGAGATGTGAACATTTTTTTCTTACCTATTTTGCCAGAAGCTACACTGACTATTCAATAGAAATGATTTTAGAAGACCAAGTAGTCTTCATCTGCCTCAGTTGATGGAGATGAGATAAAACTGCCTGCCCAGAGGTAATGCTTGACTTTTGCTCCTGGGTCTAGAATCTGCCTCATGTCTATCTTGATTATTAAACTGCTACAAGAAGTGGCCTTTTAAGAGAAATGTTTATATAAAAGGAAGGCTATGACAGCATGATTGGGTAGTGCACAGTTGGTCACAGAAAACACAAATAGAGATGCATTCATTTTCTGAAGAGTCATCTTGTACATGTTACCTTCCTGTTTGGAGGAAAAGTAAAGTGTGGATAGAGCCTTTGGAAGCTCTCAAGCTGTCACAACCCAATACAAGATTTAGTTGATCTAAGCTTCATGTCAGCAACCGTGACTCTGGAGGGGCTCTTACACTGTTGTCTGTTATCACGAGTTTCCTGTTTGTAATGGAACAGTCACAGGTGCTACAAATATACCTCCCAGACACTATTAGTATCTGAGATATGACAGCCTTCAAAATTCTAAACTTTGACACAGATTGTATCTGATAGTAGAAGTCTTAATTTGTAAGAAAACTGAATGACACCAAAAAAGTAGCTTAGACTTCCCCTCTCCCCTGTCTTCAAGACAGCCTTCTCATAAGCTGTCAAAAATGTGTAGAGAAGACTATGAAAGAGCAAACTAAACCCCAAAATACCGATGTGCAACATAACCACCTTAATATTTCTTTATCTATTTTGTAAAATCCTATAAAAAACAGAGTTCTGTTGCTGGCACATCTTGTTTCATTATCTGATATCTATTACGCCTGCAATTTTATATAACCATGAAACTAAAATTATAGCCTAAATTAAGTTTAGCGAAAGACAAATTCTCTCTTAAAGAGGAGACTTCCCTCTAAACTAGGAGTTCAGGTGTCAGTACTTTCTCTACCATTAGATTTTTGTGCCATGAGAAGTTTTCTCAAGGTATTGCTGCAAACAGTACTCCACACATTACAGATTTCTGGGCTTTGGCAACAGCATATGTGCGCATACATGCATGAAATGAGCTATCCTTAGAGCCATATAGTGCTATTTACTGTGTTTCTTTAATCACACCGAACACACAACTCAAGAACCTCTTAAAATCCTTAAAACATTGAACTAGCTAATTCAGGTGACAACTGCATAGACATTGCATTATGGTGCTCAGTGCACTGAAGAACTCCTTTGCCTCAAGATTTATACATACAGACTATTCTTAATATAATTACATGTACAAAGTCAGTTTTCACAGTGTATAACATTAATACATTCCAGAAAATTGATCTTTCTGTATTGTTTCCCAAACAGATTTTTGTACCATGGACAAAGATTGTGCTAGTATCATTCCGGTAGGATTGGTTCATTAACCAATGTCTCATATTCAGAAGCAAAAATCAAACCTGAAACAATGAAATATAACTACATAAACATACACATTACAGAGCTCAGCGATATTTAAGATAAAACAACTTTATTAATAGGTTTTTACATGCCTAATTTTGTTTTGATCTAAAAGAAAAAAAAGTACGGACGCCTTTTGTTGAAGTTTATTATTTTTTCTGAACTGCTTTCCCACTGGAGAGAAGATAATCTTTTACAGGATTCTCATTCTTTAAAAAGGTTTTTTTTTTTTTTTTTTTTTTAGAAAGGCAAGAGTAAATTACGTATCAGAGAGCTTTCTGAGGAACAACTATTTGGGGGAGTCAATGGGTGCCACACTGCCCTCTCTCATCTAGGAAGACTGGCTTCTTAATTTGAATATGTCAGCCAGATGCCTAAATTTAGGTGCCACCTTAGCAATTCAGCTGCTAGCAAATATTTCGTACAGTTCTGTTTGCAAAATATCATCTTCCTTAAGGAAAACAAAATTCTTTAAGTGTCTCCTACCCAAAAAAGCTTCTCAAATAGGTTTATGCACAATACAACTTCCCAGGGTGAAAACAAACAAAAAAAGCCAATCTGTCCTTAAAATCTGTCCTTAAAAAATCTGGAAGATAGATATTAAGACAAACTTTTACTGCTAGAATTTCCAAACAGATGCTAAACTGACAAGCTATTTTTTAAGCCAAAAGAGAGAGTAGCCTATCATAATCTGCCAAATAAGTCTTACCTTTCGTTTCATTTGTTGCTTTTGCATCGTCATTTTCTTCTAATTTGTCGTCTTCATCTTGCATAAATTTGAATGGTTTGTAGGAAACAATCATTAGACCATCCCCACTCGGCTCTATTGCTGCATAATGGGGGACTGATTTTCCTTGTAGAAATCTCCTTTTAAAGATTTCATATCTATGATCACCTAGAAAATAAAATTTAAAAAAAAAAACTTACTGGTAATATTCTTCTAGAAGACAAATGATTATATGAGAATTTACACTTAAAAATACTAAGCAACCCTACCAGTTAAATCACAGTACCGTAGTTTAAAAAGAAATTTCTCAGAGTTCGGTTTTCCAATGCGTTTGTTAAATACGTAGACCCTAAAGTTAATCTAACATTGCCCTTTTTCCTTACGATGGCTTTGTTGACCACAGCTAGCCCAGCAATTCACAAAACCACTCACAGCCTCTGTACAAACAAGTTTTCCAAATACTTTTTGAGCTGCTGTAAAAACTTGAGAAGCAATGAAATAGCTAGTGGTAACACTTTATTCGTAGCAGAAAATGCCCATCTTCCTCGACTTTTGTAAAACACTGCCCTTTAAAAGGGAGGTCCCAGAGGTTAGCTACTGGTGTCAAGGACCATGCCATTCCCTACTGTGCTCCCAAACACATGAGAACTGATGACTCAAAACACCGGTAAGGTGACAGGTTCTAGGACAACGTTTGTTCTTTTTCCATTAGAATCTGACTGCCCGCAGAGTCCTCAGTAACTGATCAACTTCTGAATAATAACAGATTGTACAAACGGATTTTCAGCAAAAAACTAACAACTTGATAAAATTCTCACAGGTGATAAAATTATCCACAGGAGTTGTTTAGTCTTTCACATTTATGCTTCATCTCTTCATTAGAAAGAAATCACTGCACTTGTAACTACAACTTTACTTGAAAGAAACTGGGAACTCATTAGCAGAGACGTTAGACAAGACCAGATTATGATGGTAAAAATCATCTATACCACTCTAGTACTCCAAAATGTTTTCCTGTTTGACCTCAGTGTTAAGCTTAGAGAAACATCGAAGTCACAGAAGAATACAGATAATAATGGATAAGCCAGGTATAATTTAGGTCCTCTCAATTGGTTATCTTGTTTGCTAAGCAAGAAGTGGAGTAAAGAATAAAAACCAGGCTACAGCGTAATTCTGGTACTTAGTGGTGTTAATTAAAGGCCCCTCCTTTTTCCTAAAAAGTTTGGTCGGGGTGGGGGGCGGGTATTAATTGAAGAGATTCAACCATTCTAATTAGAGACAGAGTAAGAGATCTATAGAGTCAGAAGACTCCAGGCAACAGGGTAACCTGCTTGAAAAATTAACAAATTACCTCGGCTTAGATACATGACCAAAAAGAGCATGTCTTTGTTATAGTGGGAAGTTAGCCACTCACTGAATGCGCTGTTATTTAACTGTCCGAATTGAATTGTGCGCTGAAACGTATCAAATCTGTTTGCACGTCTCTCTCACAGCATTTGCTCACTTATTAAAAGCCTCTACAACATCACAACTTATCGTTGCGTGACCAAACCTTTTGTAGAGTATTTTCAATCATCAACATGTTTAAATTTTTTAAGTCAGTCTTTATGGTTTTTTTATTAAGTTTATACTACATGATTTTTCTTGTGAAGAAGGTCAGAGGAAAGCTAAGCATGTAACATTTTCTGAGTCTAAGAAAGCAGCATGGTGGCTCTTCATTTCAAGCTTTTACAGTGAGGATTCCTAAAACATTAGAAAACAACAAACTTTGAAAGGGTACACCTTTGTCACAACCCTCTGAAGTACCACACAACATGTGAACAGACCTAACCCCTGCTTCCATTCAGATTCATCTTCATGCCGCCGTTTTCGTTCTTTGGTAATACAATAGCGGTAGGTGTGATCACTTTTTCTAGCCAACCAGGCATGGCAGAGACTCTCACAGTTGTTGGTGTCAAGAGACATAACTATGTCTCAAGGCTTTGCTTTGATAAAGCATAGATTTTGGTAACCTGAGAAACGGCTCGTTGGTTAACTACTTAATTCTACTGCAATCTGATTTGATAAACTGCAGAGTTTCAAGAAAAGTTAAGCATAGCGATTGCCTACTGATGAGAGAGGATGTAAAGTAGCGTAATTCCTCAAAACAGCTTTCATCTCCGAGACTGGTTCATACATCACGCTGATTTGCAAGGTGTTTATTTAAAAGAAATCAAAACTTACTTCTCTCTTCATCATTAAAGTTTGCTTTGAATCTTGTTATTTACATCTCTGCTGACTGCAATTACAAAAATTTTGTCTGTTCCTTGGAAATGCTGGAGAACTGGCAAGTTTTTTGGGAAGATTTTTAGATCCACTTTTATGGAAAAAGTTTCATTCCATGAACATTTGTCTTAAGTTCTAAAAAACACACTGTAAAAAAGAACTTGTTTATGAAAATATACAGTATTATAAAATACAGTAAAAGTTTGTGTTAGTGCTCTCTTTAAGCAACTGTCTTCAGTTCTACACTGGCAGTATTACTGATTTAATTTTTCTTACAAGATATAACCAGTAATGTTCAGAGTTTTCTTTCTCTTGTTGAGCTGGCCACAAAAGCATAAGGCAATCTCTCGTGGCTTTCTGGTTCTCTTAGAAATATTTCCATCACCCAAGGTTTCAACAGCAGGCAACGTGAATAAAGCCACTCGTTCTCCTATCCACACTATATGTAGGAGACCGAGGAACATTTGGATAGTAACATCGCAGTATGCAATCAACTGCTTTAGTTCAAGTAGTTAAAGATCTTGTTTCTATCGGTATCAAAATCATACTTTTTGGAAGATAATGAACGAGACCACATCACAGTCCTCCCAAAAGGTAAGTTCATTTAATCCACACATCTTTAAATCAGACGCTGAAGCATGGGGTCTTGTATCCTTTATAGAAATCATGATATTTAAGGTAAGTATATATGGTCATACTGAACAGATAAATTACCCTTTGCCAAAATTTATGAGGATAATACATTAATTAGTAGGTATTAATACACTAACATGTTTTTAATGTGTTGGTCTAAAATTAACTGAATAACTTCATACTCTTTCATTGTAGGAAAACCTAGTATGCAGTATTTACTTTTTATGCTACGGTTCTTATATTTATCTCACACTAATTCCAATCCCACAACACTGTTAATTGGAGGCTAAAAAACCAACAAAAACCCCAACAAAAACCCCAAAACATAACCAAACAAAACCTCATATCCGGCTGTACAACATTTTGAAAAGTATAACAGACATTAGTTAGAAATCGTTCTGTATAACCTCGATTTTACAAGATCAAGCCAGACAGGAATTGCATTTCATTATGTCACAAAGTAAAGTTCTATCTTCTTTTTTAATTACATTAACCACACACGTATAAAACTTTACTTAGAATCATAGAATCATTAAGGTTGGAAAAGACCTCCAAGATTATCGAGTCCAACTGTCGACCCAACACCACCATGTCCACTAAACCATGTCCCTAAGCGCCTCATCTACTCGTCTTTTAAATACCTCCAGGGATGGGGACTCAACCACTTCCCTGGGCAGCCTCTTCCAATGTTTCACC